>NC_143550.1:176250000-176560263 GCF_054136105.1 Typopeltis vanoorti | reverse complement strand
TTCCTAAGTCTATTCTTTCACTCTTTTCGAAGTAGACCAATGAGGACATCCGTTTTCCCTTTCAGAGTTGATTTCCACTACCTGCCTTCTTACTTTTCTAGTTTTGGTTTGGATGAAAAGTTGCCACGTATCATTCTGTGATCCTTACAATTTTAATTGACTTATACTAAATGGCGCACTTAGTGAATCATTTATGGTTTAAATCAAAATAAAATGTATATTTCGTGATTCCATTTTGGCGACATCAGTATTCACTTTTTTTTTGTAATGAGTGTTCGGAATCATAAAAAATTATTTTCGAAAACTTTGAAAACGGTCGAAAACTTGCACCATGAGAAAACATAATAAGGGCTAACTGAAGGCAAATTAACCGGTTTCATATAGGTGATAAATTTCTAATCCCTCAAACAGCCAAACGGTTCTGAGAATACGCTCATTTAACAGATAAAATATATTTCAGTTGACTGGATTGCTAAGCAGTGCGGTAGTGGCAGTTTTCCCCTTTTGCAGAATGAAAAATCCGAGTTTCTTAGACGAGGATTGAGTCCGGCTAACTCAACCTTCATATGAAAAAACTTCTTTAAAGGTTCGTCGCGCCCTAGACGTTCAAACTCAGGTTTTTCAAACCAAACAGCTTTGTTGATACCGACTGAGCTACGGAGGCTACTGGAGTTACCTCGGCGATAAGTCTCAGACTTTCTGGAGGTGCGCGATAATAATGATAACAATTCTTAAGGTATGCGATCCTCTTTTATGCAGTGAGAATTCCTCCCAAGGAGGTGGCCTTCGCAGTCTAGTCTTGAGAACGCTTTGGTTTTATGAATGTCTTTAAACAATGGACGCTTTCAATACACAACAAAAATATTGGAAGCTTTCCTCGAATCTAGTAAATTTTAAGGAACTTGAAATGAACTATCACATTCATAAAATTCGATCAGTCAGTTATACCCTAAATTTAATTTAAACTATAACAGTATGAAAATCATTCATAGCATGAAAATGTTAATCTAATGAAAGTGACGATTTACAAAACAAAACAAAAAAAAGCTGAAATCAATGAACCCACCCATGAAATTTTCATTAATGAGAAAATTGTTGGATACGTATCAACATTGGGACCTGAAACTCAGTCTGTTAAAAACTAAGTATCTAGCAGTTGGTGATAACGCAACAAATAGATAGAGGTGGAAACTATATAATCAATGGATGACTTCAAGCATGAGGGCTCCATGATGGATGTCTGGCCAGTGTGGTGGACATAGCATTTCGAACAGCACAGCACGAGTAGCTATTAGAACTATGAATGATATTTTATAATCATAAGGTCTCCAAGAAAACAGATGCTGTGATCGTCTGAGGAATACACATATTCTAACAACCTGTTATGAAGAGGATACGGACACGTCCAGAGAATGATAGAAGAACGATGGCCATTGATAATTATGAGCTGGTCTCACCCTGGAAGGAGAAAACGAGGAAGAGCAAGGACTACGTGGAAAGCGACCATTGTGAGAGCGATCAAAAAAAGAAGAATACGGAATGAGGACTGGAGGAATCGCGGAGAGCAGTCAGCTGCTGAAGTGGAAAAAGCTTGAGAAAAAGTAAAACGACAGCAAATCTCTGAACCAGCATTTTTCAAACCAAGTATCGCCAAGTACTCCCATAGTGTAGTGAAATAATTGAAAGGTTTACTTTTTTTTTTTTCTGAAATATCCTCTCTTGTATAGGATGAGTGTATAAGTACGCCATTGATCACTTGTGAATGACTAAAAAAGCAAAAAATTATTTTTTTACTTTAAATTTTTATGTTTTTTTATTTCATATATTTTATGCCTGATATTTATAAAGAAAAAATTATTGCAATGTTTTGAAATAAAAATATTAAGTCGCATATTATATGTTGTGTGTATATACATTTACACACATGTATATACATATACATTTGTGTGTGTATGTGTGTGTGTGTATGTGTATATATATACATATATATATATATATATATATATAATGTAGAAAGTATTTTACCTTGGGTATAATAAATATTAAAGATGCCAAGCTATTTTAAACTTGGTTTTACTCCATTTCCCAAGTAAGCAAACAGACAAATAAGTCAAGTTTGCGCCTGCACGTATTGCAAGTCTAGCTGACCCTCAAAGTAGTGCAAGTCAAGGCAACTCATGGTAAAGGTAGAATAAGCTCTGATCACTATTCTTAATATTTACCCTTAATGCACAGCCCATCTCCTTGAGGAGATGTATATGATGCTATGTATTAAAGGAAAGGGGCCACCACCCAGACCGGTTTCGACCTTTATTGAGGTCGCACATCCTATCCTATCCTATCCTATCCTTCTCGTCCGGGTTGAGTCCCTCCATGAGGGGTTACTGGCGTATTAATGCAGCCGGTTCGCAACTCCTCTGCTGCATCCCTTAAGGACGATATTCGTGACACTGTAATCCGTGTGTGTTCACGGGGCTGGTTTGTCTGCTTGCGGGATGAAAAACTCCAGATAAACTGGGAGGGGGGGGGGAAGGAACACTGCTATCAACGCCCAAGACTGACTAACTTAGCTATGGCTGAGGAAGATCCGTAAGCTCCTCACGTCATCGACGGGAACCGAACCTAGGGCACTCCTTCCCCAGGCATATGGTTGCAAAGCGCATAGCCACTAGGCTAACCGCGCAGACATATATAAACACTTTTTTTTAGGTGGCCTTTTAAATTTTACCGCAATTTTCCCTGCCGGCTTAATCCATTCCTGCTTCTTATGGTACTTTTTTGTAGCTCAGTGATGGACAAAGCCTTTGGCTGGAAAGACCTGGATTCAAATCCCGTCTGGTATGCGAAGTTTTTTTCACCTGAAGGTGAGTTAGCCTGTCTCATACAGAGGTCGTAGAATTTTTCTCCCATAAAGCAGGCAAACCGGCCAGAACAGCACACACATTTAACTAACAATACACATACCGTAGCCTTAGCTGCTTCATCTATAACCTAACTGCAAACAATGACATTTTTAATTTTTAAGCGGTTGAGTTTATTTCCTGTTCTATTGTTGAAGTCTTCAAATTTATACGTAATCTATTTAAATATAGGTTTTCTTTTATTTTTTTTATTAAATGACATTTGTCTGTAGTACTCCTGTCACTCAGTGCCATGATACACTTCTGAACATTTTGGAGAAATTCCGGTTCGAATCCTATCCAGGATACAAAAAAATATTTATAATAACTACTTAAATGAAAGTAACATCGTTTTCAATTTGAAGATGGCAGGTTACGTCACCCAGAAATTCATGTTTGGTTTTCATAGCACGACATTGAGCTTAAATCGGAGTTAACAAAGATATGCAAAAAACGGTGTGTGTATTGATCGTCCAGTTTGAAATATTACACATACCACTTCTACATCATTCCAATCAATCATAATAAAATAATAAGCTAAAGCCTTTTATTCCATTATTAGTAGGCAAGGCTAATAGCCAATCAGAGATAGTTGTCCCTTGTCTATCACTAATTATAGGCTGCCACCGATGAAGAGACCGGCAAACAAGTACTGCCATCTCTTGGTACTTAACCCTAACAGGACAGGTTATTGTCTGAAATAATGTGGGGTATACGGTCGATTTTCTTGAGTTTGTGGGACAAAAAACCCGAGTTTCTGGGAGATGAAACCCACATGCCTGTGCCAGAGATCGACTAACTCGGGAATCGGTCAAACAAAGACTTAGAAAAAGTTCCTCCACTCGGCGACTAGACTTGAACTATGTCTATCTTCAGACAGGCTAGTGCAGTGGATGCAAGAGTAACTTCCACTGCGCTACACGGCTTTCTAATCTATCATATATTACGCATTTCTTATCACCACTTGTTGGGTAAACCCCACACAATAGAAAAACCTGTCATATTAATCAAATTCATAAATGCATGTAAGCCAGCTTGGTTGGCCGAGCTGTTAGTGTATCTGCTCTCCAGCCAAATGGCTGCGGGTTCGAATCTTGGCGTGGGCATGGAGGTCTGTGATTGTCTGTGGAAATACTAGTGGCAAGCGATAGATAGCGTTGGTGGATTTGAGTGGTGGAGACAGAGAGATGTAGATTAGGCGTCTTCCCTCGATGAGTCCTTGGACTCCCTGGAGGTGTCATGTAAAATAATAAATCCTTAATATTTACGAGAATACATTACTTTAAAGTCAGGTTTTAAAACAGCCAGTATCCTGGACAACTTATGCCATTTTTTTAAAAACCAGCATCATTTATACAGCTCTCAAAATCATATATTTAATTTATGTAGTCAGAATATGCAGTAGTCGTAACAAGTCCAAAATTTATCAAGAAATAAACTGACATTACCCAAATTAGAAATATTTCAGTTCTCTGATTTAATTGCGCCACGGCAGATGAAACATCATTTGCATACATACATACATACATCTTCAAGGCCCACCTTTCCTAATTGGGTTGTGGAGGAACAGCTGCAAGAGGAACTTCCAATGGTCACGATCCTCAGGTGTTCTGGTGGGATTCCCAAACGTGTCCACCCAAGGTTTTGGATATAATCTATCCAGCGAGTCCTTGGCCTTCCACGTGGCCTCCCCTCTGGCTTGGAAAAGAGGGCCTGCTTAGGGAGCTTCTCTTGTGGCATTCTGACCAGGTGCCCGTACCAACGTAACTGTGATCTCTCAACACGGAGCAGCAGTGGTTGAGTGTTGAGGGTTTCCCGAATTGCAGAGCTTCTGACTCTGTCGAGTCTTGTCAGCCCCGCAACCCCTCGAAGGAACCTCATTTCAGCCGCTTGGATTCGTGTCCGCATTTTTTCGGTCATTACCCAACTCTCATGACCATAGGTGAGGATGGGGACATAGACTGTATTGAAGACAGCCAGCTTTGCCTTCTGGCTTAACTCCCGCTTCAATACTACTGAACGGCCAAGCTCCCGCAATATTGAGCTTGCTAAGCCAATTCGAGTATCTAGCTCTACGTCCCATTTTCCATCATTCGTGAATATGGACCCAAGGTATTTGAACTTCTCCACCTGCCTCATTGGGACTCCACTTACATGTAGAGTGCACTGGGATGGTTGTCTTGAGACCACAAATGTTTCAGTTTTGGCCACACTGATCTCCATTCCGGCGTCTGCACAAACAGCTACAAACCTATCCAGGGTCCGCTGGAGGTCATCTGTGTAAGAGTTAAGCAGAACTAGGTCATCTGCAAAAAGCAGACGTTTTTTGCAGAAAAAAAATCATTTGCATAGTCCATATTTTGCGCAACCAGGTTTTATATTTAAGTTCATTAACGAGTTCGTCATTTCTGTTCAAGATCACCATAATACAGCAAAACAAACAGAAAAGAAAATATTCTAATAACAATAAACTAGGCCACAGATTTATTTTTTTATTGGAAATGCGTTCACATGGTATGCAACCCCCCTCTCTCTCTTTCAGACATTCAAATAGCCATAATAATCGATTTCCGCAATAGTAAAATACAATTACTTTATAAGTTCTGTCTGGTCATATAACTTTATTTGGCACATGTAACCATTTTTCACAGCCAAATATAATACATTATGTGCATTAGTTTCATAAAAAATACAGGATGATCAAAATCGAAGTATCTCTGTTTAAGGCCTTATGCAGCGCCACCAGAGGGCGATGTATGATGTACCAAATATAGATGTAATTTTTCTGTGTGCATAGGAGGAGAAAAACGACACTAGCATAAATATTTTTATTCACTTCCATTATGCGTTCACTGGCAGTACTGTTCAATGTGCTGCCTTTCCCGTTAAAAATCTTTTGCTGAAAAACAGCCCTGGCACGTTTTCAGGATGATTCCAATAAACCCTGTGAAAAATCTCTTAAGCCAGAAGTCACAGGGGATCAAGATGAGGCGAACGAAGCGAACGTGCTGTGGGAAATGCACGGCTGATCACTCTGGCTTCCGTGAAATGTTCTCAAAGAACCTCCTGTACGGATCGACCAATGTGTGGAGGGGCCCCATCTTGCATGAAAATGACTGAAACCATGCATAGGCACTGCTGTAGCTGTGGCACAAGTTGTTTATCATATCTAGATACTTCTCGGCAGTAACTGAGCAGGTCACAAGACCCGAACAGCGAATGTCCTCAAAGAAGAATGGTCCAATGATAAATGAAGCTGTAAACCCGCACCAGACAGTAACTTCGGGTCAATGCAAAGGAATTTTTTGGATTGCATGCGGTTTTATGATGACATAATTCAGCTCATAGTAAGTGCCCATGAAATACATATATACAGTCATCTCTCGACTTACGTCCTGCCGGATGGACGTAAGTCGATACATGAAATCAACAGAGTTACAGGAGTTAAGGACTTAAGCGTAATAAGTATACTGTCAGTTGAATTTTTAAGCCTTATAAAATTGTATTATGCGTTATTGCCACTATACAACAGGAGAATAATCTCCCGAATCTTTCTTCATAATCACATCTTCATTACCTCCCTATGTGAAGGACAGGCTGCGGCCCTTCTGCTGCAACTTTTTTTTTGATGAAAATGTCCAATGTGCTTTGCTTATTCATTTTCTTTTCACCATAAATTTGTTTATAGCAAACAAACACATCTTGTACTGTATTTTCTACAAATAAGTAGCGTTCCACATTGGGGTTCATGTCTTCAGCCATTTTGAGAACATTGCTAACTGCAGAAAGCATTTCTGCAAGATCCTTCACTGTGAATTGTTTAACCCACCTCTTGTTTCTCTTTTTTCCTCTCTTCCTTTTTTCGTTCCTCCTCTTCTGCAACATGTTGTTCCTCCAGTTCGACCAATTCATCCTTGGTCAGCTTTTCAGGGGCACTTACTATGAGCTGAATTATGTCGTCATCATTCACTTCGAGATTCAGATTGTTTGTTAGGCCCGCTATTTTTTTGCTGAATTTACAAAACTTCCAAAATCGTGCACAAATCTTTTTAATGTCTTTTTCCATATGTCACTCATACATTGAGAGGTCACTTCGTTCCAAGCCACACCAATATTTTTAATAGCATGATAAATATTGAATGCTTGCCAGAATTGCATGCGAGTCTGATCATTTCCTTCAGCGGTAGAAATGGCTTGTGAAAAAGTTCTCCATAGATAATAAGCTTTAAACACTGCAAGAACTCCCTAATTCATCGGTTGGATCAATGTAGTGTTTGGAGGGAGAAACATGACCTTGATCTTGCAGTGAAATTACCGATGTAAGGTGGATGACCTAGAGCATTATCTGGAATTAATAAAATTTTAAATTCTACATTTTCTTTCACACAATAGCTTTCCATTCCACTCGCATAACCAATTGTTTGATTAAGGCATCTTCAAACAATTTTTAAGTCATTCACGACTTCTTATTGCTCTGATAATGAACTAGAGTATGCATCTAATGTTTTTGAAGGCTCGTGAATTCTCACTGCCATATCACAAATGGTTTCAGATTATATCCAGCCACATTATCTCCTAAGATAATCTTAATACGGTTTTAGGAGCTTTGAAACCATAGATTTTAGCACTTTGTGGATGAATGTCCTCTCGAGCATTTTTTCCAAAACAAGGTCGTCTCATCCATATTAAATATTTGTTGTGGCAAATAATTTTCCTCAATAATTTTATCCAATTTCCCCACAAACTCCTTGGCAGCCTTCTTATCGGCATTTGTAGATTCACCATACACTTTCACATTATGCAGTGCAAAACGCTGCTTGTATCTCATGGGATTAAGCGTTGAATTCGTAGTTGGGCCTTGCTTCCTCGTTCAACATGTTGAAGATACTTAGTGCCTTAACAGTTATGGTATACTCCATAGCACTATGAAGTATGCGCTTTTGATTCAGGTCCTCTATCCATGATGCAAGTGGCTTTTTCATATCTCCGATAAGACCTTGTCGTTGCTTCGTCACTATCGTCGATTTAATGGAAGCAGATCCTTTCACAGCCTCTACGATTTTATTCTTATTTTTCAAAAATCAGCGATCACAATGATGGGCTTACCAGTTTCATGCTACTTTATAACTTGCAACTTCGTTTCAAGATCAATTGCTCGTCTCTTTTTCTGTGATCCTTCACTACTTTTTTGATTGGGCATGTAGAGGCCATGTTTCACAAAATCTCGCGAGAATATTTAACGATTCTCAAAGACAAAATCAACAGAGGAACTGTTGAAGGACAGATGCCGATTGCCTAGACAGGTTTCTGCAGATGCGCTGTTGCCACTGCGCATGATGCATTGTTGCTAAATAGAAAACTTTTTATGTTAAAAAAACATTTAATTTTCTTGACCAAAAAGCTCTGGAAAAACTTTTATTGGGATTATATTGATCAAGTGTATATAATAAACAACTAAGTTATACCAACTAGTTTCACCAACTAAGTGTTGGCATCTTCAGGGTACATAACTGATGTAAGGCAATAAAAAGTAAAAAACTGTTACAAACTAAAATCAACCGATTCCAATTATGTTAAAGAACAGAGCGCATAAAATACATTCATAGAGCGTGGATGATCTCACTTGTTGTTATTTAGGAACGTTCTATAGTTGGCACTATAATTCAGTTCTGGCGAGTTGAAGGATCTGATAAGGGTCTTCCAGATCACGGGCAAGATTAGTCCTTGGTTCCTGTTAAGGTTTTGTATACAGCGGGCAACTGTTGTGGCCTCCTTAAAAATTCGGGAATGGAAGTCCTCGTCCATGTAAGGAATTGTGCTTCTATCCCACTCTATGGTATGGTTCGTTCTTGAGAAATGAAAAGCTAAACCCGATTTTTCTTCTCTGTTATTATTGACGTCACCTATGTGACGTCAATAATAACAGAGAAGAAAAATCGGGTTCATAATTCTCTGTTAATAACAGAGAAGAAAAATCGGGTTTAGCTTTTCATTTCTCAAGAACGAACCATACCATAGAGTGGGATAGAAGCACAATTCCTTACATGGAGGAGGACTTCCACTCCCGAATTTTTAAGGAGGCCACAACAGTTGCCCGCTGTACACAAAACCTTAACAGGAACCAAGGACTATCTTGCCCGTGATCTGGAAAACCCTTATCAGATCCTTCAACTCGCCAGAACTGAATTATAGTGCCAACTATAGAACGTTCCTAAATAACAACAAGTGAGATCATCCACGCTCTATGAATGTATTTTATGCGCTCTGTTCTTTAATATAATTGGAATCGGTTGATTTTAGTTTGTAACAGTTTTTTACTTTTTATTGCCTTACATCAGTTATGTACCCTGAAGATGTCAACACTTAGTTGGTGAAACTAGTTGGTATAACTTAGTTGTTTATTATATACACTTGATCAATATAATCCCAATAAAAGTTTTTCCAGAAAACTTTTTACTTTATGCTCGCTTGCGTATTCGAAGGTATAGTCAAAAATGTTATTTATTCCCTTACGGCAGTGGTTCCCAACTTTTTTTCCACTTGTGTACTCCTTGTTTTTAAAATAGCTGTTTTTAAATACTGACACCTTTGTTCAGTGCCTATCTTAATATAAAATAGTTTACTTTTCCGCCATTACTGATTATTTTTCGTGTACATCTGAACGGCCCAGCATATACCCTCGCAGGTACGCGTACCACCGGTTGGAAACCGATGCCTTATGGCATTGGTTTCTCAAACTTTTTCTACAACGGAACACTTCACAAATCCTGAAATTTTCACGGAACACCTTTATTAAGTAGTTATTTTGTAATGTATTAATTAATAATTAATTGGTAATTTAGCTAATTTTTATTATTAATTAGTAATTAATTAAACATCAATTAAACCATCATTACATTTATTTGTGCTGATTTTTATTGACATTTCCCATTCTGATCGCCAAAAATTTATAATGTTATTATGAGTACTTACGAATGAATGCAGACTTTTTCTCCTGTGTGCTGGTAGTTTTCCCCTCCTTTTGTACATCCTGAAGATCGCTTTGTAGGCTGGTGGTGGATGACTCACTATCTGTTGCGTCATAAACACCTTCAATAAGAGATTTCTTAATACCAAAATTAAACAAAGTCCCTTATCTCTTATTCATATTAAAATTTAAATCTGCAGGCCTATTACTTTTAAAAAATCACGGCACTACGGTTTCGAAACTTTCACCCTACAATACGAACTTGCGAAGAAAGTATTCAGTATTACTTGATTTGAAAACCGGATACAGACTACCTTGATCTTCAATTTCAGTGGAAAAATTTTCTTTATATTACCTTGCTAATTGGTCCCTGACATTTGCAACACAGATGTTATTTCGTTCAGTTTTAAGAACACGCCACCCATTGTTGCAATTGGCTTGCAGGCAATTTTTGTGATCGGTCATAAACGGCGGTATTCTCTTTCCCAACTGTTGAAAGATTTCGATGTGTGAAAATTAACGATAATTCATGAATATTTCCATGTTCATGAATTATCGTTAAAATATGCCGCTTGGTCACTGACATTTGCTACACAGATGTCATTTCGTTCAGTTTTGAGAACAGAGGATATGCCACCCATTGTTATAATCCGATTGCAGGCAATTTTTATGACCCGACATAAACAGCGGTATTCCCTTTCCCAAATGTTGAAAGATTTCGACGTGTGCAAATTAACGATACACAGATGGTATTAGGCGTTCTGGGTCTAAGCTTTTCGACATATTCACGAATATTATTATTCGTGAATATGTCGAATATTATTCTCCTCAGAATATTTCTACTATAAAATATTTATTCATGAAAAATGCTTAGAAAACTAAAATGACAAATTCCAGAACTTTTCGCGGAACACAGTTTGAGAAACCCTGCCTTATGGGATCACGGACGTAACTCGAGGGATGACTGTATATGCAAAATTACTTTTATTTTAATCATCATCATCAAATGCCAATGCATGCCTCGAGGGGTGTACAGGATATACTATAATAGTACTACACGAAAAGTTTACATTATTACTAACTTCCTGTTAACAGCTTTTCTCTAAGTTCTGTCCAATCCAATACTTGATCTTTGTATTTTTCTTATTAATTTGCCATTTTTTTCCCTTCTTAAGTTTCACATAGTTCCCTCTAGAAATGAATTATTTTAACGCATTTTATCTTATATATGGGTTTTACGCTTAGTTTAAAATTAACTACTGCTTTTTCTTCAGAAGCATTGAAAATATCAACTGCATTGTGAATGGAGAACCTATTATTATTATTCGTGACACCTCCAAGGAGTCTGAAGACTCATCGCGGGAGGACACCCACTGTACAACTCTGCGTTTCCACTACCAATCATCTGCATCAACGCCATCTAATGGCCACAACCACCACTACAGCTAGTACATTTTGTTTGTAAATTGCGTGTGTTCTGAAGGGCCGATTTGTCTGTATGCGGGATGAAAAACCCTGCTACCGCCGTATGAGATCAGCTAATTCACCTTCAATTGAAAAAGTCCATATAAAGATTCCTCCCGAGAAATCGAATTTAGGCCTTTTCTAATCGAAGGGCGCAACGTACCGTCGTTCTTAAAATGTAGATAAAAATCAGGTTTTTAAAAGAATATAAACATTTCAGTTACTTAGGCATGATTTTTAGAGATGGTAAATTAAATATGGAAATATACAACAGAATCAACAAAGCTGGTATGGTAGGAAGTCAACTGCATAAATTTATAGGGAATAAGAGAGAAATTAGTCAAAACACTAATTAGCTGTATACAGGACGGTGTTCAAGCCAATTTTAACTTACGGATCTGAGAGCTTGGTTAGAAATAAAACACTTGACCAAAGACTAGAGACCACAGATGTGAGTCCTGAGAAAGATTAGGGACATAAACAAATGCCAATATCATATTAAAAATGAGGATATTAGAAAAGATCTTGACATTGTTAGCATTCAGAAATGTGTTAGCAGAGCTAATCTCAGATGGTATGGTCACTTAAACAGAATGGGAGAGGAAAGATTAGCTAAACAATTGTTCTTTGCCAGGATGGTAGGGAAAAAGACCCAGAGGAGGACCAAGATGTAAGTGGATTGATACAGTAAAAAGTGCCTTAGAAGACAGAAATAGATGTTGGAGTCTTGACAGGTAACAGTTTGATTTAGAGAAAAATTGTAGATAGAAAGTTAGTGGTGATGTAAGTTTTTCATGTAGTACTATCATATCCTGTAGGATACAATTTTCAACTAGTGTTTTGAAATGGACTGAATTTTTTACAGAAAAGGAGTTGCCAGTAAGAGGACCAAGCGACCTGGCAAACTGTTGGGCCAGTTTATACGTGGGACTATCTATGCTATCGACTATGGGGCGTAGGGTGTTATTAGGTTTGTGGATTTTTGGTAATCCATAAATAAATACGGGTTGGTTTAACATGAATTGGTTTTATTTTTTGATTATTTCTTTGGGGCAGGAAGTCACTTTTTTTTTTTTTTTTAGTAATTTTCGGACTTTTTCTTTGAGACATAGTGGGGTCTCGATCTATAATTTGGTACGTGGAACCGTCACATAGTGGATCTTGCATTTTTCTGTTGTAATCTTCTTGATCAATGATAACTGTAGTATTTCCTTTATCGGCTTCAAAATCAAAAATCAGCTAACGCCTTTTTATTTCCGTATATACAGGGAGTAGGCGAGGTCGTTTTTAGCCCTATCTAACTTTTTGGAGACTGAGTGGGAAGTTCAATCTCCACTGGTACCCAATTAGAGATAGCTGGCCCAAGGTTGGCACGCAGTAAAGAGAGACGGCTCTACAGGTGCCGCATCTCGTGGTCCCTAACCCTAACACTCGTATTTAATGTCTGAAATATATGGGATTCTACGGTCGATTTTCTTGAGTTTACGGGACGAAAAACCCGCTTGCCCGTGACAGATCGACTAACTCGGGAACCGGTCCGAAAAAGGCTTAGAAAAATTTCCTCTAGCTACTAAACACGTTGCTGCTATTACTACTACTACCTCTAGTCGCCAACTAGAGTCGAAACCAAGTCTTCCTTCGTGCGGCCAAGCGCCGTGGTGAGCAAACGCCACATCCACTGAGCTACACAGGCGTCTTTATCAGCTTTTGTAATAATAATATTTTTATTCTTATATAACTTTTTTAAGGCAGTTCTTTCATTACGTGGTATATTGACTTCCTGGCCCAAAGAAATCATCAAAAAAATAAAACCAATTCATGTTAAACCACCCCGTACCTTATGGATTACCAAAAATAATCCATAAACCTAATAATCCCCTACATCCCATAGTCGATAGCATAAATAGTCTCACGTATAAACTGGCCCAACAGTTAGCCAAATCGAAATCGTGGGGGGGGGGGGCTGCAACTTTCGAAATAAACATACACACTGTAAGTACAGTGTATACGACGTGTTTGGATAAAAAAAATAAATAAATAAACATGAAAAAATATTGGTGCGATTTTCTTTCTTGACTACTATGTATGATAACTACAACACTTTTTTTTGAATGTTAGGCAAGTGACTTTTAATTTATCATCCTACATGTTTCACCGATTCTGCTATCGGCATCTTCAGGGAATACAATTGGTAAGCATATATGAAGGTAACAGACTAGGTTTTTAACTGACAGTTCTAATTCATACAAAATTAGTATTTCCCGAGACACGCGCATTGTCTCGCACAATACTAATTTTGTATAAATTAGAACTGTCAGTTAAAAACCTAGTCTGTTACCTTCATATATGCTTACCAATTGTATTCCCTGAAGATGCCGATAGCAGAATCGGTGAAACATGTAGGATGATAAATTAAAAGTCACTTGCCTAACATTCAAAAAAAGTGTTGTAGTTATTATGAAAAAATATTGCTTATTATCAATAAAATTACACAGTTTGGTATAATTCAAAATTACTTAAAAATAAAATATATTCTTCTTGTTTTGTTTCGAGCGAAAATGTCAATAACTTTTTCCTTGATGTTTGTGTGACTGTTGAAGAATTTTTTCTCTGTTGAAATCATCGCAAGTGCATTTAACCTATCCTGATTCATAGTGCTCATCAGAAATGTTACCAATATGTTATCAAAAAGGACATTATAATTAAAGACATAACAAATGTTATGTCTTTAATTGTAATGTCCAAATATTTAAAGAGACAGAGTAAACTACTACTGGCTCAAACTGCATATAAACAACAGTGAAACTGCGCGACGGACAGTGCCACATTACGCTAATAGCTCGTATCTCACTATGACGTGCATATGCTTGCGCGCGTAGCAATATGACACTGTGGTAAACGCAGTGCCGCTAGCGTCCTTCGCCGTCCTAAGTGCTACAAGATGGATTTTTATTATTTTTTATATATAATAAGAGAATTGTTTAGGGTGGTTGATGATAAAATTAAATATTACAAGCAAATACAGATAAATTAATAAATATATTTATATATCGAGAAAAATTGGGGGTGCTGCAGTTCCGTAGTGCCTATGCACGAGCCGCCCCTGCTCCCCTTGCTGGCAACTCCTCTACTTTTGTAAAAAAATTCAGTCCATTTCAAAACACTAGTTAAAAATTGTATCCTAAAAACTTCAGACATAATGGTTAGTTTTGATGTCACCTCTTTATTTACCAATGTACCACTTATAGACACTTTGGATTTGATCAAGTCTAATTTCCCCCCGTATTTTTGAATTATTCAGATTTACTATGTATGCAGGTTACTTTATGGGAAGGAAAAATCTACAAACAGATTAATGGTACTGCTATGGGTTCCCCTCTTTCCTCCTTTAGCAAACTTTTACATGGAACGCTTTGAAAACAAAGTACTTACCACAGCTACATACAAGCCACTAGTTTGGTTATGCTATGTAGATGATGTGTTTGCCATTTGGCCCCATGGACAAGATACTTTGGATGCATTTGTCACCTACCTAAACAGTCAACACCCCAAAATCCACTTTACAGTAGAAAAAGAATCTAAGAAAAGAAAGCCAACACACAGAAGTTTATCACAATCCCGGCTACAATCCCTACAAAATAGATAAAATACTACACAGCCCCATTACTCCTCCCTCCCCTAATACACAGGAACACAACATGACCATCTCTATTCCCTATGTCAGAGGTGCATCAGAAAAGATAGCCCAAATACTGATGAAACATGGCCTTTGCACCACTTTCAAACTGCACGAAAAAATAGCAACTTTGATCTGCTTACCTAAGGTTAAACTTCACCCTTTAGCACACCCAAGAGTGTACAAAGTTCCCTGTGACTGTAACTTGGCCTACTATGGACAAACAGGAAGATCAGTCAACATCTGCCTGGAAGAACATAAAAAATACATTCATTACTATGGAAAGTCAGGACTGGCAGACCACGCTTTGCATACATCTTCTCACAGGATTAGATGGAAGAAAACGAATGTGCTATTTAGGGGTTGTTACAGATCTGAAAGATTAATTTTTGAGTCACCAATGGCTTTGAAGAATTCTCCTAATCTGAACAAGTATGGATGCATTAATTTGCCAAAAATTTGGGAGACTGTCATCCTAAGAGCAACTCTCACATCGCTGTAATGTTCCCCCCCCCCCCCCAACATTAGAGGGCACCATAAGTAGGACTTTAGATCTTTTGTACAGTGCAATTTTATTATTTTTTTTACTCACTGCCACATATACAAGTGTACTGTGCTCTGATAATGCTGATTTGAAATCCAGCAAAATATAAAACATCTTTTGATTAAATTGTTTAGTGTTATTAATACCGTTAAAAAATTAAGTCATGAATTAACTGTCAACACCTAAGCTTTTCTGTTAGATTAAAAAGTATGTGTTTTATAATCTATGTGATATAAGGGTTTGGAATATTTAGGGTTGCTCATTTTAAAAGAAGCTTGCTACTTTCTTTTATGTTGGTTTTAATTTTGTAGAAGTGCTGTATTTTTAATCTGCATGATCTATTTATCAGCAGCTAATCTTTAGGTATGCTTAATGTTAAAGCAATAATCCATCTGATTTAATTTACTTTTTGTGTATGTGTGGTTTCCACCCACAAAAGGTTATTATAAATCTATATTACACATTTGTATTGTGGGTAAGCTAAGGATTTTTTATTATTTTTTTTGTCATTTTTTATCAATTTTATATATATATTCTGTAATTTTGTTTATTTTTACATAGTCTAGAAACTCTGCTATAGAACCAAATATGGAACTTTTTTAAAGCCACTTCAGGCCTCTAATAAACGGGGCAGTGGTCTCGTACCAGGAGATGAAATTCATCTTCCACCTAAAGGCAATCACAAACATGCATGCCCATGGCAGGATTCAAACCTGCAACCTCTTGGTTGGATAGTGGGTATCCTAACCACTTGGCTAACCAGGCATTGCTTTGACTTTGAATATCAAGCAAGTCCAGTGATCAGGCAGACTTGCTAACATAGAATGAATTTACTATGGTAAATAAATATCACAATATTGACCAGTATGTTACAAAATGTGTTAAAGCATTGCATAATATCATTCTTCCAATAGTAGTTGCAGCTACCAAGTTTAACTCTGCCATTTCCAAGGTAATGTTTATTTCAGTTCAACACTAACATAAGCCATACTCCTCCCCCCTCATCCCAGGCAGGATAGTCACAGTGTCAGTTGCAAAATTTCAGTAAGCTGAAATCGTTGGTATGTTATATATTCAAAATATATTGCAATGGATTTCTAAGCTGTAATGTTACTTAGCAAAACTTTAAATAATAGAACACTCATTTATTATTATTATTATTATTCGTGACACCTCCAAGGAGTCCGAAGACTCATCGCGGGAGGACACTTTATGACATTTTTATTTTTGCTTTACAGATAAAGATTACTACAGATGGCAGTCAACAACAGGGCAGAAGCAGAAAATCGATGAAAGCAGCAACATACTGAGTTATTCTGAGAAGAATGTTTTACCTGTGTATTGTACTATTATGGTTGCTGTTATTTTGGGATTGGCAGCCTATCTGATATTGAGATGGCATTTAAGAAAAACAACAAAACCTCCAATTCGATCAGTGATAATGGATGGCTGTGATGTTCCTTTTTTAGGTAACAAATGCGTAATCACTGACACTGAGAAGTTAAAGAGCAAGTCACTGAAACCAATGTGTAAGTAACCTTATTAAGATTTTATTAATAACAAATTATTATTATTATTAGTGACACCTCCAAGGAGTCAGTAGACTCATCGCAGGAGGACACTCACTGTACAACTCTCCATCTTCACCACTACAACCAATCATCTACTGCCCACCACCACAACTAGTATTTTTTGTCTGTAAATTGCGTGTGTTCTGAAGGGCCGATTTGTCTATGGGATGAAAAACCTGAGTTTCCGGGAAAAAAACCCTGCTACCTCCATATGAGATCGGCTAACTCACCTTCGATTCATGTACTATATCATTGTAAAACCAAGATAAATAAATCCAGTTCACCTTTTTTATTTCTCAAAGGAATTAGGTAGAACTTCCTAATTCTAACTTTTGGACATTTCTTGGTATCAGGTCTCTATCCTTCCTAAGTTGCTAAAAGATTAGTGCAATCTACCAATAAATTCAGACCAAAGCACACAAGGATGTGAAATGCAACTGTCACACTAGTACTACTGTGTGCACTCTTCAGGCAATTTTTCTAAGTGTTTGGGTTAAAATCAAGGTTTCCTGATGGGTGAACCAATTTTATAGCACCAAAGATCAACTACCAGCCAACCAGGTTGGCAGTTTCAATTGTTCTTGGTGCCTTGTTGTTCACATTCATTCTCATTTCTTTTGTATTGCTTTTATTTATTTTCCAACCAATTTTCAGTGATTCCTCTTCTAATGTGGTTAGTTTGTTTTGGATATCTGCCTTTCTGTGAACAATTATACATACATCATCTGCATAGTCTGGATCAGGCGTTCCCAACCCTATGCCCGCAAGCACCATGCCACCCGTCGAACAATATGTGTGTGCCCGCCGCTGTTCAAACATGTGCCGTATAGTTTGAAATAATCACATGCACATCACGCAACAATTCATTTCACTGGCCAATGAAATGCAATGCCAAAGATCGCACTAACTTACATATATATATTTAAATTTTTATATAATGTAAACTTTTAAGTAATAAAACATTTGATTATGTAAACTTTGTATGTATTCATTTAACAAAATGAATTCAAAAAATTTGCTTGAAAAAATGGATGGTGCCCGTCGCCCTACCAGTATTTTAGAATGTGCTCTAGGAAACAAAAAGGTTGGGAACCCCTGGTCTAGATCATCCCAAGTTTTATTTATTTTCCATGATATTCCTTTGGCATGTTTCATTGCTGTCAGGCAGCACCTGGCATTGGAATTTGTTATATTTTTAATCTGTTATTTTCTGTGGCATTTCTTTGTTTTGAAGGAATTTCACACACAATTTCTGGAAATGGACCTGAAGGCTTTTTCATAATCCCAAACAGCAAATATAAAGGAGAGTTAAATTCACCCTACTGTTTTATTATTATTCTTGAGGTGTAAATCCTTATCTAAAATCTTAAAGATTCTTGAAAGAATAATTATGCAGAAAATTTTGCTGACACATAGTAGGTTTATGCCCTTCCAATTATTAGTTTCCCAAATCTCCTTTCTTTGGTATTTTTATTATCATCATCATAAAATTTCTGTTTCCTAAAGGCGTGTACAGAATATTATTATTACGTAACACTTCCAAGGAGTCCAAAGACTCATCGAGGGGAGGACACTCACTCCACAATTCTCCGTCTCCACCACTCAAATCCACGAACTACAGCAAACCACATAATCTACTGCCCACCACCACCACTAGTATTTCCACAGACAATCACAAACATCCATGCCCACGGTGGGATTCGAACTCGCAGCCTTTTGGCTGGAGAGCAGATTTTCTAACCACTCGGCCAACCAAGCTGGCCAATGATAGTACTACATGACGAACTTACATCATTACTAACTTATTATCAACAATTTTCCTCCAAATCAATCTGTTATCTGTGAAGAATTCCAACATTATATCAGATCCTATATTTTTGTCTTCTAAGACACTTTTTATTGTATCAATCCACCCATACGATGAGTCTTTTGACTCCATGGAAGCCTCGATAATAATAATATATCTTGGTCTTGGCAAGATCAGATATATAACATCCATTATGAAATAAATGGTTAAACATCTTACACCATCCTCCATGGATCAACTATGTATTGACAGTTTTTATGTGAGAACATGTTTCTGGAAACATGGGAAAAAAAATATTAAAAGTAATCATTTAGGCAGATTAATTAGGCAAGTGTGGGAAATGAGCGTCCATTATGGGAGATATCATCATAATCAAATTTCTGATATGTACCCTCAGGGAGTGAAAAGAATAATTATGATTACTAACTTCTGATCAATGGTTTTCCTCCAAATTAATCTGTTATATGTCAAGATTCCAATGTTATCAGATCTTATATTATTGTCTTTTAAGGCAATTTTTACTGTATCAATCCATCTACATCTTGATCTTTCTCTGGGTCTTTTTCCTGCCAGCCTGGCAGAAAACACTTGTTTTGCTAATTTTTCTTTTCCCATTCTGTTTAAGTGACCATACCACCTGAAATTAGCTCTGCTAACACATCCTAATATTAACATTGCCAATTCTGATATCAGATTTAATACCACTTTCCTTATCTTGGCACCTTGTCATATGCCTTTTACATATCTATCTTCTATCATTTTACATATCATTTTTTACATGCCTTTTTCAGATCAACAAAACTTAAATACAATTCCTTGTTATATTCCCAAGATTTCTCAACTATTTTAATTAAAGTAAATATTTGATCCTGACAACATCTAATTGGCCTGAATCCAGCTTGTTTTTTGCCAGGCTTCCCTTTCACAATTGTTCTTAGCCAATTCTCAAGTATACTTGAGAATTGGCTAAGAACAATTTTACATAACAATTATTGCATAAATTTTACCAGGAACACTCAGTAGGGTTTTACCTTTGTAATTCTCACATTCAGTTTCCCTTTTTATAGATGGTACTATGAGAGCTGTGCTCCAATCATTTGGGATTTGACCCTCTGACCAGGCTTTTTGAATTATGGAATGCAGTCACTATAAAACTTTTATAGCTCCATATTTGAGCATTTCTGGTCAAATCTCATCTATTCCAGCTGCCTTTCTACATTTTAGGTTTTTGATGACTTTTTCTACTCCAAGTATGATATGTATTCCTGACTGCATTCCTATTGTCTTCTACTGTGCTATCATTCCTTGTTTCATTTAGCAGTCTTTCAAAGTAATTACTCCAAATATCTAGAATATCTTTATCTTCAGTTTTCATGTCACTTTTATAATCTCTGATTTCTTTTACAGTACTTTTTTCCCCATTTCTAAGCTTTTCACTAGCCTCTAGAATATTTTGCCACTTTCCTGATATTTATTTTTTATGTTCTTTCCAAAGTCTTCCATGACTTTTGTTTAGCTAGTTTTATATAGTGCTTTGCTTTCTTACATTTTCCCCCTTATTCTCTAAGAGCACAGACTGACTTACTTGCCAGGAACTTTCCATATGCTTTCTTCTTTTCTTTGACTGCCTCTTCAACTTCCTGAGTCCACCATGAAGTTCTGATTTTTCTATCCTTGCAGATTACTTCACCACATGCCTCTCTCTGGCTGAATCAGAGTTTTCTTTAGGATTTGCCACTGAATCTCCAAGGTTTGGCTGTTGTTTTCAAAGTTCGCATCAGATAGCTGTTCAGCTTTGATTCATCTTAAAACTTTCTTACACACCCTTCTTTTCAATATGAAGTTCAATTTTATTCTGCTCAACACTAAATGGCGATCATTTCCTGTTTCAAATTCTCTGTATACTCGTGTCCTGAACCAGTGGGAAAACATCACTGTTGACAATAACACATTCAATGAGACTTTTCTTATTTTTTGCATCTTCTTCTTTCCATGTGAATTTTCATTTTTATGGTGGATCATGGTGTCAGTAATAACTATTCCATATCATTAACAGAAATCCTGCAGGCATTTACCATATTAGCTTTGCTCTTTTCTACAAAGTTTCCCAAAACATTTCTATATGTCTGGTAATCATTTTCTATTCTGCTGTTTAGATCTCCAACAAGAACCAACTTTTCCTTTTTCATTATACTAGCTGCATTCTCTAATGCCTCAAAAAATTCCTCCAGAATTATGGGAAACTTTAAATATAAATTGAATAGAGAAAAGAGAATTCAGTAATAAGGCAAATGAATTTCTGGAATTCTTGAAGGACAAATGTTTTAGTCAGCATGTAGTGGAGGGAACACAATAATCAAAAGTTTTGAATTTGGTCACAGCATCAGATGATTCAATCATAACTGAGATGTCATACTTGTTTCCACCTGATTCTCACCCATTAAATTTTCTATTTCCTATTGCCAGCCAGACTGGCCGAGTGGTTAGCGTATCTGCTCTCCAGCCAAAAGGCCACTGGTTCGAATCCCGCTGTGGGCATGGATGTTTGTGATTGTCTTTCGAAATACTAGTGGTGGTGGTCGGCAGTAGATGGCGTTGGTGTAGTTGCAGTCAGTAGGTGCATTGAGTGGTGGAGGAAGAGTTGTAGAGCAGGTGCCCTCCCTCGATGAGTCATTGAATTCTCTGGAGGTGTCAAATAATAATAATACTTTTTCTATTTTTTTACATAGTCCAGAAACCCTGCTCTAGAGACCAAACATGAAACTTTTTCAAGGCGCTTCAGGCCTCCTATAAGTGGGGTGTCATCTCACACTGGATAATGAAGTTCATTCCCCACTTAAAGACAGTCGCAAACAATTGTGCAGATGGTGTGATTTGAACCAGTGATCAGTTAGTTGGTATCCACTCTGCTAACCAGCCCAGCAAATGAAAAGCATTCAGAAATTATGTGGAATTTTAATGATTATAACAGACTTAGAAACCAGATTGGGGCAGTAAAATGGATGGAAAAATTTGAAGGAATAGAGGTTAGTAGTGCCTGGGCTACTTAACAAATAACATTTGTTGAGTGCAAAAGATAAAGCAAAGTATAATAAATTTAGTTTAATCCTCTATCCAAGTGTAAGCAAACAAAGTTTGCACCTGAAGTATCTTCAGGACTGAGGCAACTCGTGGTAAAGGTGGGATGAAGCTCTCATCACTCTTCGTCTTAGTATATCTCATAATGCAAAGCACATCTCCAGTCTGGGTAGTGGCCCTTCTCTTAATGCATAGCATTATACATTAAGAGAAGGGCCACTACCCAGACCGGTTTCGACCTTTATTGAATGTTCAAGTACAGGTCAAACTCCAAAAACTCAGCGTTGTTCCCCTCAGTAACAAGCTCATCCTGCCACTGAGAAGAACTCTCAAAACATTACCCCCCCCCACACACACACCCAGGTGACAGCAACAGCCGAGGCTAATTAAAACTTCATGGGCTACAGCATTGCCATTCATCACCCAAGCTCCCAACCGGTTTTGACCTTTATTGAGGTCTCGTCAGTGGGAGCCAGACCCAGAGGTGGTGATATCAAGGTGGAAGCAACGGAGAAGTCATCTTTACCTATATGAGTTGCCAAAAGGTGTCTCACCTTATTATTAAATTACTCTAGATTTAGAGGATGACTTCTCCGTTGCTTCCCAGTGAACAAGAGATTATAGAAGACATAAACAAAAGTGGTGAGCATATGCATGAGAAAGATAAAGCTCAAGCCAGAAAGGTAACTAATGTAGTCAAGAGAGGAGAAATAGAATAGAGGCAGGACTGGACCTTCCATGTGAGGCACCTGTGTGTGGTGGAAAGACCCTCCCAGTGATGTTACTTGCCCTTTTTATTCTTCTTCTTTTTCTTTGCTTTTTTTCATATATTCTTCACTATACTTCTCCTGAATCTTTTTTTTATCTTCCAGATTACCATCACTGGGATCGAATGCCTTGCCACCAGGTTTGCTGTGCAGTGTGATCAGTGGACATTCAGGAAGGTGGACCCTGGTGGTCTTGAGAAGATGGGCAGTCCTGGATGACCCGGTCAGAATCAATTGGCTAGTGGGCTTGCGTGCAAGGGTCAAGGGTGTTGCAGTAATCTCTTTCCCCGTGGTCTGGGGACAAAGTTCAAGGCTTGCTGTGGTGCTCACAAGGTGTCTGGGGGGGGGGGGTAACCCCGGTGTTCCACTCCTGAGCACAGTCATTGCTTGCCCAGAATCTATGTGTGTCTCCACAGGAGAGAGTGGAGAGTTCTGGTGCTGAACCAAAAACTAATCGAGGATGAATCCTTTATCCTCAGTCATTTCAGGGGCACTACCAAAGTCCCAGCCAAAGGTGTATCAATAGATACACCTTTTGACAACACAAGCAAGAAACAAAAACACACTAATCATCTGTGCTACAAGTGAAAAGCCAATACGAAAAATTTCAGCCTTCTTCATTCAAAAAGGTACAGAAGGGTTGGCATGTTCTCTCTAAACAGTTAAGAAACAACATTCTGGCAATGCACTCGTAAAAGCATCATGTCAGAATGTTGTTTCTTAACTGTTTTGAGGGAACCTGCCAACCCTTCTGTACCTTTTTGAATGAAGAAGGCTGACATTTTCCATATTGGCTTTTCACTTGTAGCATGGATGATTAGTGTGTTTTTGTTTCTTGCTTGCTTTTCCAGGCACAAATGGCAGAGCCAAGATGGCAGTTTGGGTATGTCTGTATTTCTGGAATTTAAATCCCTAATCTGCTAAGATGCTTCAAATTCCTGAAATACAGACATGCCCAAACTGCCATCTTGGCTCTACCATTTGTGCCTGATGTGGTAGTAAAGAACATGATAACCAGTCTTGCTCTCCTTGTGTAAACTGACAGGGCAAGCCTGGTTATTATGTTCCATTCCACCCAGCATACTCACATGTATGTCAGAAGTGAAAAGATAGAACAAAATACAAAAAACAGAACAGAACATATATCAGGATGCAAGAAGAAAGTTAGCTGCCACCACATCTACTCTGACATCCTCTTATGCCGAGAAGGTAACAGTAATGAAAATGTCAATAGCAACTCAAACTCATATGTCTATTCCACCATTTTACCATATCTGAACTTTATAATCGTGCTTCAATTGCACAATGTATAGCCCACTGCCAAAAATGGTTCAATTCAATGAGAACCTACTTGTGAGGAAAAAATAAAAAAATGATGGCAAGGTTATCACTTAAAGACAGACCACCAGCCCTTCCACAGAAAAATTGAATACTTCGGTATCCACTGAAAGCAACTTGAACCAACCAGGTAATCCTGACACATCTGAAGACGTACTGAATATTTTTCCAGAGGAAGAGATGGACACTGATCGCCCACACTTCCAAAAATCTGATGAAAAATATAAACTTGATTAGGGCAAGTCTTCAATCTCCCGGAAACCAGACAAATCTACAATAGGAAATTTTTGCCACAGAACTGTCGTGAGTTTTGCCAGAACATTGTTGACATCAAGCACCTGCTGCAGAAACACAAATCTTTTTGTTTCTGTCTGAAGAAAACTTATTTAAAACCCAGTGAGGATCCTAGCATCAGGAATATCAGTCTTTTAGGCAAAGACAAAAATGGAGATGGTCCTGCACATGGAAGTTATTTTTATGAATAATCATACTCCATTCCATCATGTTCAGATTAATACTGCTCTGAAAGCAGTAGGGATTTGCCTGTCTGTGGAGTATCTAATCACAGTATACTCAATATATTTACCACCAGATTCTGAACTAAATGAAATGGAATTTGATAATCTTATATAATGCAACTGCCTCAGTCCACACTCCTAATTTATTTATTCTTATGGCAAAAGGAATACAAAGCAGCTACAGGTCAATGTCCAGTCTAGAAAGCCAATCCAGAGCCTCATCCATCACCTTGTGGATGTCCTGGAGGCCACCACCATGAAATTGGCACTTTGGGCAGTCATTCACAATATGAGTAATCGTCTGGGCAACAATCACAATAAGGGTGGTCTGACAGTCTCCATTTATGTAATAGGTAGCCACATCTGCCCTGCTTAGTTTTGATCCTGTTGGAAGAGCAAAACCAGACTGTGGAGCATAGGGATCTTCAACCAGGAAGCCATTTGTTGGACCAGTGTTCTCTCCACATGTCAGGTGTTGATGGTAAGGCAGCTGAAGAGAGTTCATCCATGGACCAGAAAGGGTTTCTTGATTTTAGGTGAAGACCAGGTGGATTTATGAGAGTCTGGTGCAGGGGCAGGAGTGGGTTGCTCTTTACTTTATTAAATTCTTTAATCGAGGCTTGTCTTCTCCATATATTTGGTGGAGCAATGTTAGATAGGACAGGCAACCAGGGAAGAGGTGTGCTTCTCAGTGTCCCACTAATTGTGCGCATGGTAGAGTTTAGCTAGGTGTCTATAATGTTAGTGTGCGCACTTCTTTCCCAGACGGGGGCACAGTATTCTGCTGCAAAGAATGCAAGGACTAGTGCAGATGACTCTAGGACTTCTGCACCACAACCCCAGGTTGTTCCAGCAAACCCTGAAATGATATTATTCCTCAATTTAATTTTGTTGGACAGGTTGGTGATGTGCCTTTTATAGGTTAGGCTCACTCCAAGATATTTCAAGTGAGGCTCATGTTCTACCATTTTGCCACAGAAAGAGGAGTTGAGGTGTCAATTTGCCTCTGCATTGTTCAGGTGGAACACTGTGGATCAGTTTTTGTTCGATTTGGCTTCAGGTACCACTGCTTGAAGTACTTCTAGGATGTTGAGTTCTGTTCAAGGTTGATTCGAGGTTGGCAAAGAAAGTAGATTGGTGTAGGATTGCTAGGTTATTGGTGTACATATATTTGCTTCAAGTAGTATGTGGTAAGTTGGAAATGTAGATGCCAAAGAGTAAAGGGGCTAACACAGAACCCTGTGGAGGAATCTGGGCCTGCTTCCCCCCCCCCCCACACACAAATATGGACCAGAATCTTTATGTTGGAGAGAATGGATTCAAAAATTTTTGCACCCTTTAATATTGCCTAGCTTTAGGAGGAGGCTCCTGATCCAGACTGCATCATAAGCTGATGTTAGGTCAATGAAGGTGACTCTGGATTTAACTTTCTTTTGGAAGCCTGCTTCAGTCTCTGTTGTTAGGGCCAGGACCTGGTCACAACAACTTCTTCCTGGCCTGAAGCCAGCTTGTTCAATCGGGTCTGAGGGGGGATGCCTTCTTGTTTTTATTAAGAACTTCCAGCTGTCTGTTACAAGTCTGAGTGGGTAGGAGCTGTTATCTCAACCATATCATCAAAAAGAAATGTTTCCTTAAGGCTCTGTCTTAAGTGTGACCCTCTTCGCTATTAAAATAACTCAGTTACTGAACAGCTTCCTCCCACAGTAGGCAACTGTTTTTATGTTGATAATTTCACAATTTACTGTCACTCCAATGTGCAGGTTATTGAAAGACAACCTCGACAAGCAATTGATCATGTCTTTTCATGGGCTCTTTGCCATGGTTTAGGTTATCTCCTCAAAGAAACTACCTGTGTACACTTCTGCCAAATATGCACTCTCCAACCTGATCTTGATTCAAGAATGGGACAAGCCAGTATCTCTGTAGTTCCAGAGGCCAAGTTTCTGGGATTCATCTTTGAAAGCTTTCTTTACACACATACATTCATCATCTCGGGGATAAATGCAAAAAAGCATTGAACATCCTCCACACTGTCCTTTAATGAATGGGGTGCTGATCGATGTTCCTTGTTCCACATTTATTGTGGACATGTAAGTTCAAAGCTTGATTATGGGCCCCAGGTTTACAGTTCTGCAAGGGAGAACATGCTCAGTTGTTGGACTCATTCCATCATCAAGGTCAGTTAATGATGATTTTTGCACATCACCCATTCAAAGCCTTTATCTTGAATCAAATGAACCCCCTCTATCACGAAAATGTCTCTTAATTATGCCCTAAAAATAATGTCCCTTCCAGGTCATCCTACATGGACTAGTCTTGTTTCTCTACATTGGGGGGGTCCTGTATCTCGCACACGTCAGACTGAAACCCAACCATTTTGGTATGTGTGTTAAAGAGGCTATTGGCATGAGTGCTGACAGCATATTCTAATGTTCACCTTCAGCTATTCAAATCAATCAATAGCAGCACATAGAGCAGCCCATATATACAGATGATTCAATATAGATGAATCAGAGATCTCTGTTGGCTGTGCTTCCTGACATTTCAATCTCCAACCAGATCCCACTCGATTGCAGTAACTATACAGCAGAGCATTCAGCCCATGCTTGTGCATATCTAAGAAAACTCCTACCAAAAGTGTATAATTTATACGGACTGAGTTCTTTACAGGCTATCTCCTCCCCAGTGCTTAGTGAGGTGCTCCACTTTTTATAGAAAATAGATTCTTAATTTTGATGTTTAGTTGTATTGGATTCCTAGCCACATCGGAATTAAGGGAAATGACATCACAGTTGCTAGATCAGCCCATACTTTTTCTTTCTTTCATTCATACTTTCTTTTTTAATTGCCCAATGGCAATACTCCTGGCATGAAGCAATGACAAACAAATTGCATGCGGTTAAGCCTGAAATTAAGCATCGGCAGTCTAGTCAACATAGGAACAGAAGAGAGGAGTTATGGACTTGTATATATGGAGATACTGCATTGTAAATACTAAACTTTTGTACATGTATTTTATACTATTCACTAATTTATCTCCTTACAACTATTTATTTACCGATCAACACCCTGTGTACTGCTGTAACCTGTGTCCTGGTGCAGTATGACCGTCGCTGTCCTTGCACGATAAAATGCCAAATCAATCAAAGCAGGACTAGACGGGATTTTTATCATGCTTCAAGAGTACGCTAATGAACTGACTGTACCACCGACCTAGATGTTTAATGAACCTCTTGCACACAAGGGCAGGTTCCTAAGCAGGATAAGAGTACTAAAGTGTAATAAATTTAGTTTAATCCTTTATCCAAGTGTAAGCAAACAAAGTTTGCGCCTGAAGTATCGTCAGGACTGAGGCAACTCTTTTACAAAGAATTTTATAACCACACAAACTCAATTTTATCCATTTCAAGGGATACAGACAATACTTTTGCATTGGACAGCTGTATAAAACAAATTACTTGTAATTTCACATGGATGCTTATGACAGATGTATCAACTTAAAAAAAAAAATCTTTCCGATAGTGTTGCCATAGTGGCGATAGAATGGAAGTATCAAGCTACAGACCACTTTTTCTTTCTCCTGTGCTTTAAGATTTTGAAAAAAATGGTAAGAGCACATATACAGAATTAAGCAGATTAGGTTAATATTATTCATGGATCTGTTAAGGGGACCTTCTTGTTTTAGTAATCTCTGGCTATTTATAATAAAGTAACAAGAGCATGGATGAGGGGAAGACATACAGTATTATTTTTCTGGATTCTTCAAAGAATTTGATAGGTGCCACATGATGCCACAAGTTGATATTTAAGTAGCAATGTATGGCTGTAAATATTGGGCTAGAAGATTGGAAATTAACTTTCTGATAAATATCAGTTGTGTACGTGGAGGTAGCAAGGTTAAAAGTGGGGTTTTCACAGGTTTCAGTACTGGGCCCCATTACTGCTGTCCAGTGGCACACTCAGGATTTAATCTTGGGGGAGGGGGGCGAATTGAGTAGATGATTTACGAATACACACTATGCATTGCATACGACCTATGACTGAGCATCTGCAGTGATCACCAATACAAGATAAGTAGTATAGAAATAGAAGACACAACAAATTAAAAAAATAAATTTTAATTAGGGAAAGATTTTTGGAAAATTTTCTAGTGTTTATTTCCTTTTTTTTTTGGGTGGGTGGGGCAGGGCCCCTTGGCCCCATCCCTGGGTGCGCCACTGCTGCTGTCTGTCAGTGATATTGTCACAAGATTATAGAGATATTTGTCTGCAGGTGATGTGAAGCTTACTAATAGTGCTGATATGATGGTGCTTCAGGAGGATTTGAATAAGTTGGCAAGGTAGAGTAAATGAATGAGGATGTTAATTAATGCATTCTACTAAATGCAAGGTTTTGAAATTTGGGATCCACAGATGGAGAAGACCACATATTCTCTTGGTGGAGCTATGTTGAAAGACATGGAGGAAGCACGTCTTGGAGTGATGGCAGATAGAAATCACAGATATACTGCAAAGATCAGTGCAGTACTGGGAATTGATCAACAGAGATAAGAAGATGGTAGCATCATTGTATAATGCCTTGATCAGGGCTTATCTAGATTACTGTGAACTGGTCACAGGAAGTTAGAGGGAATGAAGTAACTTTGAAGAGGTGCAGAGGTCAATAAGATAATGAAAATGATATCAGGATTGCAGAACATTATTTATGAGGGCATGGAATCTGTAGAATCTGGAAAGGAGATGAAGAGCCATTTAAACATTTCATCTATTATGATTAAGACATTTAAGCTGCTGAAAGATATTTAATGGAAACACCAGGACATCAGTGGCAGTTACAAAAAAGATGTAGCAAGAGCGTAAGAAGTTTTTTGCATGGGGAGTGGCACAAGCATGGAATGCACTGTTTGTGATGGTGCTGAGGTGTGCACAGTGAATGCTTAAAGAATGGTATTACAGACTGTGTTATCTAAGGTAAATCTCCTATGATGAGTTTATGACTCTTTGGAGGTCCAGAATAAAAAAAACCATCATAATTATGATTATTACTGATAATGAATAATTATTAATAATTATTTTCCATCTTCTAGAAGTTGGGTCTCAGGCATAATTGCTTTCATTAAATGATACTTATTATAATCAACAGGAATATACTATAGTACTGATTTTAAATGATGTATTAATTACAGCATTTTTTTTATTACCACAGAATTATTTGTTATGTTTAATTTTGAAATTGTTTATTTTAGATGCTTCAAAGATGAGGATTGCTGACTTGGCTAAAGACAAAAGGAAAGAATTAGAGGAAGCTTTGAATGAAAAAAGAAAAGATGGACGTGATTGGCAGGGACTGGCTCAACAGCTAGGTATGCCAATAATAGCAATGAATAAAAATGTTTCAAATAAATTATTTTTTAAAAAAAAAAATGTCAGTTGGTCAGTGTGAGATCTACATTGCTGCTTGGATAAAACAGATGATTCTCACTACAGCATACTTATAGGGGATAGCTGTTCTAGAAGAGTAAGCAAAGTTTGCACACCAAGTATCTTCACAATTAGGCTACCTGTATATAGAGGCTGATGATTTAACATTAATTACCATATAATACTATGAATTATGGGAAGCAGCACTACACACCTAGCTGATGGTAGGGAGGTAACCGAATCAGTTGATATAGTGGAATTACTGAGCGAGCACTTTCCAAGAGTATATCATCCAGGTGGTGACATTGCAGGAATGAATGAATGGACCAATAGCTTATATTGGAATTGCAGTGAATGAAGTGGAGGTGAATAGTCTATTACAAAACCTCAATGTCAATACATCTGTGGGATTGGATGGTATACCAGCTTTTGTGTCGTATGTGAAGCGGCTAAAGAATTGTCAGTGCCCTTGACCATTTTGTTTAATTTGAGTCTCGGGTCTGATTTAGTCCCGAGAGGGCGGAAAGAGGGGAAAATAGTTCCACTGCATAAAGAAGGTTCGAAGACCGCTGTTGTAAATTACCGACCAATCAGCATATCAGGAATCATTGTCTTGGGGAAAATAGTCAAGAGGAAAATACAGGATTGGATAGATGAAAATGGGATACTGTATGGGGGACAACATGGTTTTGTGAAGGGTAGATCATGCCTCAGTAACTTGCTCACGTTTTATAACACAGTGACAGCTGAACTGGATAAGGGTAAACCCATTACCCTTATTCTACTGGACCTTGCTAAGGCCTTTGACAAGATACCATATGGAATTCTAATCAATAAACTGCAGCATATGGGGATGGATATAGGGTTGGTGAGATGGATAGGAGGGTGGTTGATGGAGAGATATCAGAGAGTGGCTTATTCAGGAGCAGAGTCCAAAAGATGGCCTGGGACTAGTGGTGTGCCGCAGGGTTCTGTTCTTGGACCACTACTGTTCAATTTGTCATTAACGATATAGGAAAGGATCTGAGAGGAAGTGTTCATTTGTTTGCTGATGATGCAAAGTTGGGTAGAGCAATAGTGAATGCACAGGATGTCAAAATTTTGCAGGATGATTTGGATAGTTTGGAGGACTGGATGTCAATTTAATGTGGCAAAGTGTAAGGTTATGCATTTTTGGGGTGAAAAGATTAGTAGCAGTATATCACATTGGTGGAACTACTCCAGGAGATTGACGAGGCCAGGGATTTGGAAGTGTTGGTGGATAGGGAGTTGAAGTTTAGGGGCACATCACAAACGTGGCTAAATCAGCTCATCAAATCACTTGGTTGCTGAAAAATACTTTAACAAGCAGAGACAAACAGGTTATTGTTCCTCATATCGAGCCTTGATAAGACCCCATCTAGACTGCTGTGCCCAGATAGGGGCACCAGGGTTTCTTCTTGATGGGGAGGAGGTGGAGAGGATCCAGAGACAAGTGACCAAGATGATAGCAGGTCTATGGAATGAACCTTATGAGAACAGGTTGAAGATTTGTGGGTTGCAGAAATTGGTTGATAGGCGGAAAAGGGGTGTATTGATTGAGACATTCAAACTACTGAAGAGTTTCTATAAGATTAATTCAGAAGATATTTTTGAGAATAGGACTGGAGGTGGGAGGACTAGGGGCCATACATGGAAGCTGGGCAAGAGTGTGGTTAGTAAGGGTGTTAGAGCTAGGTTTTTTACTTGGAGAGTGGTGAACGAGTGGAATAAGCTGCCAGAGTCTGTTGTAGATGCCATGACTCTGAATGAGTTCAAGGCGAGGTATGATAGATACTGTGCGAATGTTGAATAGTTGTTCTTGACATGATGTTAGGGCCTCCCTTGATGAGTCTATCGACTCCTTGGAGTTGCCCGTAATAATAATAATAATAATAGATTGGTTTGATTTGAGGTCTCATCAGCGAGAGTCAGACCCAGAAGAGATACCAAGGTTGCATTAATCAGAATCAGCTTCTAAAAAAAGTAGCCTGGTCATGGAGACTTAGTTTGCTTACATATTGGATAAAGGATTAAACAAGAATTTCTTGTCAATTTTAATTTCATTTCTAACCAAGTGAAAAAACATTCTACAAACTATCTCTGATCTAGAGTATTCAATAAGGTGATACACCTTGTACCACTTGCCATCAACATTCATCCTCCTCAAATTCCTGATATGGACCCTCAGGGGATGTACAGGATACTATTATTACACGAAAAATTTACATAATTACTAACTTCCAATCCATAATTTTCCTCTAAAATAATCCATTATCTGTCAAGACTCCAATATCATGAAACTGAATTTATTGAGCTGTTGCGAGACAACTTCCTCAAGCAGCATGTGACAGAAGGAACTTAAGGTCAAACAGTGTTAGATCTGATGATAGTGTCAAATGGGGGGGGTCAGTTAATGATGTAACTATTCTGCTTCTGGTTGGTGACAGTGATCATGCAGTACTCACTTGGGAAGGCTAAGCTTATGAATGTTCCATTCAAAGAAGGTTACATGCTGTACTATAAAGCAGAAATTATGACCACCTGAGGGGTATGCTCAGTTCTGTGCCATGGTATCAATTATTGGATGGGAAGTGTTTTCTTAAATGATTCAATATTTGAACTCTGGGTACACATTCTGATGTGTACCCAGAGTTCAAAGAATAAATAGAGTAGAAGTGAAATGGATGTGTAACCTAATTAAGCAAGTGATTCATAAGAAAAAGATGATGTGCAACGAATATCATGTGCATAAGGATGATGTCAGTTATGAAAATAATAAGCAGCAGGAGAGAAGAGTCACAAATCTCTACATCATTCATACTCGGACTTAGCTTTCCTTGTTTAGAAAGCTAAGTCCGAGTATAAAAAGAAACTGGCTCTGCAAGTTAAAGACAACCCAAAAGAATTTTATCATTATGCTCCAAGTTAAAGAAAGAATGAATTTGAAAGAATAACTCTTCTGAATGCAGATGGTATGCGGGTGACTGCAGAAGTGATTGTTCAACTAATGAGTAGCCATTTTGCTGAAAGCTATCAACCTGGTATATGCAACATTGGACTCTCTGCTACCTCTTCTCCGTATGAGGAAACTCATGTGGATGAGGAGAAAGTACTAAAGTTGTTGCACAAATTGAATAAGAATTTTGCAATATGAACTCATATTGCAAATTCAGTTTCCACAAAATTGGCGAGAATGTTAAAAGCTCATAACATCAGAGTGGTTTTTAAATCAACTACCATGATCAGACAAATCTTAAGATCACCCAAAGATGAGGTACCTTTCTTCAAATGTCCTGGAGTATATGAAATTCCATGCACGTGTGGCCTTTCTTACATTGGTCAGACTTCTAGAAGTTTTGAAATAAGACAGAAGGAACATTTGGGGGATGTCAATCATAATAGAATCATCACATCTGGTTTAGCTCATAATTTCTCAACATCAAATCACGTTATAGATTGGAAAAACAGTTCTATGCCTTACATCGAGAATGACTACAGACTCAGTACTTTAAAAGAAGCAGCTGTGGTACTATGCACAGGGAATAATTTAAATAGAAATCAAGGTATTATTCTTAAAGGCATATGGACAAATCTCATAATCTCTCTCAGTTCAACAGAACTACAATATGCAAAAAACTACACAACACGTGGTCATGTACTGGATTTTGACTGAAGCATTCGAACACATGCACGCCATCAAACATGAATGATCAAATGCAACGGCCTAACAGTTACTAAAATGTATGTTTTAAATGTAACTTAATGCATTTGTTTTCACACCAGTTCAGCCTTGAAAATGCTAGACAGTGGCTAGTGAAACTTGTTGGCGCTTTGTATATTTTATCATTTATCTTCTGGTCTTTTAATAATAAAAGTTCTTTTATTTTAATACATCAGACCAAATATGTACAATTTAAATAGGCAGAATCGTTGAAAATGTCAACTGTGTTGTGAACGGGGGAACCTGTGGAACAAGTAAAACAGTTCAGCTACTTAGGCACGATTTTTAGTGAAGATTGTAAATTAAATATGGAAATAGACAACAGAATCAACAAAGCTGGTATGGTAGGAAGTCAATTGAATAAATTCATATGGAATAAGAGAGAAATTAATCGGAACACTAAATTAGCTGTATACAAGACAGTGTTCAAACCAGTTTTAACTTATGGATCTGAGAGCTGGGTCAGATGTAAAACACTTGACCAAAGATATGAGAGTCCTGAGAAAGATTAGAGGCGTAAACAGATGGCATCAATGACAATATCATATTAAAAATGATGATATTAGGAAAGAACTTCACATTGTCAGCATCCAGGAATGCGTTAGCACAGCTAATCTTAGCACTTAAACAGAATGGGCGAGGAAAGATTAGCAAAACAAATGTTCTCAGCCAGGTTGGCAGGAAAATGACCCAGAGGAAGACCAAGATATAGGTGGATTGATACAGTACAAAGTGCCTTAGACGATAGAAATATAAGATCTGATAATGTTGGAGTCTTGACAAGTAATAGACTGATTTGGAAAAAAATTGTAGATAGGAACTTAGTAATGATGCAAATTTTTCATGTAGTACTATCATATCCTGTACACCCCTTGAGGATACATGTCAGGAATTTGATGATGTAGTGAGGAAGTGTGTGTGTGTGGGGGGGGGGGGGTTTGCCAACCATTTTGGTGTGAGAATGCAGATATTTTTCTTGAGATAGCTAAAACAGAATGCACAATTTGCATGCCTAAGGCTAAATGAAGTTTATGTTCTGGCTATGACAATGTGGATGTACTGCTGAATTTCATTGTCAGTCTTCAATAATCAAATGTACATTACCCTCACATACAGGCCAGCAGAGTGAAGGAAGATCGCTTAATACACAGGATGGGTTTCATTACCAGGAGCCCAACCCTTTTCTGGTAGGCTGAAAAACCATCTTGCTACTTTTTGGAGGACTAAACCATTCTTCTGCTTTGAGGAATGTTTTTTCTTTTCTATTTTTGTTAATTTTACAGACTTTCCTTAACTTTTTTTCTTAATCATAGTTCTTTACTACCATGTGAAATACACTATTTTCTTGTTTTTGTTGGTTGGTAGCTAAAATAATTTCCAGATATTTCAAAATAAATGAATATTTATTTTGATAGTAGGTGAGCAATATGAATCTTCTTTTAGAGTTTCAATTAAAACTTTGCTTGATGAAATGTGATAGCATTATTTCTTTAAATTTCACATATACAAGCTGAAATAATTGTAATAATGCAATAAAATGAATTTACTAAAAGGTCAATGAAAAGTTTTCATATTTTGTGTGGTGAATTTAGACAAGATATGAAACCTTTTTTTTTATTGAGAATACTGACTGCTCAATTTTTACCCCTTTATTGTTTGATGTGCTGGAATAGAAAATAGGTAATTTACTATAATAAGGTTTACTGTAATAAACTTATGTGCAGAATTCAATATTTTGTTAAATTATTAATATTAAATATTTTACTTTTTTGTCCCCTATTAGGTTATAACAGCTCAAGTATTTTATCCATTGACTGCCTTGGAAAGCAAAATTATGGACCAATGTGCCATCTTCTGGCAGAATGGAGTAAATCAGAAAATGGAACCATTGAAGTACTGATTCATGCACTGATTCGACTAGGTCGAATAGATGTAGTTCGTATTCTTCAACCAACCTATGAAAGACTTTATCATCCTGTAAAGACCGGTGAATTTGTGTGAACAGCCATTAAGGGCATTTTAACAGATTCATATATGCTATATATGGTTCACTGTTCATGTTTGTATATATATATAATGTAAATAAACATTGTAATAAGCAGCACAACAATACTAACACAAATAAATAGCTTATTTGGAGATTAACTTGTATTTGATTAGTTTCTGATATTGCTGCTCTACTGCACTATGTTTAAAAAAAAACTGATATTTTGAAAATGTAGCCTCAAGCATACCAACACAAAGAACTTAGGCAGGAAGAAGAGCAACAGATATGAAGCAGATAGGTCAAGATCATTCAGAAGCAACTTTGTTAAACTGTATTTCTAGATAGTAGATGAAAATCAGATGAATAATGAGAATAAGCAGAAACAGAAGAGGAAAATATTATGGGAGGTATAAGCAGATAAATAGTCATCAGTTGGATGAAGAGTATAAAGCACAGGTAAGAAAAAATGAGCTGTAATAGCACTTCACAAGGTTGGAATTCAGCCACCTGTTCATCATCAACATGCTGAAAACACTCAGGATTAGTAGGATGTTTGTGTATCAGACTATTAACCATTATATGGAAAAAAGCAATTGTGATTCCTATCTTTAAAAAAGGTAATAGATATGACCCTAAAAACTACAGAGGTATCAGTATACTAAATTCCTGTTACAAAATATATAGCAGAATTTTAAATAGCAAACTAACAAAATATTCCGAAAACTTTATTTTAGAAGTACAGAATGGATTTAGAAAAGGACGATCATGTATAGACCCGGCCTTTTGCCTAAAATTAATAATAGAAAAAAGAATATACAATGAAACACATATTGCATTTATTGACTTTAAAAAAGCATCTGACAAAGTTAAAAGAAACATATTATTTAACATATTAAAAGAAAGACAAATACCAAATAATATCCTAAAAGCTATCACAAGTATATATAAAAATAATCAAATACAATTAAGATTAAATCACTCGCTATCATATACAAGAGAGATAAACTAAGGGGCCCAATAGGGATGTCCCCTCTCAGCAACTCTTTTTAATATTTACTTAAATGAAATAATAATAAAATGGAATAAAAATTTACATCAAGGAATTAAACTTTCTCCTACAGTTAACTTAAACACTCTCCTTTTTGCCGACCTACCTAGGATGTATGATCACATATGAAAATGAAAAAGATATAAATGTAAAATTTGCAAAATATTTCAAAATAACAGGTGTAACTCTATATTTAAAGTAAACCTAGTTCAAAAACAAACCAGACTAAAAGTATACAATACATTAGCCCTACCAGTCTTAATGTATGGAAGCGAAAGCTGGACAATAAAACAAAAAGACAAAGATTAATAACAGAAGAAATGAAGTTTATGAGAAAAACTGCAAAGTATAGATTACAAAAGAAACGAAGAAATAATGAAAGAATTAAACCAAGAACCAGTAATAGAAAAAATTAAAAAATATAAACATAAATGGATGGAACACGTTCAAAGAATGAAAACAGAAAGATTACCAAAACAAGCCTTAAAGCACAAGCCATTAGGAAAAAGAAAACCAGGACGTCCTCTTAAACGATTACTTTTAAGGCCGGAACAGGCCATGCTAGGCCTAAATCCTTGATATGCATGATGATGATGATGAAGAAAAAATGTCAGGTATAATAGGGCAGAATGAAATGGAATAAGTGATGCTCACAGAACAAACCAAGTACAATTCTATGGTATTCTTTATTATGCTGGAAGAAGAATCAGTATGGAAGAAAATCTACATAGTTGCTGAAGGTAGTGTTAGGGTAACTACAGCAGAAAGTATAATGGAAATGTTCCATACTGGATATTTTGTTTTTTGTCATTCTCACTCAACAAATTATGTGATAACCTGTAGAGGGCATTTAGTACCATGAGCATGGTGACATCTAGAAAATCTGGAAACTGTTCTGCTCCAGAGATTATGCATGGTATCTCCCCTCCCGAAGTATAATATACACAGTTTTGCCATAAATACTGTTACGACTTATACACACCCCATGCTGTCCACAGAATTGGTAGAACGATTCTATTAGTGATTTGCTTGTTTATCAGTAGAGAGTTATCTACCTGTATGGGTTAACATACACTGGGGAGATTATGAGAACCATGGAGCTGTAATAGCACTTCACAAGGTTGGAATTCAGCCACCTGTTATCTTCAACATGCTGAAAACACTCAGGATTAGTAGGATGTTTGTGTATCAGACTATTAACCATTATAACAATAGAGAAGATGTATCTGAACGCCAAAGAACAGGTCAACCATTCTGTGTTAGGAAGCAACAGCTTGCATCCTAACACAGCATAATCCTATGAGAACACAGAAAGTGATGTTGTGGAAGATGAAAGTTTTGAAGAGAACGATGTGTACTAACTGATGACCTGGAGGTAAGAACCTATCATAGCTCTACTGGACACTTCCTAACACCACAACTTATGTGGCACAGGGTGATAAAATCAAAGACACTTCTGGAAGTATACAAACAGACATCTGAATGGAGAAATCCTATTCAGAGAATATTTTCATTCCATTTAAGAGTTGTTTAACTACCAAAACAATTCAGTATATGCCCTGGATAGTTGCACAGCACTTGCCATGGCAACCAGAATTCAGAGAGGTCATCCCCGTGTCGGGGGGGGGGGGTTATCACACCGTATGTGTGATGAAAAACCCAAGTTTCCAAGAGGTAAAAACTCTTCTACCTCTGTATGAGATCAGCTAACTCACTTTCAATTGAAAATACTCATCAGTGGTGGCCGGTGAAATTTTAACTGGGGGTGCTGCCTATAGAAAATAAAAATAAAAATAAAAAAATTCTTTTTTTCCTAATCAGTAACTAATTTATTAATAAATAAATCTACAGATTTAATAAAAGCATAAACTAGTATAGATAAGACTTTATAAAAAAGTCTATGAAAAACAAGAGTAAATACGTTCATAAAACACAAAAGAAAAGCCTGTATTACAAAAATATTGTATAAATAAAAATAATGTAAATTTATTCAAATTAAGTGGATATTGAATCCAACATTATTTCAAAGCCAAATAGAGAAACTACAAGAGTTCCATGCTGAATATATATAGAAACTATAAAAGTTTCAGTGATTTATTTATAATAAATAAATCTGTAGATATATTTATTAATAAATTGGTTACTGATTAGGAAAAAAAGAATTTTTTTTTTTTTTAAATTTTGTATAGGCAGCACCCCCACTTAAAATTTCACCGGCCACAACTAACACTAATATAAAGATTTTCTCATTATGAAAACAACTGAACTGAGGTCTTTTCCAATCGAAGGATGCAATGTCCTGTTGTTCTTCGAATTGCACTATGGAGGCAATTAAAAGATGACTAGTCAATGTGGTAATAAGTGTGCAGTTCTACTAATATCTAATAATGAGTCCAGTTAGTGCAGAAACTCATGAAAGCAATAACAGTAATAGTGCTTCATATAGCAGTGAGTTTGAGGTTATCTCAAGGAAGAAGTGGAGGATTACAGGGTGTTGCTAGAGACCTGAAAGTTTAGATGCTAGAAAAGATGAAATGCTTCACAAAATTACCTTGACAGGCATGAAATGAGTAATTATTATGGGTGACTTCAGATACCTGAACATTGTTTGGGTAGCAAAGAAATCTCATGATCTCATGATAAGAATGAAGGAGAATTTGAGCAGTTGCAAGAAAACTTTCTCAAGCAGCATATGAAAGAAGGAACTTGAGGTCAAAGAGTGTCAAGAAGGGGTCTCAAGAATGTAATTTTGCACTACTTGGCAATGATATTACCATACTATCCAGAGAAGTGGCTAACAATATGGAACATCATGGCCCACTTTGCCCATGTACTTTATAAAAAAGTCTATGAAAAACAAGAGAAAATAAGTTCATAAAACACAAATGCTCTGGGTATTTCATGTGGCGAAATTTTTACCTACAAAAAGAAGGTAATGCCCTGAGCTCACCACTTTCCCCTCCAATAGCTAACTTTTACACAGAAGACTTCAAGCAACCTAAAGCCCAAAGTCTGGCTCAGATATGTTGATGATATTTTCGCCATTTGGCCCCACAGCCACGAAACATTAAATACATTCCTAAGCTACTTGAACAAACAACACAAACGTATTCAATTCAAAATTGCCAGCCTGGTTGGCCGAGTGATTAGCGTATCCGCTCTCCAGCCTAAAGGAGAATCTGCTGACTTACTTGTTAGGAACTTTTGATATGCTTCTTTTCCAGCACTTTCACTTCTTTTTTTTTTTTATCTACCACAGAGTTCCAATTTTTTTTTTATCATTGCAGACAATTCACCACGTATTCTCTCTCTCTGGCTAATAATCAATCGATGTTTTTTTAAAGTCTGATGGAAAGGTTTGATTATTGTTTGCTGCATGCTACAAGGTAGGCTCAATTAGATGCTAGAGTTTTGTGTTTTCCAACCACTTCAATATGCTGAATTCTTTTTCGATTCGCATAAAATCAGCAGTGAGCCTAAGGAAAGGAGTAATAGAAATCATGCAGGTTATCCCATTTGGCATTATCAGGGCACTCGCCAGATTAGATCGTGCCCTGAGGCAAACAATTAAATATCGCCCTGATGGATTATAAGACAAAAATATAAAATCTCTGATTGCTATTTTGTTTTTATTACAAGAGAAACATTAATGTAAAATGATTACATAATATTAATTAAATGTTTGCTCTACCGGGATATCGCACAATAAAACTTTATAAGCTCTTCAAAATTTAAATTATAAGCTATGTCTGCCTCTATCGATATAGTTGCTAGACAAACCAAGCTTTCTTGGGTCATTGCTGTTCGTAAATAATTTTTAATCAGTTCTTTCCGCACTTGCTACGCTAACAGGAATTGTTAACAAAATCCTTAGGGTAGTGGTTATAGTGGTTATGTTGGGATAAATTTCTACAAGATTTTGGTTATAAATCTGGTAAAATTTAGTAAGGACCACTTTTCTCTTGTATTATTTTTGAGAGAACTTTTAATTCTTCAAATAAATCTATTGCATCTACATCAGATGTTGTAAAATATCTCGTTGCCCTAATACGGTGCCTGTCGCAACATGGCTGAACAAGAGCCCTTAATTAAGCGGCACTGTGAGGCAGGCTGCCTCTATGCTATACCCTGTCGTCGGTGCTGGGCATTATTGAAGTACCAAATGACATGGAAGAGAGTGTCTGAGTGCTCTGTAGGGAAAGGAAACTTGGATGAGGTTATGGTTTGAATTACAAAGAGTAAAGCTGGGTGTGTTTATCAGGAGAGAACTGGTGCTGGCCAAGTGGTTAGCATATCTGTTCTCTAACCAACATGCTATGAGTTTGACTCTCCTGGGCATGTGGATGTTTGTGAATGTTTTTGGGTGGACAATAAATTTCATGCCTGACGTGAGTTCACCATCCACACTATACTTATTTGAGGCCTGCCGAAATGTTCAAAGGTTAGTTAATCCAAAAATCCTGCTCTAGAGTAGGGTTTCTGGATTATGTAAACAAATAAATAACTGAAATGAACAAAAAGAAATCCTTCCCCACTCATAGTACTAATGTATTATAGGTTAATAGCTTATCATGGGTGGGAGTCACAAGAAAAAAAATCAAAGGGAATTATCAGTCAATTTGAGAGGAGGATGAACCATTTATGTAAGATTGTTACTAATTCCCTTCCAGCTTGATTGTAAGAAAAGGGAAGCCATTATGAGTTGCAAAGGCTGAAATCCCAAAGGAAGATGTTGCCACTGAATATTTGAACTGAGAATGACCAAGCTTCACAGACAAACAGAAAAGGTCAGACCGGTTACCCGAATTTGGAGGGTGATAAAGACAATGATAAATGAACTGTAAGAGGCCATCAAATTTCGAAACAGTAGATTGCGAAGGGGAGGATTTGAGATTTGGTATTATATATCACTTATGTGTGAGAGGAGTTGCTATAAAGATATAGATGGGATGTTGCATGCATAACATGAGGACCATATGTGCATGCATGTATATACACACACACCAGAGGCTCCAAAGCTTATTGTGAACAAAGTGCATATATTTCATTAATAACTTCCATTTTGTTTCATCTTTTCAGCTTTCTAAACTTTGAATATACGATTGTTTAAAATATGTACTTCTAAGGAATCCGCTGAAATGACTTACTACTGTTATTCCTTCTTGAAGACGTTTTCTTGTGAGAATCCTTTAATGATATGCAGCATTATTAACAATTTTCTGTTTATTATGATCCACAAGTGGAAACCAATATAAGACACTTAGAAAGGCACACTGAGTGCATGTTACACTGAAGAACACAATAAAAAAAAAAAAAAGAAAAAAGTTAACGATAAAAATGGCTATTTCCAATCTCCACTTGCTCAACACGCTTTTAAGATGCCAATTTCTATTTACTTTTCATCCTTCAACAAAATGGTATATTACCATAAATTAAAGATACCAAGAAATTATATACTTGGTTTAATCCTTTATCCAAGTGTAAGCTAACAAAGTTTGCCTGAAGTATTTTCAGGACTGGGGCAACTCGTGGTAAAGGTGGTATGACTTCACATCACGTGCCTTAGTATTCCATAATGCAAAGCACAGCTCCTTGCGGACATGTATAATGCTGTGCATTATGGGAAAGGTCACTACCCAGACTGGTTTTGACCGTCATTGAGATTTCATCAGTGGGAATCAGACTAGTGATAGTGATACTAAGGACGTAGGACACATATGGCGCAAAGGGTAAAGCTTGATGCTTTTCATATTCCCTGTTGTCTGTTTCGGGAGCAGTGATAGGAGAGATTTGTGAGCTATTTTAGCTCACCCTGAGTGGGCAGAAGTGATTATTTGTCGTTGAGTGTTAGGATGGCTTTTGGTCTTTTATGTTTCCAGTGGTCATTACCGTCATAGTTTCCGGCTTGCTGTATTAGTTGGTTTGGATGTGTGGATGTCTTCATAAAGAAGTTTTCAACTAGGGAGCATAGTAGTGGAGAGATGTAGGGGATATTTATGTCCCGGTGGGCATTCCTGATGAACCACGGGGCGTCCAGTATCATTCGCAGGCACTTGTTCTGTAGTCTTTGTAGCTTGAGGATGTTTGTCTTGGAGGTATGGCTCCAGGCTGGGGAGGCATATATAACTGTGGGACAGATCACTGTCTTGTACGGTAGAATTTTGTTTCTTGAGCTTAGTTTGTTGTGTGTGCTGATCAAGGGGTATAGCTGGGCGATAACTTTTGAAGATTTGGTGCATGTGCTCTTGATGTGGCTGCTGAAGCATAACTGCTTATTGAGAAGTATTCCGAGGTATTTTGCTTCAGTTTTCCAGGGAATTTTAGAGTTGAACAGGGTGATGTCTCCTTTGGGGGATGCTCGTCTTCTTGTGAAGAGTATCGTTTTGCTTTTCTGGGGGTTTAATTGTTGTCGCCAGGCTTTAAACCATTTTTCTAGATTCAGGATGGTGTCTTGTAGTTTTTTGGTTACAAGATGTGGTTGGCGGGATCTGGCTAGTATAGTCATGTCATCTGCATAAAGGGCGATGGTGGATGTGAGAGGATTTTGAGGGATATCTGCCACATAGATGTTGAACAGGATCGGGGCTAACAGTGATCCTTGAGGAACTCCAGCGAGGATTTTCCGTTGGGTTGAGACTGTTTCATTGATTTTGACTTGCATCCTCCTGTTGGAGAGGTATGATTTGATCAGGTGTATCATGTTTATTTAGTGGAAGGTTAGCGATGATAAGTTTGTAGAGGAGACCTTGGTGCCAGATCTTATCAAAGGCCTTTGAGATGTCTAGGAAGATGGCTCCAGTGTGTTGATTCCAATTAAATCTGTGGTGATGTATTCTACCAGTCTATGGATCTGTTGGGTGGTGCTGTGATTTTGACGGAAGCCAAATTGTTCTTGTGGAATGATATTTAGTTGGTTGATATGATGATATGATCTTGAAGTCTGATTTTCTCAGCTATTTTCCCGAAGTTGGATAGCAGGCTGATGGGACGGTAATTTTCAGGTAGGTCTTTGCCTGGTTTGTAAATTGGGATGATGTCAGCTATTTTCCATGACTGGGGGAAGTGCTGCCATTTGAGGATGGAGTTTATGATGTTTGCCAGATGTGCTATGGCTTTGCGTGGTAGTGCCTTGATGACTTAGTGATGCCGTCAGGATCTGGAGTTTTTTTGATCTTGAGATGGTTGATGATGCCAATTATTTCAGTAGGCATTATAGGGCTTGGATTGACATCGGGACGATTTACTGTGAACCTGACTTTATGATGGTTCTTGTATACATGGCTGATGTTTAGGTTCTCTTATGAAGGACTGCATCGTTTCTCTAGCGTCGGCTTTGTCAGCATCTGTGTATGCAAGGTGTTGTTCTGCTTGCAGGGGGGGGGGGATTTGCACTTGTTCCTGAGGTTGTTTAGGAATTTCCATATGGAATGATCTGCTGTGGAGATGGAGGTGAGCTATTGTTGGTTCCTGTGGTTCTGAAGAACTCAGACAGATTTGTTTAATCTGTTGAGGGCTGTTTTGTCCTGGGGAGCATGAGTGTTGGGATATCTTTTTCTTTGTCTGTTTTTTCCTCTTATTAAGTCCATGACTTCCTCCGGGAGACGATTCCGTTTGTGGGTAATCGTGGCTGCTGTTATGGCTTTATTGATTTGATTGGTGGGGTTCTTTATTGCCGTGTCTATTTCTTCCTTGGCTTTTATATGGGGAACCGGACCAATGTGTTCTGGTAGCACTTTCCTAAGTTTCTCCCAGACAATGGAGGTTTTGGGGGGGAGGTGACTGGTCTTTGTTCCCTAAGTGAAGTGGGACTGGGTTGTGGTCTGATGATAATTCGTTCAATGCTTGAATGCTGTGCTGGTATTTGATGTGCAGAAGATGGCAACGTGACGTTTGCCGAAATATCGGAAAGTATATATTAAAGTTTATTTAATTTATATTTCTAGTGTACGCTGTCAATTCCTTAATTATTAGTTATCATGTATAACCGGCGTATAAGCCTCTCAACAAGAATAAGGTATTTGATGTTGTGTAGGATGGCGATGTCCAGGATGTCGGCTGTGCCAGTTGGGCTGTGGTGGGTTGGTTCAGTGGATCCTGTTATGACAGTGTTGTTTAATCCTGTGTAGCTGAAGAGGATAGGCCATTTTTATTTGTGGTTCTGCTGTTCCAGGAGGGATGTTTGGAGTTTAAGTCCCCAGCGATGATGATGGATTCATTTATGCCTAGTACAGCATTCAAGTCAGAAAATAGCAGGGTCTTAGCGGGGGGGGGGGGGGGGGTAGTAGGTGGCGTAGATTTTAAGTCTTTCAGTTGAGTTTGTGTGGACTTCGACACCGGTGAGTTCTAGGTAGGAGGTTGGGGTGAGTATTCCATTGAGCCTGATGCAGTTCCTGATAAATATGGCTGTACCACCACCTCTGTAGTCCAGTTGGTCATTTCTATATAGTGTGTAGCCTCTCAGTATTGGATTGGCTGCAGGTCTTAGATGAGTTTCATTAATTAGGATGACGTCAGGGTTGTACCTGTGAGAGAATTCTTGAGACTCCAGTGTCTTGTTTTTTAAGCCATTGGCGTTCCAAGCGGCAATCTGTAGTGAGTCTGGGAGTAATCTAGTTTTATTCATTAACAAGCATTGATAATATGGTTCGAGTTTCTTTTAGAAATCTTTTTGTGGAGTTTGATGAAGGGTTTGACTTACTGAAGTCTGTCTTGAAGCATGTTCGTTAATGAGGCTGTGATGACTATTGTCATGTTTGGAAGAATTTGGTCCTGCTGGATATCTTTGGATGAGCGGGCTACTTCGGCATATGTCCTGCTTCGATGGTGGCTTTCCAGACTGTTGGTATTTTCCATTTGTGAGAGCTGGTATTTTGTTGTCTTTTGTTGGGTGTCAGGCAACTGTGGAGCCGGCAACTCTGGTGCCTGTTGGCAGGGTTGAGAGATCTGTTTCCTTTTGTTGTCTGTTTTATTCTTGGGGTAGTGCCTGCAGCCTCTGTCGGGTGGGGGACCCTGCAGTTCGCACATTTGGCTGGTGAGGTCCTGGGTTTTGAGCAGGTTGCTGTGGGGTGGTTTTGCCCACATTTGAGGCATTTGTAGTCTGCTCCGCAGAGTTTCTGTGCATGTCCGTACTTCTGACATCTGTAGCACTGGCCCGACGAGGCTCTTTTCCTTAGTAGTTCTGTTGTGATTTTCAGACCACAGATCGTTATGTTGTATATGTTCTTGTGTATGTTGGGTATCTCAATGAGTACTAGGGGCAAATAATAATATTTGGTTAACCGATCAAGTGTTGATCAATTTTATTATTAACTGAACCAACTAGTTTTGCCACACTTATCTGTTGGCATCTTCAGGGCACTTACATATAGGTTTAAACACTCTCATAATTATGCGTAACTGCAAAACTGACTAGAATAATTACAAATAAAATAGTATCGAACGTGAGTGAAACACGTATCGCGTGTACAAGATCAGCTAGCTGTTGCTGAGGAACTTTCTGTAGTTTGTATTAAAGTTCATTTCTTCCGTTTTTAAGGTTCTGATTAGGGTTTTCCATATCTCTGGGAGTATTAGGCCTTGATTTCTGTTAAGGTTCACAGTAGAACGGGCGACTGTGGCTGCTTCTTTGAAAATTCTTGAATGGTAATCTTCCTCTAAGTAAGGGGAACAGCTTTTGTCCCACTCGATGACATGGTTAGTTGTGGAGAAATGAGACGATAGGCCAGAAATGTCCTGTCTGTTGTTTTTGACATAGCCAATGTGCTCCTTTTGCCTGATTTCGAGGCTTCTCGAAGTCTGTCCGATGTAATTAGAGCCACATGAGCATGGAATATTATAAACTCCAGCATATTTATAGAAAGGATGGTTGTCTTTTGGAGATCTTAGTAGTTTACGAATAGATTCTATAGGTTTAAATGTTACTCTTATTTTGTGTTGTTTGAGGAGATTGGCGAGCTTGTTGGAGATGCCACTTACAAACAGAATTGCAATCGTTTTTATATATTGAATCTCTTCTTGTTCTCTTTGTGGTGGTTCAGAGAAAAGGATTTTATTGACTAGTCTTCTTGGATAGCCGTTCAAGTACAGATTGTTGGAAATAAATTTTAACTCATCTTGAGGGGTCTTGTTGTCCGTTGTGATGCAAATAGCTCTTTTCTTTAACATGTGTATAATGCTGAGTTTATGTGATATGTGGTAAGAGGCGTTAAAATGTAGGTAGCGACCTGTATTGGTCGGTTTTCTGTACACCGATAGATTTATACTGCCATCACTTTGTTTTTTGATTAAGATGTCTAAAAACGGAAGTTGTTTTTCTCTTTCAAGTTCCAGAGTGAATTTAATAGAATGATGGAAGGCATTGATCTTTTTGAGAAAATTATATATGTCATCTTTGTTATTGTTCCATATGATGAAGATATCGTCCACATATCTAAACCAAATTTTAGGTCTAGGAAAAATTTGTGATAAGATTTTGTTTTCTAAGTCTTCCATAAAGAGGTCAGCACATGAAGGTGAGAGTGGGCTTCCCATTGCCGATATCTTCATCATATGGAACAATAACAAAGATGACATATATGATTTTCTCAAAAAGATCAACGCCTTCCATCAATCTATTAAATTCATTCTGGAACTTGAAAGAGAAAAACAACTTCCGTTTTTAGACATCTTAATCAAAAAACAAACTGATGGCAGTATAAATCTATCGGTGTACAGAAAACCGACCAATACAGGTCGCTACCTACATTTTAACTCCTCTCACCACATATCACATAAACTCAGCATTATACACATGTCAAAGAAAAGAGCTATTTGTATCACAACGGACAACAAGACTCTTCAAGATGAGTTAAAATTTATTTCCAACCATCTGTACTTGAACGGCTATCCAAGAAGACTAATCAATAAAATCCTTTTCTCTGAACCACCACAAAGAGAACAAGAAGAGATTCAATAGAACAGTTTTTTGAGGTCGAGCGCCAGCTTCTTATACAACGATTGGATAAAGTCATCGGGACTTAAACTGTTCATGTTTAAAATATTCAAATATATGCTTACCTGAGCTGGATCTCAAGGACTTCCGTATAGCGTATGAACACAAAATACATCACACTAAAGGACTATCGCGAGACCGCAATCAACACTCAAAACACACTCGAATGACAATGAACAGAGCGACTTGGAAATAGACTTTACGGCGAATTCTCACGAGAAATGGAGTCTTTACATGTTCCCACGGTAGCTATTCTGTGATCACACTCGCAATGATCAGACCTATCTGAAAAAATCCATAATCTACCGATTCAATCAGTCGTGATACTAAGATTGAAGTAACGCAGAAGTCATATTTTGATTATATGAGTTGCCAAAAGGTGTCACACCTTATAATTAATATCCTCTGGATTAGGGATAGTTAGTTGTTGAAAGTTTTTTCACTTGGTTATACTTTATTTATTCATATGGAGTTTCCACCCCCATCCCTATTGGGGTGAGTTGAGCCCCCTCGTGGGGAGATTAAGTATTTATGGCTGTAGATCCTTGTGTTCACGGGGCCGGTTTGACTGCTTACTGGATGAAAAACCCCAGATAAACTGGGGGGGGGGGGAACCCTGCTAAAAATTAAAGATACCAAGAAATGACTTGGTTCAATCCTTTATCCAAGTGTAAGCAAACAAAATTCGCATTGGTATATTACCATAAAAAAAAAAAATAAATAAAATAAATAATTACATATTTGCATAAGTTGTTGATCCATGTACTCTACAAAGTAAGAAATAGAGAAAATTTTGTAAAATATTTTATTTAAAAACACTTTACTCAAGCGTAATTGAAGAAAAAAATTACATCACTAGATAAAGACCTTTCCCATTTTCTAGTGATGTCCTGATCATTTTATATGTTAATTAAGTCATTTCTGCAAAATGTCATTAAAACTGGTTATTTTTAATACATTCCAGCCTGTTTTTATACACCCTCCCTTTCTTTTGTTTATATCATTTACATCATTAAGAGAAATGACAACCACTTTGTCAATCAATTTCATAAATATTTTAAGAATAATATGTACAAACAGATGAGTGCAACTAAGATCTCAAATTTATCACACAATGCATATTTAAATGTTAAACATATTCACATTAAAATATACCTTGTTTTTTTTAATTACTTCATCTGCCAAAAATAAATAAATAAATAAAAAATATCAGATGCACTTAACCTAAACTTCAGTCAAATAAAAGGAATACTAATTTTATGTCTTCTATAGAATTAGTCTTTTTACAGAAGTTCATTTATAACCATTAATTCAGAACTTGGCACGATCTCTATGAGTGCTTTTTTTCTTGTGCAATTATTATTTTATTAAATATCAACTTATATTCTGTTCAAGAGCTTTATCACAGTAAATAAATATAATTTTAATATATTTAGACTTTTCAGTCATAATTTTTATTTATACAAGCAGATTATATCTACAGCCATGATTAAAGAGTTATGCCATTAGTCTGATGTGCCTATATAACTCAAACTATCTAGTTATATTAATCATGTTAACGTAAAGAATTAAAAGAACATTTTCTTCTCTAGTATTGTATTAAATAATCCTTAATGCAAAAGGAGAATATTTATGGCCTTCTTGTCGAAGCATGTCTTACAAATCTACAGAATTAAAGAACATCCATCCTTAAGTGTATGTACAGTAATCTACCATTTATCTGACCTTCAATTAACCAACCCTTGCATGTCAACTCACTTGTGGTAAAGTACCATGTAAATGTAACTCAATTATCTGACCCTTCAGTTATTAGAAAAGCAAGATGCCATCCTGATGTGGCTGAATAAATGGTAGATTAGTGTATCACATTTACGTATATTCACATGAATGGAATTTTAATCACAATCTTTAAAATTTCAATAACTCATGTTTAGCATACTGAAAATCAGAAATGCAATCAAAATACTTGTATATTACTGTAAATTATAATACAGTATTAATCTTCAAAAGTACCGATGTGTTCAACATTAAAATCTGAACACAATCAATTGAATTCAGATATATGGAGATGTTTATGTCCACATTTTGTATACATATTTCAAAAATGACATGAAATAAAAGGCATTTATTGAATGAAATGAGGAATGATTTCTTTTTTCATAGTTAAACATCTCATCACACAAGTATTCAGATAACTATCTCTAAGAACATCCCAACAAAAAGTACAATAATTTTTGAATGTACTGGGAAAAACTGACAGTAGGCATTTAACTGAAGGCATGGATATATGGTGCTGTACCAGAAGTTAGATGATATGCTAACTCATTCAGAGGGTTGGTTAACCAAGGATTTCTCCTTTGCAGGTTGGATAATTGAGAGATCATTGTATTTGCATATAAATAATTCTTCCTTTTATGCTCTCTAATTTACAAAAGTTAAAGCAAATGCAAGCAACCAAGACTTATTTACATTTGTCCAATAATTATTGCTCATCAAGCCTAACCATATACATGACTTCTGCACTAAATGTAATTATTATTATTATTAAACAAGACCTCATGGAGTCAAAGACTCATCTAGGAGGTCCTTTTATCTCACACACATCTCATCATACCGCGTCTTAAACACATTCAAACTCCTTGCAGACACCACACTCTCAGGCAAGGCATTCCAATCACTCACAACTCTGCACGAAAAAAACCTGCCTCTCACTCCCCTACTCACACCCTCTTTATATACAGTTTCCAGGGATGACCTCTGTTTCTCCCCTAATAGATATCTTTGGGACAGAATTCTGTTTTGAAGGCAAGGTATCATGTGTATTTTGGTTTGTAAGAGTAGCCTCCTGTAATAAGTTGCAAGAGACTATGGAGGCCATAGTCTCCTGCAAATTATATTCTGATAATACTTTATCCTGCAAAACTAACAGGTTCTGAGAGTAGATTTTGCAGTAGTATATCTTGTTTTCTTATCTGAGTACTTTATTTTTGTGGGGTGGGAAATTAGTAAAAGTAAATTACACATAATGTGAAATGGAAAGACATTGTTACAGTCTGCTTCATTTTGGATTCTTACAGAGTTGTTTGTCTTGCACATCATCACAGGACTGGTGTAGTGCTTGTGTGCCTAAGGTAATTAGGTATCTTAAGGTAATTTTTCTAGACAACATTGAAGATACTGAAGCTTTCTAACTTTCAGCTCTTTTATAACTGTCAGGTGGCAAGCAACTTTTGTAGCTATGGATATTTAACAGTACGTTCTCTCATGTTCACGATAACGAAATACTATGTTGGCTTTATGAGTTATTCTAAATTTTACTAAGCTTAGGTGAGTAAAAGCATAAGGTTATGAAGGGGAAAATAAACATTAAATAAATTTCATTTCTAGAATAACAGAATTCCCAGTATTCAACGATGTGCAATGTTAGGTAAGTACTAGACAGGCTATGCATTATTGCACTACAGTTTACTATACCAGCGAAAATAATACAAGCTAAAGAAATGTCCAAAATATGTATGGAGATGGTTATTAAAAAACCCATTTAACTAATCTTTATCCTAAACCCTGCATGCAGATTTAATATCCTGATACAAACACCATGTTGGAGGCTTAATGGATTTTTTACAACACTCACAAAGAATTAAAATAGAATTTAATACTCCTATATTTCGTCCTAGTCACTAGGACATCTACGGGGATTACAAAATCAATTAATGTAACATATGCACAAATAACAAACAATACTAAGCCCAACCACGTGGGTGACACTAAAGTCCTATCTAGGTAGAGCGCCCTCTAAGGGCAATAGTAGGTGGCCTGGAATGTAAGGTGGGAACTCTGGTGATGAGTGTTTCCCAAATCTTTGGAAGCTTAATGCAACCATATTTATTGAGATTTGGTTGGTTTTTGAGAGCTGCTGCTGCTTCTAAGAAAAGTCTCTCTTTCTTGAATTTGCTGTGGTGGAGCATGGTGGTTTTCTTCCATGATACTCTGTGGGTGGTGTCCAAAGCATGGTCAGCCAAGCCTGAATGGCCATAGTTGTGTTTGAAGATGTAAGACTTGTGTTCCTCTAGACGGATGGATGCTGATCTGCCTGTCTGTCCAAAGTACGCCAGCCTGTCCAAAGTTGTTCCTGTAAGCTGGCGTCCAAAGAACGCCAGCTTACAGGAACAACTTTGGACAGGCTGGCGTACTTTGGACAGACAGGCAGATCAGCATCCATCCGTCTAGAGGAACACAAGTCTTACATCTTCAAACACAACTATGGCCATTCAGGCTTGGCTGACCATGCTTTGGACACCACCCACAGAGTATCATGGAAGAAAACCACCATGCTCCACCACAGCAAATTCAAGAAAGAGAGACTTTTCTTAGAAGCAGCAGCAGCTCTCAAAAACCAACCAAATCTCAATAAATATGGTTGCATTAAGCTTCCAAAGATTTGGGAAACACTCATCACCAGAGTTCCCACCTTACATTCCAGGCCACCTACTATTGCCCTTAGAGGGCGCTCTACCTAGATAGGACTTTAGTGTCACCCACGTGGTTGGGCTTAGTATTGTTTGTTATTTGTGCATATGTTACATTAATTGATTTTGTAATCCCCGTAGATGTCCTAGTGACTAGGACGAAATATAGGAGTATTAAATTCTATTTTAATTCTTTGTGAGTGTTGTAAAAAATCCATTAAGCCTCCACCATGATGTCCTCACAGCACTTAAGCCTCTACACACGTATTCTGATACAAACACATAAGTCCCATGGCTTACTACCAAGTTTACACCTTACTAGTCTGTTCATTAATCTGTAGAAAATGATAATAAAATAGCTATTTTTGCACAGTATATGCTTATTATCATATCAATTATACACCAGCTATCTTAAGCCTCATGTTTAAAGAAATAGATGTCTAAGGATAACTAAATAAAAGTTAGTAATTTTTAAATTAGCTAATATTTCACCTTCTCCACCAAGGTATTTTCATAAGCACAAAAATGTAAGACAGTGCACATAGCACAACAGCAGGAAGAATGTAATCCTAGAGTCCTAACTAGGACCATCTATGAACACAATGATTGGGTCTTGATTATTCAGCTGATAGTAAGTGTGAGCCGAGCCAACCATATGTATTCAGGTTAAGAGAATGCTATGAGCTGCAGAAGACTCTAAAGCTAGTCTATCATAGTTACACTTACATCTACAGCATAGAGGTCTCCCCCCCCCCCCCACCTGGATCCAATGATCCACGATACCATCAGAAAAGTCTGTCCAGTGTCTACTGTGTAGACACTGGACAGACTTTCCAAATTCACCCAGTCAAGTAATGGCTATTCTTCCAGTTCAATCAAAATCTCAATTTGCAGGAGAATGGGATACTATAGACCAGTGTTTCCCAACCTTTTTGAAATTGCAGACTCCCTGTAGCCAATGTTAATATGTCGCGGCCCCCATAAAATCCAAAATGGAAATTTTTTATATTTTACATATCATAAAGATGAAGTAATAAATTATAATTTTACAACACTAACTGTGTCATTTATGACAATGCAATACTGTTATAAATGGAGATATTTGGAATATGAACATATCAATTAGACCAGGAGTAAACAACATGATAAGATAAAATTTAATGAAAATAAATATTCCACGGACCCCCCTTTGAATTACTTGTGGGTCCCCGAACCACAGGTTGGGAAACACTGCTATAGACAATAAAATAATTGAGTGATGGAGAGAATATTGGTTACATTCATGTTACACACTTTAATGGAATAATTACAGTGCAAAGAGAAATAATTAAACAACAGAAACATTTTCAAGGAATATTAAAGTCCTATGGGGATGTTCGCTATGAGTGCTGTTGGCTAACCTTAGATGTTGGGCAGGAGGCCTAAGAATTAAGTTTCTCAAATTTCAGGAAGTTTATAATCATATTTATTAAGATTAGGCTGTTTTTTTAAGTATGTGTGTGTGTGTTATTACAATTTTAACACGTATTCCTGAAGATGTCTGTGACAAAGATGAAATACTGAAACGATTAAACTTGTTGTTTAATTATTTCTTTGTGCTATAATTATTCGATTTAAGTGTAACATGAATAGTTACAGGGACAGAATGTGATGGATTTGGTATTTACAAGGAGGATAGAGTAGACAGGAGAGGGGGTGGGGTGCTACTGATGATAGCAGATGAATTGAATCCAACAAGATTAGGAGTCAGTCAGACAGATGGAGTCAATCTGGATTGAGGTCAATAGGACAAAATATAAAATTGGTTGCTGCTATAGGCCAGGGATGATGTGGAAGATAAGCATCAGCAAATTAGTACGAGTGCAAGTTGAGTAATTATCATGGGAACTTCAACTTCAGAGACAGATTGGAGGGAGGAAAGATCACATGGCAGGAAGGAAATGGAATTTATACACTTACTGAGAGATAGTTACTTGAAGCAGAATGTGATGGTGCATACTCAGTAAGGTCTTGTTATAGGATCAGAAGATCTGTCCATAACTAAGGTGGCTACATTGCCTCCGATTGGGGAATGTGATCACATGGAACTACAAGGTAGATGATTACGAGATTCTCAGGAGGTAGCTTGAAGCAATACTATGGCATAAAGATCCGCAAGGAAAGGATGTTCAGAAGCGTGTGTGTGTGTGTGGGGTGGAATAGTAAATATATATATATATACTAAGTACTTCCAGTTCTTCAACTTCTGTTCTCATATCAGTTCTTTTCACCTCATAACATCTTTGCTTGGATGATATATCCTTGCAAAATGATAACTCTCAGTAGTAGCTGAACAATTTTATTTGACCATCTGCACTCATGACTATGAAAGGCTTTCTGGTCATTTTTTTCTCCTACTTGCCACAAAGAAAAAACTCTTTAGGATTTCCTTTCAATTGTTATGGCATAAAGATCTGCAAGGAAAGGATGTTCAGAAGTGCATGTGTGTGTATGGGATGGGGGGTGGAAATAGTCAAAATATATCTGGAAGAAGCAATATCACACTGTATACCCAAGGTCAGGAGGGTAAACCAGGAAAGAGTTAGTATCATTAAGCATGAGCTGTAAAAAAATAAAATGCTGTGGAGTGTGTATAAAGGGAATGGTGACCAGCATGGCAAAGAAGACAAAATCAGATTATGAGAAGAAATTAGCTAAACAAGTGAAAGGAAATCCTAAAGGTTTTTCTTTATGTGGCAAGTAGGAAAAAAAAAATGACCATAAAGCCTTTCAAAGTCATGAGTGCAGATGGTCAAGAGGTAACAGAAGCAAATAAAACTGTTGAGCTACTACTGAGAATGATCATTTTGCAAGGATATATCATCCAAGCAAAGATGCTACGAGGTGAAAAGAACTGATGTGAGAACAGAAGTTGAAGAACTGGATGTACTTGGCATATATTGCAGAATCTGAATGCAAATACAGCTGTAGGATTGGATGGGATATTGACTCACATTTTACAAGAATGTGCTGAGGAAGCATTTGACTGTTTAAATCTCAGCTCTGGCAAAATAATAATAATTATTATTGTCTACTCCACGGAATCAGACTCATCGAGGGGAAACCCTAAACATCATGCCAAGCACTATTCAACATTTGTGCAGTATCTATCATACTTTGCTTTGAACTCATTCAGTCATGGCGCCCACAGCAGCAGTTGAGTAATTTTATGGGAACTTCAACCTATTCCACTCGTTCTCCACTCTCCAAGAAAAAAAATCTAGTTCTAACACCCTTGCTCCGTTTCTAAGGATGGCTCCTAATTCTCTCACCACCATATCTGTTCCAAAAAAATTTCTCTGTATTAATCTCGTAAAAACCCTTCAGTAATTTGGATGTCTCAATCATATAACCTCTTTTCTGCCTTTCAACCAGTTTCTGTAACCCACAAATCTTCAACCTGTTCTCATAATGTTCATTCCATAGACTTGCTAACATTTTGGTCATTCGTGCCAAGAAACCCAGGCGTAGATCTGCATGGAGTAGTCAAGATGCGGTCTTATCAAGGCTTGATAAAGAGGAATAATAACCTGCTTGTCAAAGTATTCTTCAGTAACCAAGTTATCCAATGAACTGCTTTATCAAATTTTACTATGCACCCTCTAAACTTGAACTCCCTATCCACTAACACTCTCCAATCCCTGGCTTCGTCAATGTCCTGGAATACAGTTCCATCAATGTGGTATACAGCTGGTAACCTTCTCACCTCAAAATGCATAACCTTACACTTTGCCACATTAAACTGACATCCATTCATCTTTGCCCAGTCTATCCAAACCATGCTGCAAAATTTTAACATCATCTGTATTAACTATTGCTCTGCCCAATTTTGCATTCTCAGCAAACAACTGAATAATTCCTCAGATCCTTTCCTATATCATTAATGTACAAATTAAAAGTAGTGGCCCCAAGAACAGAGGCATGTGACACACCACTAGTCACAGGCTTTCTTTTGGACTCTACTCTTGAATAAACTACACTGATACCTCTTACCAACCCTATATATCCATCACCACATGCTGCAGTTTACTGATTAGAATTCCATTTGGTATCCTGTCAAAGGCTTTTGCAAAGTCCAGCAGTATCACTGTAAACTCATTACCTTTAGCCAACTCAGCTGTTCTGTTTTATAAAATGTGGGCAAGTTACTGAGGCATGACCTATCCTTCACAAAAGTATGTTGTTCCCTATATAGTGTCCCATTTTCTGTCTATCCATTCCTGCATTTTGCTCTTGACCAACTTCTCCAGTACCTTGACAACTCCTGATGTGCTGCTCTATCGGTAATTTGCTATATCAGCTACTTGGAGCCTCCTTTATGCAAAGGAAAGAGGGATAAAGAGAGATGACAAAGTCTGTGGTAGCAAAGTCAAGACCAATTAGTATCTCAGGAGTGACAGTGAAAGTTATAGAGCATAGCTGGCCAAAAAAGAGAATTCAGGAATGGACAGATAAGAATATGATTATCTATGAGCAGTAGCATAGCTTTGTGAAGGGTTAGTCATGCCTAGTAATGTACTAACTTTTTATAATATTGTGACAGTGAGTTGGATAAAGAGAATGGCTACACAATGATACTGCTGGATTTGGCAAAGGAGTTTGACAGGATACAACAAGAAACTGTTATGCAAACTACAACAAATGGGAATGGATATGAAACTGGTGATATGGATAAAAGAGTAGCTGATGGACAGATACCAAAAAGTAGTATATGAAGGAGCAGAATCCAGGTGACTAGTGGTGTGCTATAGGGTTCTGTGAATATTGTGACAGTGAGTTGGATAAAGAGAATGGCTACACAATGATACTGCTGGATTTGGCAAAGGAGTTTGACAGGATACAACATGAAACTGTTATGCAAACTACAACAAATGGGAATGTATATGAAACTGGTGATATGGATAAAAGAGTAGCTGATGGACAGATACCAAAAAGTAGTATATGAAGGAGCAGAATCCAGGTGACTAGTGGTGTGCTATAGGGTTCTGTGCTTAATCACATTAAGCACAGGGCTGATTAATTTGTACACAAATTATATAGGAAATAATTTGAAGGGAGATATATTCAACAAGCAGAGATAAGGGAGTCATTATTCCTCTTTATAAAGCCATGATATAACCCCATCTAGATTACTGTGCTCAAGTCTGGTCAGCCCTGGGTTTCTTGGGGGATGAGGAAGTGGTGAAGAGGATCTAGAGGCGAGTGAACAAGATAGTGAGTGGTCTGTGGAATCATGAGAATAGATTGAGGGTTTGTGGATTGCAAAAGTTGGTTGATAGACCAAAAAGGGATAAAAAAGAGATATGCAAGTTATTTAAATAATTATAGGACTGATGCAGAAGAAATGTTTCCATACTTTGCTAGAGGGAGAGAACAAGAGGTCAACCTTAGAAGTTGTGTAAGAGCATGGTTAGCAAGGGCATGAGGACTATATTGTTTGCTAAATTAATGGCATATGATTGGAACAGATTGTCTGAGTCTGTTATGAAAGATTGTCAGTTAATGGTTTCAAGGAGAGGCATGATAGATATTGTGTTGATATTTTGGGTCTCCTACGATGGGTTTTAGGAATCCATAGAGGTGCCTGTGCAATAATAATAATAATCATAATTGCCACGTTTAAGAAGACCAGCAGAGTACAAATCAGTTCCTTGGTGGAATTATGCTTGGAGAAACTGACAAGGCAAGAGACTTTGCAGTTAGGGTAGATAGGAAGTTGAAGTTCAAAGGTCACATAGCAGAAATAAATATTGCAAATACAACTCAGAGGATAACTGCAATGCTGAAACCATGATGTATGGCCTACTTTGACAAAACCTTTACTCCCTGAAGGTCTCTGATGATGATAAGTAAATTCATCACTAATTAAGGAGCATTATGAAATTATTCAGTTCTTAATGAGGAAGGAAAGGAATAAATTAAAAAAAAAAACATTAAGATCAGTGATTTTTAATGAGTTGAGAAGAGATGCTTAAAGGTCAACCCTGGAAGACCTATACATAGCAGGTAAGGAAAGTGGCAAACTGACCACAGCAGAATCTGACGTAGTGTCCAATCTTCACTTTTTCATGATATGCACCCATCTGGATACTGAATGAAGTAGGATAGGCCTGACAATTTGACACTTAAAAATGCTCAGCACCAAGTGATTCAAAAGTTCTTGAGGCAAACTGGCCTACTCCTTCTTCAGAGCAAAGATTAAGTAAGGCCTTACTGGTTTTCTGGAGGGGAATTTCAAGCAGCAATGTTTCTCCCTATTGCATGTTCTCCCAAATGTGTTCTATGAGATTGAGACTGGGGAGCAATTATGGATAGGGAAAATGGACGTACAATCCCTATCCATAATAAAATGCACAAACAACACAATAAATTTAACAATTTTGGTGAAGGAGGGCTCTTAGATGAAGCTCTTAACACCCTACACCAAATTGGCATAGGGTGTTAAGTACTCGTTCGTTACATCATATAAAAACCTGGAATGAATGGAAATTTAAAGAAGCCTGTGAAATTTTGATTACCCACCCTAATCTTAACAATAATGGCAGCATAAAAATTTGGATGGCACACATTCAGCCCACTTAGTTTCCAGCAAACCCTGACTTTAGGACTCTAAGCAATTTTTCTGCTTTTATACCAGTTGATGGTAATTTTTATATATATATATATACTTATCTAAGTAATCTTTTATTCATTTTTTTCCTTTTTATAAACATGTTGCTCTCCAGCTTAATTTAATTTTGTAACCTAATAGATAACAATAATAGGACTCTAGCTTTGATGTAATAATTTTTTTCCCCACCAGAGGTCAGGCCAATAGCTGTAATGGTTGGTCAGTAATTTTAGCATGCCATGTAGATTGTAGCAGCTTGTTTCTTTGTATACGTGTACATTCCAGACAATGACTGTAATGTGAAGATCGAGGCGGCGTGTTTATTTTGGTATATATTAAACTAAAGTTTTACTCTAACATGGTAGTTGTTTCCATAATTTTTTTGATGCACTGTACACTGAGTTTACCTCATTTAATAGTTCTAGAAATTTTTGTTTATTTAAAGCATGTGCATATATTTATTCAATTTTGTTACAAGGCTCATAATATCTTCCAGTGGCTTGAAACTAGCCTTTGCACATGAAACCTGCTGATGTATAATGCAACGAAAATCCAGAACTGAATGTCCAATACGTTCGGTAAATAAATTGACAAAACCATTTTCTTCTCTAGTGATACTGTGAGCACCAGTAGTTACCAATACAATTTTGGAAATATCTATTTTTCTTTCAGCAAGTGCATTTACAACTGCATTGCAAATATCTATTCCTTTATTGTTGTTGCTAATTATGTTAAAGCGATCAATTCTTTTTTGATATTATTCCCAACACAATAACGAATAAAAATTGCTAAATGAACTGATCCAGTTATGTCAGTATCCTCATCAAGACAAAGAGAAATTAAACCAGAATACAGTCATACCCTGAAAGTACTCGGTAGGTGGGACCAACAAAAAGTGCGTAAGTCGAATTCGCATAACTCGGGGTATAATTTTGCATGTAATTTATATATACAAACATACAAAATATTAGTTAACTGGGACCAAAGGTTTACAAAAAAAAAAAACACCTATATTTTTTTTAAGAAATATAATCATAATTGTAGTTTTTTGTACATAAAAAAAAAAAAAAGTTATTTCGATGTCAATGGTTTCATAAAATCTAATAGATTCGTCTGACGGCATAATGTCTTTTTCTTGTCACGCAAAATTTCTTCATAGCAAGCTAATGAATTTTTTATTCCTTACCTTGTAGCTACAATTCGTTCCTCGTTAGAATCTGTAAACCTTTCTTTTATGATTGTTCTTACTGTGGATTCCAGTAGATCGAACTTCTTTACTATCTCACAAATTTTCATTCTGCCTTCAAAATCCTTAATAATGTTGAGTTTTATTTCCAAAGTCAATGTTTTTCTTTTCTTGCTGTAGAAGAATCGGACTTGCTTCCTTTGGACGACATTATTATTTTTTATGTGATAAAATTTTTATCAAGAACATAACATTAAACAATCGCAAAGTTTGTAGACTATAAAAATCGTGTATGAATGGAGACCGCGTGAAACACGTCAGTGCTTGTTCACAGCATGTGTGACACTGGCGAATGAGGCTGCCGCTGGAAAGATACGACTAGTGGTGAGGCATGAAGGGAATATACGTACGTATAAGAAACTGTGTAACTCTGGATTCGCGTAAGTCAGGGTATGACTATATTTTATATTTATTTTTTGCTGATGAGTTATATTTTTAGCCATTTCCAAGATTCAATCTTTCACTGTGTTTCTAGCCAAAGGAATATCTTTTATTCTTTGAATAATTTTTTCCTTGTTTTCAAAATCTTCAAAGAAAACTGGTGCACATTTTAACAGTGCTTCTTTTATATATTCCCCATCACTAAAGGTTTCCCTTGTTTGGCAATTACGTTTGAGGCAAAAAAAAAACTAGCAGCAGTTACATTTGAATGACTGCCGATAAATTTCATTAGAATTGTTGACTGAATGTTTCAATTTTTAATTGCCTGAGTAATAAATTCTTTCTATTTGTTGCTTTTCTCAAGGAGTGATTTATGGTTTGTCTCATAATGCCATTTTACTGACGATGTTCTGTATACAACTGTCTGAAACATAAAAGACATACCGCTTTATCGTCTTTGTTAATCATGCCATACTCTTCAGTCCATCACCTTTGGAACTCTCTGCTGCTTGATTTGGATAATTTTTGTTTTATTTTCACTAGCCATGTTAAGTAGAACTGTAACAAATTTATTCAAAACTATTTTTTTATAGTTTCAAAAAATGAACTTTTTATTATACGCCTAAATTAAATTATCTTTATAATTCACACTTACAGCAAAACAAAACACAGTGCACATACGCAACAATGCATTGCCATGGCTTATTTCTGCCTACTGGTGGATGCACGGTGCGAATATCATATGTTTAGATGTCACATGTTTTGACAAAGTTGCAGCTGGTGACTTTTCGTATGCTAAAAATATTCAAGATCATAAACTTCAGATAATTAATAAGCTTTTAAATAATGAAAAGTTTTTATATCAGTGATGGAAAAGTTTTGGTGACTAAACACAGTTGTTTTCCATCAGCTGAGTCATGTCATTATGCCCCTCAGCCACTGGCTAGAGGTTCTTAACATCAGCTGCCAGGCCTTGTTCCTATGGTGGGTGATGTATTTGTTGGTTAGTTTCTTTCATGTAAAACAAAATTTAACTTGCACTTATTGTAACAATTTAAATAAAAAAAAAAAATTGAATAATTTATAAGCGTATAAAATGATATCACCTGTAAATCATTGACATGCCAGCAAAATTTTCACATGTACCACCGCTGGCATGCGTGCCATAGGTTCACCATGCCAGATCTAGATATCTTTCAGACATTATAAGACATCCAAGTTTGCAACTTTATTCCTTCAAGGAAAGAGTTTCCTTCAAAAATAATTCGCTGTGCAGCCTTTTGCCTTTTATGCTGTTCAGTGCTACCTGTGATCCCTTTTTGCACACTATTTGAAAATTTTAATGTCGACCTGCTTTCTACTAAAAATTGTCACTTATACGAATTGCCTCAAGCAGATTAGTCTAAATCTGCAGTTGTAATATTCAGAAATAGTGATTTTGGACACCAGTGTATTTGCACGTGGAAAGAAGATAAATAATGACGTAGTGCTGCACAAGAATACTATATAAAAGCAGACACATTGCATTACAAAACATATTTTATTTCTGGAGTAATAATTAAGATATTTAAAGAAATATTTAGCCTAGAATAAGGATTGGGCAATAAGAAGTTTTTTTAAGGGATGATTATCTTTTAGTAATATAAAGATATATATATATATTTTGGATTTGACATATTATTATTAATAGACTTCCAGGGAGTCAAGGATCCATTGAGGGAGGCCATACATCACCAATAACAGCTGTCATGCCTTCTCTTAAACTCATTTGCATTCACTACTTCAATAGGCAAACTTGTCCACTCACTCATGGTTCTATGAGAGAAAAAATCTAGCTCTTACCCCTTTCTTAACCACATGGAAATCTATGATAATCACCATGAAGAAATTGAGGTAGAACCACGTAACTTAGATGTTATTCTATATATTCCACGAAGTGTTATACACCTGTTACAATGCTGATGCATCATTTGCAATCATCTGAGAAAAAAAGTCTTTCCCTTGTTGCACAAACCAGTCCTCAGCTGCAGATATGATTTCATCATCTGTGGTAAATTTTGTTTCTTTCAAGTGTTTCTTTAAATTTGGGAATAGGAAATAGTTAGATGGGGACAGGTCTGCCAAATAGGGTGGGTGAGGCATACATTGAAAGCCCAAGTTGTCTATTATCTGTTGGGTTTCATGAGCAGGTGCATTGATGTAATCAGAGTTTGATTTTTGACTTATGTTATGTTTGTTGTTGACATTTCCATCATTTTTTTTTTCAAGAACTACCATTACATCCACACAAAGAGAGCTGCTGAACAATGATACCTCTGAAAAAAAAAAGTGTATAGCTTATGAAACTTTGACTTGCTTTTAGTTTATGTACTACAGGAATAAATCTGTTTACTAAGAATGGTACAACTGAAAATGAAATTGAAGTGACTTGATTAATTTTAATACAAACAATACATATTAAATTGCACTCAGAATTATTTATTATAAATTTGAATCACATGGACAAACTCCAGCATACATCCTAAAGTTTTATTAAAATCTACCCCAACCAAAGTAGTTACGGCAATACATAATTTTAACACATTTTATCCTTTTGGACTCCCTTACAAATGATTCAAACAAAAAGAAAATTAAAGATTCTCAAAAAATTTTTGAAAGGACAGTGAATACAAAAGATTAAATGAGATATACCCAGCCAGACACAAAAAAATAATTAATAGGTGCTTATGCATTCTGTAAAATACACTTAAATGAGCATAAAATTTAGGAAATGATAAAAATATCTTAAAATCCTCATGCCCACCATCTTTCTATTCATGGATTGTATATTTCACAAAGACTATATAGTATTCATCAATGATAACTGAAAATAATCCATTCTTTTATACTGCATTAATGTGTCTGGTGCAAGGTAAAATTGCCAGTTTAAAAAATGCCTGACAAGAAATAACAGCATATCCACTCTTTGACCAGCAGCATGCAAATTTGAGTTCCACAATAAGCATGCCATTTTTGGACATGTCTTTATGTGGAGGATTTTCATGCTCAGTGAGAAACCAACACTTTGGTCTCTCACTGGACACAAAAGTGTGTGAAATGCAAAACTTCCATGTTTGGTCTCTTGAGGTTTTCAGATTATCAGATCCTTAGACCATGCATCCATCTTGAATAGATTTATGGACATAAGTTTCCAATCTTTTCTGTGGGTCGAATTCATATAAAAAGAAAAATATTATCTCAATTATCAAGAACCTGCAAAATTCCTCCTCCCACCTTGACAAAAAGACTAATAACCCCTTGCCATCTTTCAGATGTTACCAAAGACAATACAATTGATCCTACCATGCATTATGTAAAGATATTGTGTTCTGACACCCATTCTGACAACTGCTTAAAAGAATTTCAGTTGTTTATTTTGCAACGATATTGGAAGCAATCTTCCAATTATCCAAAAAGGTAGGTATCTGTTGTCAGGAAGGCACATACAAATATTCAACATCACTGAAAGGATAGAACAGACTTACATTACGTAGTTGCAATAAATTGTGTGGACTGGCATAACATTTGAATTTCATTCACACCAGAATATCATTCTTAGAGGATGGGCAAAAAGTCAGAGAGCATTCTGTCACATGGCATACTTCTTAAGTAGTTTCTCCAATTTGAATGTTAGTAATCATGGTACACCAGTGTCCATTCCTCTGCCATCCTTTGGATCTCGTAATAGTTCTTGTTATCCATTTGTTTACATCATCAACCCAAGAAGTTCTTGATCTACCAGGGGATCTTCTTCCCTCTAATTTTCCCTGCTGATCCCCTTAATGTGTCCTGCACCTTGCACTTTCTCTTTCCAAAGTCTTCCAAGTGTGCTCTTTGGGTTTCCATTAACTTCAATACCTCTTCGTTAATCCCATTCTTCCAAGAAATCTTCAGTGCTCTCCTATAGCACCACATCTCAAGGGCCTGCACAATTTCCTGATTATGGACTTTGTGTATGTCCATGTCTGACATCCATAATTCAATGTGCACTATACATAATATTTTATTATTCTTATTTTGGCCTGTTTATTTATTCCAAGTCATCAGTAATTTAATGGTATACTTAATCATTATAATGAAGAAGACATGCCTGATTATGATTAGACATTTCACACATCAAGAAGTGTGGAATGTCTAATTAAAACAGGGCAATTTCAGATTAAAGGTACATTAGACTATATCCAAAGATGTGACAACCAGAGTGGGTAACATGAGACATACCTGGCTGGACAACTCTTCTTTGGGTGTTACTACACAAGGTGGTTAACATTTTAATTTTGTGATACTTTTTAGATCTGGCATTCCTGAAGCAGCCAAAACAATTAAAAAGTATGGCAAAACCTGCATATATGCTTTTTTCCCCCCAGAGTTTCTTTCATCCATTTTTTAGATGTTATTTCTGCACAATATTATATCCTTGAAATGAAAGTTTCACAGAAAGAACTCCTTCAAAACAGCATGGTTAAAATTCATCAATCCTTTACATTCTGAAAACTGTCAATTTGTATTTCTCTGATCTTGCATGGTGAGGATACAGCACAGCACACAATGGCTCAAGAACTCCAGCCTCTCACTCAGCTTATACTATTGCTCATTAACTGCAAAAAAATCATCAGCAAATCTAAAGCAGACTTTGTAAGGTCCAAATGCATTAAGCCTGCCTCCTGGGTCAAATGGCAGTCAAGCATTCTGGTGCTTTTTCAAGGCTGTGGGTGAAACTTCTGTATTGTTTCTACCTCTTTTTCTCTCTTTGTAACAATCCCTAAAGGTAAAGCAGACAGATCGCTTTCCATTTTATAAACCATTCACAGTTATGCCTTCTCTGATCTGTCAGAAGAATATCAGAAACATACTCTACAGTCGTGATACTAATATGTCTTCCAACCCAGATGGTATCTGTCCATTTGTACTAAGTGTTTGTATTCCAGAACTAACACCCATCCTTTATCTCCTTCAAGAGCTATCACACTCAGCTGGCAGGTAACCAACAAGTTTTTATCCAACCTATTCCTAAAAAGGAAGATAACATCAGCCATCAACAACCCTCTGCTTAACTACCTGGAGATTGGTTAATTCCACCCATTCTTGTTCTACAACAGAGCCTGCTTGCTAACTTACTCAGCAAGTACATAAGTCATGGAAAGATCTGGAGAAACCTGTGATCATTCTTGATATTTCCAAGGCATTTGATCAAGCCTGACATCATGGCCTTTCTTTCTGAACTACCACCTTATGGTCACCCTCTTGGCCTTTGTGAAAGGATTGTCTCCTCACTGCATACCATGGTGGATGGTTACCTCTCATAGCAACATCCAATCCTATTCATAAATTTGCTGATGATAGTACACTCCATTCCTCTTCATCATTTACAAAAACATATAATGTTCAGATGAATTAAGCTTCAAGTCTTCTTTATTAAGACTTTTCATTCAAAACATTCTTCTGCTAAACTCCTAACACTTTATACATCCACCCACCCAACCTTAGAATATTGTTGTCATATCTGGAGTAGTGCCCTAAAAACTCTTACAGAATGCCTGCAAGGATAGAAAAATCAGAACTCCATGGTAGACTCAGGAAACTACAAGAGGCAGTGAAGGGAAAAAAAAAAAAAAAAAAAAAGAAAGCATATCAAAAGTTCCTGGCAAATAAGTCAGCTTGTGCTCTTAGAGAATACAGAGACGTATCCAGAAGGCTATTAATTCTTCTGGGTAGGTAATTCTCCCTTTCACTCTCTCTCACATTGACTAATTCTTCCAATAACTTCCCCAAAGATGCTATTTCTGCATAGTATCTGTTCTATAGTTATTCCCACAGATTCTGCTCCACCAAACTGGCTAGCACCATTCTTCAACTTGTCATTCACTGGATATTCATATGCATTGTGTTTATATGCAATTATAACATTTTAAAAATAAATGGTTTCTCTCATTTTCTGCTTGCCCAAACTCAGTTCAATAAAAATTCAACTCATGAAATAATTTATGAAACAAATCAATAACAGATAGTGAGTGAGCATACTGCATTTAAGTTTTACTATTGTACACCAAATCTAAGTGGCAATCTTGTAATAGTGAACACAATATTCAACCATCAGAATGACAAAAGATTTTATTACATAGTAATACCTAGGATATATGCCGGTCTTACCTGATACTTGCATTCCATTTAGAATAAATATTACTACAATAGTACTGGAGGAGTTGAAGGAGATCATTCCATCACACACTATGAGATGACTCTGTGTTATGTAGAAAGTCTTGACTAAACAGGATATACCCTCAGAGATGTGGGCACAACTCAAGCATATACTGATAGGCCTGCAATGTAGAGAAGTCCCAAAACTGAAGAGTTCTAATCCTCCAGTCATATGGTGAAGTTATCTAAATCGGGACAGATCAAGCATATGAATTTACATTGCCTACTGTGATACAATCCAAAATATTGGAGAAAAGCAAGTCAGTATCGGATCTTTTTCTATCTCTTTATCTCAATTGTTAGCAGCAACATATACCACATTTCAGGGTCACGTTTGCAAAAGCAAAAGAAACTGCTGAAAAATGGCTAATTCATGGGGAACTGGGTGGTGATTTTCACAAGGCATAAATTTCAACAAGAATGTATTTTGATGCAGTAAACAGCATCATTCCTTTACACTTCCATTTTGGAGAATTTGAGGAAACCTTTAATATGTATGTATTCTGTACCTGTCCATACTGCTACAGTTTTATCTGAATCATATTACTGAGATATGTAGTGTAATTCTTCTCTGATCTGATTGGTTTGCATTTCAGTCCATGATGTTTAATTTTCCTCAGACTTGTTTTCAAAGCTGGCCAAATTTTTGTGCCTCCTTTGGTTTGATAACCAAAGTCTCTGAATGACAAAGAACTGTGGGAAGTAGTAACGAATTATAGACTTTAATTTTAAGTTCTTTGGAGAGATGTATATTTTTCCACATATTAGTAAGTTTGGTCATAGTGGATCACCCCAGATTTATTCTGTGCTTAATAGTTTATTCATAATTTAGCCTGTCAGTGATCATGTGTCTAAGTAATCGAATTTTTTTATTAACCTGTTTCAGTTTATTTCCTTCCATTTCTAAGTTAAATTCTTCATCATTTGTAAATAATAAAGAAAACATATTTTCTGTTCTAAGTTAAATTCTTCATTATTTGTAAATAATAAAGAAAACATATTATCTGTAAATAATCAGAAAAACATCTGCATATTTTATCCACTTACATTTTTTCCTATGTTTTCTGGAATTAACTTTCACTAGTTCTATGGTTAAACAAATATGGTGAAATCAGACATCTCTGCATGACACCCCTCTCAACTGATATTTCAGATGTTCCAACTACAGGTATCCCTTGCTTAACACAGTTTTGATTACTGCGGCGAAATTAATTGATTAACACACCTTTAAATTTATCACGCAAAATCATGCTCATGCCACGAGGCTGCTAGCCTCATGGTCATCCAAATTCTCTTAATGATTTGTGCGAAAATGTGAAAGTTTTATTTTTCCCACCAAATACAACATCATTGTTACAACCTATGGACATGGGAGTCATTGCAACTTTCAAAGCCTATTTTCTTAAAAAGACATTCTCAAAGGCAGTAGAAACAACAACGGGAGAAAATATGATTACACTCCACGAATTTTGGAAAAAATTTAACATTAAACACACAATTGAGAACATTCGTGACTCGTGGGAGCAAGTATCTTCTAGTCATGAAAGCTGTTTGGAAAAACCTTCTGCCAGAATGCGCTAATGACTTGGGTTGTTTTCAAAATCCTGTGAACAATGTGGTCAAAGAAATCATTGCAATTGGTGAAGACCTCGGTTTTGATGCAGAAGATGTTAAAGAATTATTGGATTCAAATTCAAAAGATTTCAGTGACAATGATCTTGAAATTGAACAACGCACATATGAAGACAACGAACAAATGGAATGTGAAGATGAGGTTTCAAAGAAAATAACAGTCAAAGAAATGGATGGAATATTTCGCAGTTTAGAATCGCTTAAGCAGCAAGTAATGGATATGGATCCAGATGTTAATCAAAGAATGCTTGTTTGCTGAGGTGTGGAGAGTCATTTTGCCGAGGTCAATAGAATTTATGCCGATAAGAAAAAAACTAAATCTGTTCAAACGAACTCTTTATAACTTCTTTTGATTAAAAAAAATTGCAGTAACTAATGTAGGTACAAGTATTTATTAAACATTTACTTTGCATTCATTTTTTATCTTTCCTAAAAGAGTACCATATAAAACGAACTATTAGTACAGTAATCGATCAAGGATGAATTGTACTTTATACCATTGATTATTAGATTTGATTAATGTGATTTTGATATACGCGGTAACATCGAGGAATACCTGTACTCTAAATTTTATTGCCATAGTATTTTTATAGTTGCTGGAGGATAATACTAAATATTTTTTCCTGTTTTATTTTTTGTTCTAAAATTTCAAAAACAATTTATTTCTGCTTATTCAGTCAAATGCTTGCTTACATCTATAAAACAGCAGTAAAATTTGTTTTCTTCCCACAATTCAGCTAAAAGAGCATAGACTGCATCAGTTGCAGGTTTCCTCTGATATTCCACCTGCTCTTCTTCTAATTGATGTGCGACTTAATAAGGTAATTAACTATAACTTGTACATTCCTATATACAAGCTGTTAGTCATTAGGAATTTCCCCAGAATTTAAAACTTGGTTGAATAACTGCAATGAAAGATACCACCTATGGAAAGAAACAGAAATTTAAATAACTTGGCTGCTGATAATATTGGATTGAAAAGCTACTGTTCATGGTGGCCTCAACCCACCTTAGGCACATAAGATGAAATGAATACAAATGGTTGACTTGGAAAACTATTCTAAAAATAACGCATTTTATGTAAACAATGTTGCCATGCACACCTGCTATTGAAGCAAATGGCGATGAAAAACAGGTGTCACCCCTGGATATTTTTTCTCTCAAATTTTCCTACTGAAAACTGGCTTCTTTAAAGTGTATTAACCATTTACAATTTCATGGCTCCATTAACATTTTACACCAACTCAGATGTTTTCTGCTCTAAAGGAATATGCCACATTTCTAGCAAAAACATTCTTCAGCTGAAACTGCATTACTTGGAGCCCCACATATATTTTTATCACTGTTGCACTTATGTTGACTGATTAATGTACATACAAAATCTTTACTGTAGAGCTAGAAACTTCTGATTACTTCTTTGACAGATCCATAATATAAAATATGCAGAAATCATAAGGGACCCCTATTATTAGTTGCATGGGGGTTTTCACATGTTTGGGTGAACACTAGATCCTATCACAAATGTGACAATCAAGGCATGCAACAAATATACATGATCATGTTGAGATGCATCTGCATGGACAATCCAATGTATTAGCTGGAAAACATAGTGATAAAATGCTTTTTAATGTTGTGATACTTTCCACACAACCTTAAATTTCCAAAAAAGTCTAAAAGAATAGAAAAAATATAGTGAAACAGTCATCATCACCACCATGCTTTTCAAGGATTCAGGCTTTGAGTGGCCTGTTCTGGCCTTAGAAGCCACTGTTGAATCTTATGTTCACAATTCACTACTTTTTTATATCACTACTAAAGAATGTTGCACAGAATGAGCTGCTTTAAATTCATTATTCATTTACTTTTCACAAGGCATAGCTGATAATTTAGTGTTTGTTTCTGCATGGCTTACTGGATACAGTTTCAAGTGCTTATAATTGGTTTCACTTTTCAGTGTAAAATGAGCAAGATTAAATTTCTGTATGTCTATTTTTGCAATTGCTCTTTTCTGAATTGTAGAGCATTTAATTTAAAGACAACTAAACACAATGATTTAATGGATGTATTGTGTTTACAACAAAAATATTTTTTATGGCAATTTCATAAAAGAAGTTTGTTCAACCTACATCACAATATTCTGTAGATGAGAAGAAAGAAATTTGTAACCACTGGATTTAATGACCTGTAGGTGGTACTCTTTAGAAAACACATAAGAGAGAAGACTGTTCCAAAACAAAGTAGCAGAATTTTCTCTCCTCCATGTCTCTAAACATTGAAAGTCTAGAAGGGATGCTTATAACAGAACCTCCTCCTCCAAATGTTAATTCAAACTAATTAATGAACAGCACTTTTCAGACAATGCATCTCTTGCCAAAAGTGTCAGCAAATTTCATAACCTGTGTTGAAAGCATCCAACTTGAGTGAAATGTAAAATAAAAATATGATACTCTTAATCCTCAACTTCCACTCAGAAAAAGAAGAAATCAAGCTATCTGAAACATATAACTTTGACTACAGAAAAACAATAGTGCCATCACTTTCAGCACATGAACCAACAAAAAGATGAACTAATCTTCCAGCACATGGTAAGCGATCTGTGATACACCAATGAGCAAGTTTGAAGGCAAATTCTTACCTATCACGCATTGCTCACTGACTATACCAACAATTCAAAGAGAAACACCAAAGCAGTGACAAAGTGTGGAACACTGCCTATATATATAACAAATGCTAATGCAGAAAGCAAGCACAGTGTGAAACCTACAAATAAAAGAGTGCATAGGAAAGGCTTGATTCATACAGTCAAGAGCAAATCACACAGAACCTTCCAAATCCACAAGGAGGTTGAAACTTAAATTTTCATCCCCCTCAGGTGCTCTCATCTCAACTTTCTCAATTACAGATTCTTAGAAAATCTCTCAATTTTAACGTTCTTTGGCTGAAAGTCTTTCTTTCTCTATCTCTCCTAAGGATACCAAGCTGAAGGTTTTTTTTTTTTGTTCTTAAATATCAATTTTCTTTAGTTCAACCTTCATAACAGTGAAGGCAGCTTCCTTGAAGGATACAATGTTCATATTTGCTATCACAGTGATCTTACCTAAATTAAATGGCAACCAGAATAACAGGTAATTCCAACACTTAAAATCTTTTCTCTACTAGTGAAAATTTTCTTATGACAGTTGTCCAAAGGGAACACCATAAGAAAAAGAGCCTCCCATTCCTCATGTGATTCTCCTTCACATGAGGAATTAGAGTACTGAGTACTTTAATGATAACAATTTGTTCTCTTTCTTAGGAAAGGATTAAATTTGGGCTGATTTTCAAGCCTGCAGAAGGTAATATTAAGAACAGGAGAGAGAAAATAGAAGAGGAATCGATTCTAGAGTAAACACTTTCAGACAATATGAAATGCTATCAGAACATTTTTTTTTTTTTTTTTTTGTGGTATATTCATAATTTGCATAATATTATTCTGATCTTTTTTACAGAAAACTCAAGTGGAGCCTGAGCAGTGCATGTTAGTAATGATACAAAAATTTACCTGGACCAACAATGTAAAAACAAAAAAAAATGTAAAAAACCAGGAGGGACTTTTTTTTTTTCATGGATAAAGATGCAATAAAACCACCAAAGTGCAAAAAGATAAACAATTACTTTCTTGCCAGAATAGAATATGTTGCAAGCTGTTTTTGGACATTCTGCAATATATATAAGTGTTGATAGTTTACTAGCAAAATTTTGGATTTTAGTATAAACACAAAATGAAGATGGAGATTTCAAAGAAAGCCAGATGTGACATGCCTCTGTAAGTAAGATAATGAAGGAATATGTTTTTTCTATGTCTATAAGAACTGTTTTCGTTGATATAGTCGGGTGCAAATATTTGGATTAGACTGAGCACAATAATCCAACCAAGAAAATCAAACATAACTTGACAAATTGGAACATAAGCCATGATAATTAAACTTGATATGGATTTTACTTGCATATTATTTTTTTATTAGCATGGAATTTTGACCCCAGTATCAGGGGCATCTTCAGTATGACTCAAACAACTAAAACAGAAACTCAAAGAAAAACAAATACCAAACTTTGCATTTAAGCCATCATACTTGTCAAAAATCTGGCGTCATTAAGAGCCTGGTACACCAAGCTCACTCTCTGTTCTACTGAAATGCTGCTCTCTCAGGAAATAAACCATAAACCACATCCAGCCGATCTCCTTGCTAATGGCTTTACTGCTTGTCAACAAAAATCAATGATAGTTACAGTCTTCTTGTCACCTGTCTCTGATTGTGATACAGAAGTGGTCCATTGTTTTACCATTCCTTATGTTACAGGTGTCACTGAAGGCATAGCCAAATTACTTAGATCTGTTGGCATTACAAGTGCCCTTTTGCCCTATTAACAAGGTTTCTACTTTTCCAGTATCTACAAAAGATAAACCTCTGCATTTGGCCCATCCTGGGCCTTATGACTCTTTTACTAATAGACAATTCATAAGTTTTAAATTGCATGCCATTCTGAGTAGTTCTCAGTTATCAGATCGAATGTTGCAGCATCGAAGTGCCTGTGTTTAAGTAACCCTTATTTCACTTAATGGCCCCAAAGCGCAAGAGTAATGATGCCGGCAATTCGGATATGCCAAAGAGAAGCCGTAAAGGGCTTCTTTTAAAGTGAAAAACGTGAATGTTCTCAACTTCATAAAATAATAAATAAATAATAATAAACGTATGCTGAAGTTGCTAAGATTCCAGGTACACCAAGAATTATAACAACATTCACATGTTGTTATAATTGTTCTATTTTATTATTAGTTATTGTTGTTAATCTCTTACTGTGCCTAATTTATAAATTAAACTTTATCATAGGTATGTATGTATAAGAAAAAACATAGTATATATATATATATAGGGTTTGGTACTATCCACAGGGTGTCTTGGAATGTATCCCCCGCAGATGGGGGGAGGGGGAATACTGTATAAGTAAAACCTGTACCAAGTTTAATTATTTGAAATGAGACATAGAACGCATCATCCCACTTAGCATTCTTATCCTATAATGGCAAACAACATGGATGAGTGGCTATGTAAGCACAACTTCATAGAAAAAGAAATGAATGCTGAATGATGGAATGGGGCAGAGATGTTTAGCCAAAGAAGAACAAAAAAGGAGATTCCAACTTTCTGTAATCCAAGCAGAACTACTTGGAATGAGGGTAGATCCAAGGCACTGGAAACAATGCTCATGCAAAAGTTAGTTTCGGTTTGTCTTCTTTACATTAATCATAACTGAAATAAAGCTTTATGTGTGGCAAGATTTAATTATCTGGGGTGATTTCAGAGACTTTAGCCACACTAGATTATATGTAAAATGTGACAACCACAAATGATGTGCCGGCATTAAATGAATGCAGTATCGAAACAAATGTTTGGTATATAGTACATAAAGTTATTAAGCTCCTTACTGTTTCTAGTGCTAACATGCAACTTTTATATATCTAGCAATCTAAACTTCCAAAGAATAAAAAAAAAGTATAGTTAAATGCAAATAAATAAGTATGCAATATTTCTCCATTGTTTCTGCAGGCCATCATATGATTGTTTATTAAACTTTAATGGAATAACTGTTTTAATTAACAAAATATAATTAAAATTCATTTACTTTTCCTGTACACAGATAACGTTATATTCGTCTTAACCTGCATAACTTACAGGATTGTTTTATGTATCTAACAAAGATATAAGCAGAATTTTTGTGGTTGTTTATATATTTTTACAGATGCTATTTTCTTAATTGTAATATATTTAATTTACAAAACTACTGCTAAAACTTTAATCAGTTTATAAATATTCATATGGATTTAATTTCTAGTGATGAAGAGCAATCTTGAAACCAAATACAAGTCAACTGAGATTCTCTCAGGAAGCACATAAATGATGTTCAATATTAGTGAAGAAAATAGATTGAGAGTCAACAGAGAACATTAACGTAACATAATATGCTTAATCACCATCAGGGATAATGTGGAAAGCCTTGATTACACATTAGAGACTACACCAGACTATATGTAAAAATTTGATAATCAGAACATGTAACAGATAATAGTTGATATGAGATTGGTTGAACAACAGTTGGAAACTCATTTGGTTGATAATATATAAAGTGATAATAGCTATTTTAAGGTTAATACTTTCTAGTTCAGGAGATGCCAAAATGTACATATGTTTAAGATTTCATTAATTTTTTTGTTTTACTTCAATTATTTCTGCAATTTTATATTCTTGATAAAGTTTTATGGAATGAATGGCCTCAATAAATACAGTATAGGTAAGATTTGTCAATCATTCACAAATTCACTGATGCTGTTTTTGTCTGATCCTGTGTGATTTGAAGGATTCATTCCAGGTATAAGGAAATAATTTTTTTAAGTTTTCTGTATGTAATAAATGTGAGCAAAAGTTATTATTTTTTGAACTGCCACTCTTTTCTATATTGTGTAATTAATTTACAGCATAAAATCTTTGTACCATTGTCACAATAAACAGCATTACGTATACAATTGTTTCTTTTTCTGTTGGTTAAATAAAATTTAAACTATATGAAACAAATCATTTATATAATATTGACTATTAATCAGTTTGATTATAATAAATCCAAGAATGTGATGTCTATATGTTAGTCCAGTTAAAACAAAAATGTTTAGGCAGATAAGATATTAGAAACAGAAAGATCTTAGCAGATATCATGTAGAGAATCCACGAATTTATTGAACTGAAGAGGAGATCAAAATAATATTAATTACTAAGAACTTCAAACTATTTTGCTTATCTTGTTAAGTCCACTAGAAATATAGCATTAATAAAAACAACTAAAGTTGAAAAGCTTGGGTTATGATTTCTCTTCAAGTGAATAAGTCTTAAGTTTTTATATTAAAGTAATAATACTGTTAGCTATATTATTAGTATTATCTGAGACCACCAGGTGGCCAAGGACTCACCAAGGGAAAACATACACACCAGCTGCCATATCTATTCAAACTCATTCACAATGCACTCATCTTCAACAGGCAAACTATTCAACTCACTCACTGCTCTATGGAAGAAAAATCTAGCTCTTAGCCCTTTTGTAACTCCCATCATATACATACATATACATATATATAGTGAAAAATTTCATCAGACAATATTCTGTAGTATCCATTCAGAAGTTTATAGCCCTTTATTATATCATTGAACTTTCTTCTGTTTACCAGTGTCTGCGGTCCACATACGTTTAATCTACCATCATAATCTAAAATCATAAATCCCGATATAATTTTTGTAACTCTTCCTTGCATCCTTTCCACAACTTCTTTATCCCCTCTAAATCCAGAAACCAAATCTGTGCACAGAAGTCCAGGTGCCTTCTTATCAAGGTGTTCTAAAGAGACAAAAATGGCTTCCTTATCCTTACATGTCAACACTGCAATTATCCTCTGCTATGTGGCCTTTGAACTTTTCCTATCTACGAGGGTGGTCTGAAAAGTTCTCGGCCTAACAATGAAAAAACGAATTTATAATTTCAAAATTATTTATATATTTTTTAACAAAATCTCCCTTAAGAATAATACATTTATTCCAGCAATGCTCCAGCACCATTATCCCATCCCTGTAGTGTTTCTCAGTAAGATCTGCAAAATACCCCTCTACAGCTGCAATCGCCTCTTGATTCAAAGAAAAAACACTGACCAGCAAGGAAGAGTTTTAGCTTTGGGAAGAGATAGAAGTCAGAGGGAGCCAAATCTGGGGAATAGGGTGGATGTTCCAACAATTCATAGTGCAGATCTCATAATTTTCCCACTACCAAAACACCTTTGTGGGCAGGTGCACTGTCCTGATGAAAGATGATTTTTTCTTCTGCAAACCAAGTCTTTTCTCACAAATTTTTTCATCTAGTCTGGTTAAAAGATCGGAATAATATTCCCCAGTTATTGTTTTACCCTTTTCAAGATAATAGACAAAATGCCTTTAGCATCCCAAAACACCGATGCCATGACCTTTCCTGCTGATGGAACAGACTTCTCTCCACTGTTTTGACTGCTGTTTGGATTCCGTTGTGTAATGGTGAATCCAAGTCTCATACATAGTAATAAATTGATGCATAAAATCAGTTTTATGCTTGTTAAAATGCTCCAAGCACTGTTCAGAGATTTTCGTGCGAGTGCGTTTTTGATTTGCGTAAGCAAGCGTGGTACCGATCTTGCGCAAAAAGATGGCACCCATCTTTTTGCGATTCTGCAAAATTCTGCATGCAAAATATATCCTACACGTTCTTTTGAAATGTCTAGAGTGCGTGAAAATGCCTCAGCAATTTCACTCACTTTGACTCGCCAGTCATCCAATACCATATCGTGCACTTGATCAATAATTTCTTGTGTTGTCACACTATTTGGATGACCTCTCATAGATCACAATTGGAGGGGATGTTGAATCATGACTCTGCCTGACTTCCTAGACACATATGATCTCAACATTGTATAATACTAATACTATAATACTAAATGATTAAATTATGGCCTAAAATTTAATTAAACAAAAAATGGAATATAAAATGCAACAGAGATAGCAAAGGAAATAAGACTAGATGATGTAGATAGAAGTTGGGGACATAAATGAGCTCCTTGAGAGTCAGTCATAGTGAAAAGCTTTCAATGGAAGATATACAAGAGCTAGCTACAACTGTCCAAAGAAGATACAGAGGAAAGTGAAGGTGACTTTCTGCAATGCTGGTTAACAGACACTAACAGTGACATCAATGCAAGAGGGCTATTGCTCTTATTAATAAGGGATGCGAGATCATTCGCAGCAACCACCCAAGTGAGAGTGCAGCTCAACCACTTAACAGAAAATTTGAAGCAGTTCTACATCCATACTAGAATTTATTATCAGAAAATAAGAACATCAAACAGACATCTATCATTCTTAAAGCAGTAAATTTCATAAAATAACACATTTTTCAAGTATTTCGTGTTGATTGCTGAAAATCTTGGAACCGAACCTAATGTATTTATATATTTTCACTTCAATTTCCACCAGAAATCTCAGACCCCAGAATAAACTGAGTCAGAAATTTACTATCAACGAACTGACAGCCCTTATCATTGGCCTGCATTTCCAGCCAATTCAAACCATTCTGTCAGCACTACATATTAGCAGCATCCCTGAACTAATCTGCCTATCTTTGCATCATTGATAAACAGTTGAAGACATCCTATCAAGATCCTTCCTAATATCATTAATGTATATGCTGAACAACAATGGTCCGACGACTGATCCCTGAGTTACATAGCTGATCTCCTTGGATAAGTGGGTGTGAATTTAACAGATTCACACCCACTTATCCAAGTCAATCATTTATATTCCAATACCATAATATTCTCCAGTTCATGACATCCTTTAATGTGGTACTCTATCAAAGGTAGTTTGCCTACTTAGCAAAACCCATCAGTATCATAGTGCATCCATTCTCTTCTATTCAACTCAGCCATAATATTATAAAATATAAGCAACTTGCTAAAACATGATCTCCTCTTAGTAAATTCAAGCTATTCCTTGAAAAGTGTAGCTTGTCTGTTCTATATACAAGGTTCTTATCAAATCCTCTAAAATCTTCATCACCAAGCACGAGACAGGTCAGCAGTGTGACAAATTGGCTTTTGTATCATTTGCACAATGAAAGTATACATTCTTTCCATTTCTGCGGTATTTTTTCTGGGTTGAGATTGACATTTTGTGGGTAAACGTCAAGGACCTAGCCAATTTGGTGAACATTCCTGTAGTGTATATGCTAATATCCCATCAGTCCTTGAATAAAATACAGCTTATGCAACGGCTCTTGAACCTCCTTCTCATGCACCTTTACCTCTACAATGAATGTAGTGGTAGCACTGTGTGCTATGTTACTTATACCTGGCTGACAGATCTTTGCAAAGTCAGGCAATCTCATCTGGTTTTGACACAAGGATATCTATCTATCACCTGCAGTAAAATTATTCTTTTATTTTCATTCTTTCTTTTACTTGCAGCACAATTATAAAATTCTTTTGGGTTGCATTTATGCACAGTAAATTTCTTTTCATACTCAATTTTACTGGCTCGTGATTCATATATAACTCCTCTGACCTTTATTCTCACAATATTTCTTCAAGATCATTTTTTTCTTGTGGATCTCTTGCTTAATAAAGTTTAACTTCCACTTCATTTGCTCTTCAGACTCTGGGGACACATTGAATACTGCTTCAATTTAAGCATTTGTATACATATAATTCTTCTTTTTAAATATTTTTGTTTTTGATGATTACTTTTCAGTTTTAACTAAAATTATATTCTTACAAAAAGCTGATACACTACTATTTTGCCATGTGGCTGAGTCTATCTAGTGTACCTCTAGTACTTCTATCATATAATTATAGCCTGTTAAGGGTAGGACAAAATAAGAGAAATTTCCATACCGTAATATGTGAATTTAAGAACGAAAAGCCAGCCACTGATAGGTAAGGAAAGTGGTTTCAGGCATTTATTGCACATAATTATGGAACAAGAGATAGAGCCAAGTGGCAAAGATTTGTTCATAGGGGGACTCCACCTGTCACCTGAGAGAATTATGGAATCAGTCTGTCAAAGAAATGATGTAATCAATTGTTTTAGTATCAGTTCTGCCTAATTATACTTAGCTAATAGTGTATTTTGTGCTCAAAAATCTTTATTCAGAACGATTACTTTCACAAAAGAGTAATTTTATAAACTATGTGACTGAATAAAGTCATAAATTAAAAAAAGTCACCGTTTCTCTTAAATTGTTCAAGTGAAGTGGTTTCAAAGATCATGATGTCATTAATATTTACTGAGGATGTGCACCTTTTTCAGACAAACTTTTTATGCATGAAATTTCTAAAGTAACGAGTTTCTTTTTTTTATAAGATTTTCTTTAATGAGCAAATGTTACTTCTCTGTCAAATTTTACCTTCTTTCTAATTCTCATTAACAGGAAGACTTGTGGATAAATTTTCCAATGAAAGTATGTTCTATGTACAGAAACACTAAATGAGCACTTGAGGACCAAGAAAAGATCAATTTCCATTTGATTCTATCTCCACAATGAAATTAATTCAGCAATGGATTCTGTTGGTTTTATTAAAAAAGTACAAATGTTTCATATTGAAAATAACACCATATCAGTGTATGGAAACAAGAAGCAAAATCAAAGAACAGGAATACATGGTACATACAACGATCAGTTTACCAATTATAAATGGTTGCTGCATGGTAGAAATTAATATTAAAGTTTACATTAAATGAGAATCTCCCAACATTTTGGGGAAAAGAGACAATCATTCTAATTTCAGCTTATTTATTTTATTTCGTATGGTTCTATCAGCCTAACTTGAATTGTAATGATTCTCCCCCACCCCAAAAGTTTGGGAGATTCTCATTTTATGTAAACATCAACTTTTTTTTTTTTTTTTTTTTGCATTTCTGTTCTTTGGTAACTTGTTTCCATACAAATTGATGACATACTGTTATTTTCAGCATGAAATATTTGTATTTTCATTGAAGTTTATTACTGTAGTTATTATGTAATTGTGTTGTTTTAATAGTACTAACAATGAGGAAATGAGAATATGGTCAACGGCACTTATTCTTCAAAACTGGCCATACAGAAATTTGCCAGGGTAGGGGAGTGGAGAATCCATAGTGATCTTGAAGATGCACATCGTCCCTCCGAAAGAACAACATCCTGATATTTCACACAAATGAATAGATGAAAGGTGTCTTGAGATTATTGAAATAGTAATTATAATAATAAATATTATATTTCCAAGTGAAATTTTGTATTAAAATTCTGTTTGATCAAAACTGATCTTCAAAAAATTCCTTTTGATTTGAGATTCATATATTTCATTTATGCAATCATGGATACAGAGGGCACTATCAGTGTTCTTAGTAGCAGCTGCAGTACATATGTTGCTCAGATGTCATTTTAACTTTATTTTTGACTGTGTTATAAAGAGGTGTTGTTTAGTCAACTATCATCATGCTATATACTTTCAGAAACATTTTTCGTTATTGCACCAATGCGTACGAGAAAAAGGGTGACCAAGACATCGATGTTGACTGATATCAATGTGTGGGATTTCATGCAATGTAACTTGTGTTTAATGTATCCATTGCCAAGTTTGTGGCATGAGAGCAAGAATGGAGAAAATATTTGTCGAAAATTTTTGCAAGTGAGTATAAGAAATGAGAGTCATGTTGGGAACAAAAGAATGAAGTGACTGATATTATAGATACAAAGCAAGATTGTCAAAGTGTTGTGGAGAATGTAGCAGAAGCAATGATCAGGGCAGGCTCTACTGACAGTGCAACACGTGCATTTGCACGGAGCAGCATAATTGGTGTAAACTATACAAAAATAAATCATAAAAAAAAGTCATTTATTCCTTCTTTATCTGTTGAAACCAGATTTGGTATTATCCAGCTCTACCTACTCACTGATGAGACCTCAATAAAGGTCGAAACCAGTCTGGGTAGGGACCTTCTCTCATAATGTAAAACAGTAATACATCTCCGAGGAGCAGCGTTTTACATTATGAGAAAATATTAAGGATAGTGATCGAAACTTGCTCCACCTTTGCTCCGAGTTGCACTACCAAGTGTTGACTTACGCTTGAACACGCCGTTAGTCCTTCGGCATGAAACTCTTAGATTTCGATCTTCGAGTTTCTTATCCGGCTTTGAAATAACGAGGGATTTATTATCCCCTTAACTTAATTTACGTCACCAAAAAAAAAAAAAAAAAAAGGCCTCTTGGCTCATTAATGTAGTATTATGTTGCATTTAATATCGCACTGTCAGCATTAATATCAGACGATGTGACAATAGCAGAACACCTATCTTGCATTATTTCCAATTCCATTTTTGGCCGTGAGTTTACCTTGACCTGAAGTTAAATCTCATTTAACCAATGAGGAATTTCCTTGGACTACACTTAGATTAGAGAAATTAGACTACAATGGCCTTATTTGTGATTTTGCAAATATGAAAGCAAGAAAAGTTTCATTTTAAACAGTAAGTTTACATTTTAACAGTGAAATTGTAAATTAACTTATGTTAAGACATGACATGTTCTAAAATCTAAAAAAAAAAAAAAAAAAAAAAAAAAAAAAAAAAAAAAAAAAAAATATATATATATATATATATATATATATATATATTTCAAAAAATAGATTTAATGACTCCAAGAACAACTTGAAAAATACAACGTTTTTATGTATCGATTATGTGAGGCAATTTGTACCTGTAATTTCCAGTTTGTTTATTTAAATAATTCAATGTTTATTAGTATTCCTTTCCTTTATAAATACCTGAAGAAGGCTGCTATATGCCGAAACTAGTAGTATTTATCATTAAAATCTTTATATGTTATCTCGGTCTTGGAGTCATTAAATCTATTTTTTGAAATGTATAACAACCGAGTAAAAACTAATCGCCACATATATATATATATATATATTTACCATATAAGCTAAAAGTGATACATTATAAACACAATTTTAGGTTGTGTTGATAGTATTTGTAATATTAATGAATTTTGGAGCAATGAAATTGATTTTTTAAATAAACTAACCTTTAATAATTACCACTTTGTTATAACTTAATTAAAATTTACAGCAGTTGCATTTACTCTGCGTTTGATGAGTATACTTGTCTTCGCTTGTTTTTAATTGCCCATACAGATGCACATTTTCAGAACAAAATTCCACTGTTAAAGGGTTAATTGTCTCTTTCTGTAAAAAATATAGTTTATGATAATTTTTCATTAGCTATTGCTACTATTTAGAACTTATGAACAGACATGTTGAAGCCTAGCTTAACATCATGGCTTTTAGGATGTCATTAAAAGAGTTATTTTAGGGGAAAGGGGCAGCAAGAAAATACAAATGAGAGTTTGAGGGAGTGGTTCAAAGTAATAATGTATATGATGATGAGATGTCAGCATGGGAAGAAAGTGCATGCTTACACAGACACCTTCACAGGACAAAATGTGAGATTGAGCAACTGAAGAAACAATTGGTGTGTTGTATAAAAGGTTGGAGAATGAAAGAAAGAGTGAATGAGAAAAGAATGAAAGTGTGAGAAACTGGGAGAAAAGAGATAGTACTGTATGGAGAATCGATGATAACAGGTATACTTAATAAAAAAATGACAAAGCATGTTTTCCAGGTGCAAAGATAAAGAATGTTAGTGAAGCTTTAAGTTTGCAAAAGGAAGAAGTGAACAAATTGTTTTGGCAGGCACAAATAATTTGAAAGGTGAGAAGATATGAAAAAGGTGTTAGAAGAAGCAAAAATGAAGAGTGAGAAAGTAAAGATTGTGAGTTTGCAGCCTTGGTACGATACAATAGAATTGAGAAGAAAGGGACATGATTGCCAATGAGAAGATTGCGTAGGAGGAATGGTGTGCAGTGAATTTGATGGATGTAAGGACCTGTATATGCTTGATGGACTGCACTTATAGTTTTGGAGTTAGGTATTTGGAGAAAGTGATGTTCAGTGAGAGTTTTGAAGTGCAAAATTAGGGAAACAGGAGATATGGGGGGGAAAGAGCAATCAACCACGTGTCTAGCCACCCTCGAGATAACAGGAGGTATAAGTAATAATTGTGAAGCACAGGGTGCAGTTTCCCAGGTTTCAAATCTGAATGGGCAGGTAATGACATTATGTAAGGATAACTGTGGGCTCAAAGGGATGTTAAAATGTATGTACATGAATGCCTGAAGCATCAGAAATAAAGGAGGGGAGTTTTTGGCATTGGTCAGCTCAACTTGGCCAAAAAAAAATATCAGCATCAGAAGAGACCTGGTTGTTCAAAAGATGATAGAAGAAATAGGGCAGGAGGAGTGGTATTAATAATGATAGCTAAAGAACTTCAACCAACAAAAATAGAAGTTCTGATGGAAATGGTTCATTTGAGGCTGTCTGGTGTGAAATAGAGGCCAACAGGACAAATGATATTGGTGGTTGCTACTACAGACCAGCGGATCCAGAAGAAAATGCGGACGACATGCATCAGCAGATTAGTATAATAAGTGCAGACCAAGCAATTATCATGGGAAACTTCAACTATGGCAATATAGACTGGAAGGAGGAGAGAGCAAATGGCAAAATACTAAGGGGCAATTACCTGAAACAGCATATGATGGAAGGGACCAGGGGTTTGAGAGTGTTGGATCGGGTAATAGCATCAGAAGATCTATTAACTGATGTAAGCATTGAGCTAGATGAACTGGAGGTACTCAGTATACTGGTAAATATCAGTGTGAATACAGCAATGGGCCAGGACAGTATGTGAGCTCGTGTGCTACGAGAATGTGCAAGTGAACTGGCAGTACCGCTGATGAAGTTGTTCAATCTAAGTATCATTTCCAGCAAAGCTCCAAGAGATTGAAAAGAGGGTAAGATAGTTCCATTACATAAAGGTGGCTCCAAGACAGAAGTAGCAAATTACAAACCATTTAGTATCTCTGGAGTGCTTGTTAAAGTATTGGAAAAGTTGGCTAAAAGTAAAATTCAGGAATGGTGGATAGAAATATGATACTTTATACGGGGAAGAGCAAGTGCTTACAAAGAATGGCTCTGTAAAAGATAGGTCCTGCCTCAAGTAATTTATTCACATTTTATAAGGTGACAGCAGAACTGGTTAAACAGTATTATGGTGTATACTACACCATAATACTGTTGGACTTTGCAAAGACATATGACAGAAAACTATTACGTAAGTTAAAGCAAACGGGAATGGATATGAGGCTGATAGACCTCAGAGGGGTGCATGGTGGAGTGGAATCAAGACAAATGAGGGCGACTATTAGAGTGCTCCAGAGCTCTGTACTAGAACTACTACTCTTTAATTTGGATATTAATGAAAAGAAGATTTGAAGGGGAACAATGTTGTTTACTGATGATGCAAAACTAGGCAACATGGTTGATAAAGGTGAAGTAGATATCATACAAGATAGTTTAAATAAATTGGCAGTGTGGGCAAAGGACAATGGTTGTCAATTCAATATTGTACAATGTAAGGGAATTCACTTTGGGATGAAAAGATTACACAGTTCGTATCATACTGATGGTACTAGTTTACAGGAAATTGATGAGGCTAGGGATTTGGGGGTGATGGTGGATAGACTTAAAATTCAGAGGACATATTGCAAGAGTCGGCAAAATAGCTCAGAGGATTACTTGGATGCTGACGAGCACAATGACAAGATAGTGAGGTTATTATCCCTCTTTATAAGGCTATGATTTGTCTACATGCTGACTACTGTGTACAGATTTGGTCACCTATGTTTCTTGGGGACCAGGAGGTGGTGGAGAGGATTCAGAGACGAGTGACCAAGCTGGTAAAAGGTCTGTGGAATGTTCCTTATGAAGATAGACTGAGTGTTGCAAAGTTTAACTGACAGACTAAGGACAGGGAATATGATAGAAATTTATAAGATACTAAAGGGATACTATAAGATTGACACAGAAGAAATTTTTCAATTCATGGGGAGTACAAAGGAAAATAAGGGGTCAGAGTGTGATTAGTGTGCAGAATAGATTGCCAGAGGTGGTTGTGAGCACTCCAACAGCGAATAGGTTTAAGGAGATGTATGATGGGTGTTGTGTTAATGGATAGATTTGGTCTCCCGCGATGAGTCTTTTGACTCCATGGAGCAACCATATAAATCATAAGAATAAAAATATTTTTAATACAAGACATTCTCCTGTTAATGCATTTCATAATTCTGAAAAAACTTGAAAGCAGTGTAGGCAAGTAAGTTATACTATCTATAACCAGATGGCACGAATTTCCATTTTTGTGCATTTTAAGACAATCATAAGTTCTTAGAGGAGCGCTCCAAAAAGTATGATTGAATGACAGTATATCAGGATCCCAGTAAGATATTCAGAGTGATATTGCCAACAGTGGGCAATATCACTCTTGACTACTGTTAGTTTAAATTACTTATAAGCCTTGGAGTAAAAAGCAAACATTTTTAACACTTCTACTGGGATTAACAGATAATAGCATATCTTGCACTTACAGTTGAAACAAATTAGCAGATCTGCAGGGATTAAATGAATGGAACTACTACTAGTACACAATATCATGAATGGGTGAGCATGTCTTGATAACAGATCACCACATGCACTGACCCTTACCTACACTGCAGAAAAGAAAATTTTCTGGAGCACTCCTAGATCCTAACTTCAATAAAAATGGTCTCACTATCTAAAATAATCATAAAAAACATTTAAAAAGTCTGTATGTACACAGAGAAAACTAACAGTGTTATTACTTTAATATCAAAGCTCCTCTCAGCAAGGTAGCACAATATTGTTATGAGCCTTTCAACCTGATTATTATTCTAAAAGGATATATTTTGTTCATTCTGATGCTCCTTGATATAAGGGAAATATCTGATATTAGTAATTAATATTTGTTTCTTCTTCACTGTCAGCAATCAAGTATTCTTGAAATTAGTTTTCAAAATATACAGCAGTATCAAAAATAAAATAACAGAAATATGGAGAAACATATACTCAGTTATCACATGCTTTAAAAACATCAAGACTGCTCTTTTGCAGTATAAGAGGTAATATATATATACACACACATTCTGCTCAATGGTTTGTATATTACCATATAACAGACCTTTGTGTATTAAAGTCACCTAAATGGGAACCCAAGTGATGATTCAGGTTCTGTATTTTCTCTCTTCCCAATACTGAATGTTTCTTTGTCACCAAAGAAAACAAAATGAGTTTTCTATAGCAACAAAAGGACCAAGGAACAGTTTGGTACTTTGCCATAGTAAACAATATGCAATAGCAAAAGTTGACTATACTATTTTTATTTTTGATAAAAAGACTATTTCAAGAGTTGACTTATTTAACCGTCTGATCTACTGGCAGATAACCAGTGCTTAACAAATGCCATAATGATGCTCTTAATCTAATGCATCATTTATGATCTTTTTATAAGAGTGATGAAATGCTATATTAACAGACAACATTTGCAACAACAAATTCAAACTAAAAAACAACAACAGTAATCATGTATGTTCTTTAGAGCATCCTCCCTCCTTTACATAACTTGTTCTGGCATATGTTATATTTTAACAAGCATAATTTGAAATTGTTTATAACATTTGTTAATTATACTATAAATGCTACAAACTGTAAGAAAAAGATGATGCCATGCTACTCTACCAAGAGACATCCAACCCAACTCTACCTTAAGTCATAAGGAAACTAGGTGCTACAGAATTTATTGTATCATATAGAATCATATTCAGAATTTTAAAACAAATTGTATTTTTTTTAATAATTAGAATATATTTAAAATCACCCTAAATTTCATGCTTAGAAGAGTGAACTGATTAATGAAATAAAAACACTCTATATGTTTTTATTTCATTAATAAAAATTAAAAATAAATTCTACTTATTTTAACATACTTAAGTATGTTAAAATAAAACATACCAAAATCTAAAAATATACTATAGTATGAAAAGAACAGTTTTTACACCAGCATCAACAGATAGCACTTTCTAATGAAAAATATAACTTTTAAGGCAGTATGCAGCATACTAGTATCATTTCACTAGCCTGGTTAGCCAAGTGGATAGTGTCTATGCTCTCCAACCAACTGTATGGTTCAAATCCCACTGTGGGCATGGATGCGTGTAAATGACCTTCAGATGATAGAGGAAGATAAATTTTAACAATTTGGTGTAAGACCACTAACTTGCTTACTGAAGGGCTAAAAGTTCCATGTCTGGTCCCAAGAGAGGGTTTCCAGATTACATAATCCTCAGTCCACAAGTTCTAATTGTATGACAGGTTTATAACCTGTTGTGGGTAGGATTCACATGCAGACTATTTCAATATTTTGAAATTTCGATGCAGGTTGTTAATTATAGCTGCTACTAAATCTGAACTTGTCATAATGGAGTATTGACACTAGTTGCAATCAATTCTTTTAGTCCTTTCTTTTTGTGATGGAGGGGAAAAAAAGTAAGTAATCAAGTACGTCATATTGAATGCTTAGAAATGAATTTTGTTTAAATCAGCAGCAGTGAAACTAATTATTGCACATAATAACACACTAGCAATCATTTGGTACTGATATAATTTCATTAATGAGGTAAAGTTTTGATAACAAATATATTGCAGTTTATCATTAATATATAAAAATCACCATCAAAACTAATGCTTAAGCTGAATGGTATTAGATAGTAATTACTCCAACCCATAAATTCATGAAAATATTTCTTCATAAAATTAAATTAACCCAACAGAATGGAATGTGATTATTAATATAATAAATAAAGAAAGTAACAAAATAATGATCAACTATTAACACTAATAATTTTACCATAGAACATGCTGCAGTTAAAGAAAACAACAGGATAAACTGGTTTTCCATTTTTAAGGCATATTTTCTAAGTAGCAGAAATAAATACAAGAAGCCATTTCTTAACAGAAAAATAATGGAAGAACAATTACAAATAACTACACGTATAGGCCATTCTTATTTATACTTGACTGATGAGTAATAGTTTCACAGTTTTCTTTATACTATTTTTAATTATAAAAACAGCTCTGAAGTAACAATCTGTCTGAAAGAAATGACATGAATGGTCTGGAAAACCAAATTTATCAGAATTTAATATAATTTTGATGCTCTATGAAGCATATCAATGTAGATCAAAACATCCTTATCTATTTGTAATGGAAAAGACTGAAAAAGCAGAGAAGCAACATACTCCTGGAGATGGGAAAGACATATCCCTCAAGATTTGTGATGATGCAGGAGAAGCCCAGAGAGCTTTTCTGACAAAGGTATAGGAAGCAGATTTAATCAAATTCAGTTCTTGTTCCACAAATTTTAAACATGTGCACACCATGATGTAAAGAGGTTATCAATTTATCTTCCCTCTGTATTAGTTTTCTGTCAGCTGAAAACTGCAGATTTCTTGAGGCAATCTTAGAATGATCACATTCAGGAAAGAAAGGTGCTAACTTGGCAAAATCTGCCAAGAAAGAGTTTCAGATTGCAAAGATGTCATCCACATAATGAAACCACAACCAGGAGAGATGGTGAGTTGTTGAGGATATGATGCTCCAATTGTTCCATGTAATTATTAGCTAAGGTAGGAAGGAGGTTATAGAAGGAGAATTCATTGTTAGTAGAGTTTATTTTGACAAGTGAAATCCTTCTGTAAAAATCAACAAAATATTCAAACATTTATAGTTTTTTTTTTTAAATCAAAATTTTCTTTATAGATATTTATGAAGTCTTTGCAATAAGACTTTATAAATACTGTTTTTAATTTAAACAAGACATACCCTGGTTTTCAGAATATTCAATTTTAATGTATGAAGCAAAATTACCTATAAAGATGAAAAAGAGCTTTAGATCAAATGTTTAGATAGATTGTTTGACTCACTACTACAATGGGTTGAGTTTTCCTATTTTTCTTATGCTAGCAAAGTATTACACTGAACATTTAAGACAAAACATCCTTAACACCTTCTCTTCCAGGACTTCTATATGGTTCCACCATGTGGATGACATCTTTGCACCCTGAAACTCTTTATTGGAAGAGTTACTAGGAGACAATAAGTTCTTTGCACAAACATTCTCATACTAAGACAGTCCACTGGGGGGGGGGGGGGGGGATCGCAGTTTGTGTAATACAATAACAGGGAATGGTGCCTCTCCATATCACCATTCTTCTTAGAGATTTGAAATGATCAAAATGCTATCTCATGATTGACAAACATTTCACTCACTGAACCTCTTGTGGAATAGGAACATACATCAATTAAATCTACTTTCCTCTCTAATAGTTACAGCTCTGATCTAATCTTAAGATCCAGACATAGCCTTCATCCTTATATCCCTTAGGAAGAACAAGAATTTCTACAGTAGAAGCCTCGAGAGCATTGTAAGAAAAGCTCTTTATGCTTCTTCCATTCTGTTTCCAAATTAGCATCTTTTCTATGATCCCCAAAGGAGCAGCTTCCTGATCTTTCCTACCCAGCCAGGAGTATAGCAGATTCTTGTATTTGCAATCTTCTGTATCACAGAAGGATGGATCTTGACTTGTATGCATGGAAGAAGTGCACAAAGATTATATTGAATTCCATGAGTCTGTTTTGCCATTCATGCAGTTTCTTCCATATCAAGGAATCAGCGATGGTAAAAATGTTATATCAAAGCTGTTTCTCAATGGAAAAAACATATAAAGAACATATAACTGCTATTCATCAACTCAATTTAAATAGGAATGACTGTCTGGGATATTCTCCAATTTTGCAAAGTTATTGTACTTGACACTCCTCACTACTGTCTTAATTTTTTTTTTTTTGATTTTTCAACCAACAAAGGTTGTAAATCTATACATGAGACGAAACATGAGATATGCAGTGCAGTGGTTTGACATTGAGTGTAATCATTTCGCACAGAGTTCTCATGTTTGTAACATGAGAACTCAGTCTAATGTACTTAACTGTAACTGTTTTGCTCTTTAAGTACATTGAAAAACTTGATTGATAATTTAGTCATTTAAAGATATTAGGAAAGGTAATCCCCCCCCCCCCCCTGCTGATAGGTATAGTCCCAATAGGTAATAACCAACTGAAAAAAAGTGGAATGAGAATGGCCATTCAAGATGTATTAAAAAAAAAATCACTGGATGCAGACTTTTAATCAAAGGAAAAAAACATTCCTTAAAAAAAAGAAGGTATTTCATCAATGAATAGAACGCATAATTTGTTTTTATATTAAAATTCATGTAAATATAATAGGCATCATAAATTTACTAAATTATGTAAAGCACCTTATTCTTTATTGCTTTCCTATTTTACTAGAATTAATGCATCATTTCTGAAATATAAATAATCAACACTATTTCATATTATAAAAATTTCAATACTTATTAAAGACTCTGAACACAGTCTACCTTAATGAAAATACCATTTTCAGCATCACCATTTAAAAAAAATATCCTATTGCAAGTTAAACATTTAGTATTTCAAGGGACTGTAGATGCACGAATGCATGCACACACCCATGCGCAGAAACCTCGACAGTATGACCCCATGATAATTAGATCCATTTTTGAAATGTGTGATAAATATAAAATTTACATTGATAATTTTTATTCCTTATGAGATGGTATACTACTGAGGATTTATACTGTATATATAATGTATATGCTTAATTAAATATATAAAAGTAAGGAATGTTAGATGCATCACATTTTTTTTATTATTATTATTTATTTATTACCACTGTGGAAACAACTTTATCAACCCCAGAGTACAGAATTCTGGATAATTTTATAACATCTTTTAAGACAGGTTCATAATCTGGGGCTGTTTTTACTAAAGTCCATTTTTTAATGCCCAAAAATTCTGATGGCATTTGTTATAAAAGTTTACACTGACCTAGACAGTCAAGCTCATTCAAAATTATTTTAACTTTTTTTTAATCTATTTTTCCCTCTTTATGTATTTTTCTTTTAACTATTCTTTACTAATTTATTCAGAGAGAGAGAGAGAAATGAAAGTGAACAACCAATCAACCACATGGCTAGATAATGCTTTTGATTATCGGCCATCAGAAGGTAATTAAAGTAAAAATATTTACACGAGTAAAAATATCACCTTGGTTGTAGAAGTTAATCAGTTGTCCAAATTAAAAAATATTTTAAAAGAATTTATTCATTTTGCTACTTTTCTAAAACCTGTAGCTTTGTTAATGATAAACTTGTATATAGCAATGCAGAATATTTACTTCAAAAACAAAGCAGCATTCAGTTTCAAGACACGCAATAATCATATTACTCCCTGAATTATCATCTGTTTTTAAATTCTTATATGGACAATTCTATGGCCAAAACAAATTTCCACAGGTTATATATATATATATATATATATATATATATATATAGATATATATATTATATATACAAAATTGTTTTTCTTCAAGCTTGTGCACCAAAACTCAGAGATACTGCTAAGCTTTTGTTTTATATACTTGAGCCCAATGTTTTGAGGAAAATCACAGTACTGTTTATAAATAATCACAACTGGAGGCAGGTGAATAACACAAGAGCAATGGTTATAATAGTTACTTTCATCCTATTGGATACATGGCCACATAATGATCAATTGGGTTAAACTCCACAGCATTCCCCCCCATCCAATTCCATTTTCCCCACCCTCCCTTCTTGGATGACATTTTCACCAATATATCCTTCAAAGGTTACACCAAACAAATGCACACCTAGCACATAAAATAGGAACGGGATAACAAAAATATACAAAATACTACATTCTCACATCCTACACTATAGCCCAGTACAACTAATGTTACCTAAACCTGAGAGCAAGGGCTATGCACAATACAGTTTTCTGCTATAATTTCTATTTTTTCAATTGCCTGGGTACAAGATGGTAACATTTCAGAATTTCACACTATTACTACTATAAGATACATATATGGATCTTATGTTCTTAAAACTCTCAGTGCAAAATAACCAAATGTCCAAGCCAATTCTAAAAGCCTAAAAATGAGATCAGGTGTGCTTTAAAAAATAATAAATTAAATTTTTAAAATCATGTTATATGTTTATAAGTCTGTGGTAATTTGGCCCTAGCTACATTATGCGGCTAAAGATGCATCAAGGTGTGTTCTCGTTGTTGCAGTTTTCATTCATAACCTTATTGAAAAAAAAAACCTCTACAAACACATAAGCTCACTCGGTGGTGATTGTGAGCCATATGAATTTTTATTACTTTTAAAATATCTGCGCAAAGACTAAAATAGCTAGCAACTCCCAAATATTATAACTGCTATTTCCAAGTTTTGCCCCAAGCAGATTGTAAAATGGGGAAGAAGGGAAGATATTAAAAAAGAAATAAAATAAAAATAACAGAGGGATAAAAATCCAAAGCTATCACAATTATCAGTATAAATCAGTCTGTAAAAATGGTGTGTTCAACACCAAGCTGATAATGACCCTGGAGCAGCACCAATCCAAGTAAAACAGGAAACAGCACAAATATTCAGATTTTTCTCATGCAGAGAATAATCTCTGGTAGCACACCTGAGAAGTCAATGCAAACTCCGCTAATTAGCAACAATATTTTACATAGAGGCACCTTTGATAAGGAAAATACTCTGTATATCTTGTCATTGGCAGAGTGATATCATACAAATTCACTATCCACTTCACAGTCCTCTGCACAGAAATGGATCTAATGAGGTGCACATTTCAATTATCAAAGAACATTTTGTCAACATTACATAAGGTAGTGAAGTATATCATCACGGTTCACCTCATCCTTTGTGAAGGCGCTCCCCCAAGCATTATAATGTTAATTGCCTTTTTCCCCCCCTGTTCATTTCTTTACTTCACAGGTTCTTCCTGTTCTTCATGTGGCGATCGGTTGCTCATACGACGGAAACGATCTCTGTCAGTGGCTGAAGTGAAACCATTTCTACGTTCTCTGTATTCTCGAAATCCAAAACGTTCATTTGGTCTTCCTCTGCTAAATTCTTTAAATGTGCCTCCTAAAAAAAAAAAGGAGAAAATGTGAAATTACACATAATTAAAAAAAAAGAAAAAAAAAAAGCAGCAGCTATGTAACCACATCTTTTTATCTATGTACATGACAGAAAAATCCCCAATTAAAGACTAATTAAAAGCAGTAAAACTAATAACTATTTAGTTTACTGTTCATTTTATTAAAAATGAAAGTGCTATGAATTAGGGGTAAGGGATAATTTCCTTACTGGGAATTATTCCAGGGTAAAGATATGCGCAGTACATCTCTAATAACGCAGTACGGTCTTGATAAAGGAGAGACTTAGTCTCTCCTTTATTTATATGACATGAAACAAGTCATAAAAATAGAGTATCTTTCTCACTCAGGAAAAAAGATGGCTAGGTATGTATTAGGTTATAATCCAGTAAGTGACAGAATCGTTTCTCTCAGAGTCAGTGGACATCCAATGAACATGACCATCATACAGGTTTATGCACCCACTACAGAGGCACCAGAAGAAGACAGAAGAATTTTATGGCAAGTTACAAGAAGTAACAGATGCAACATCAAAGCGGGAGAAACCAAGGAACAAGGAATAACATGTCGTTTTGGTTTAGGTATTCATAACACTGCAAGGAGGAGACTAGCTGAGTTTTGTGCAGATAATTCTTTGTTTGTTTGTTGCTAATATCTGCTTCAAACAGCACAAATGGTGATTGTACACACAGATATCACCTGATGAACAAATACAGAAATCAAATTGACTATATACCTGGATAAAGAAGTGCAATTCAGTCTGTCAAGACTTTTCCAGATGCAGACTGTGGAACAGACCATGAATTATTAGTGGCTACGATACATGTGAAATTATGGAAACTGAAAACAACACAAATGCCGATCAGATATAATCTTGGAAGCATACCGGCTGAATACAATATTAGTATACAGAACAGATTCAAAACACTCAATATGTGTGAAAGAGAACTAGATGAACTATGGGAAGAGATTAAAGGTATATAATTAAAACAGAAGCAAAGAAGAATATTCCAACAGTTTGTAAGAAGTTTAAATGGCTGTCAGAAGATGCCATCAAAACTGCTAAGGAAAGGAGGAAAATGAAGGCCACAGGAAATTTGCAGGAAGTATGACATTTGAATGCAAAGTTTCAACGACAAGCCAGAAGAGACAAGGAAAAATACTTTAACTAGGAATGCTAACAAATAGAAGACAAAAACAAGAGATCTTTTCAAAAAGATCAGGGAACTGACAGGGAAGTTCAGTGCCAAAGTGACAGTATAGAAAAGTAAACACGAAGGATATCTTATAGAAGTTGCAGACATCAAAGAAAGATAGAAAGAGTATACAGAAGTCTACAGCCCTGAGAGAAGAGGCAGTTAAAATTTTAACAGCTCTATATCAGCAAATTTGAATCACAACTACATGGCTAAGGGAATGGAAAAAATCAGTTTATATACCTTTATTGAAGAAAGGCGATGCAAGAGAGTGCAAAAACTACAGAACTATAGCACTGATATCTCATGCAAGTAAAGTCTTACTTAAGATCATTCAGAAAAGACTGGAACCATTCATGAAGAGAGAAATGCCAGATGAACAGGCAGGATTTCGAAAACGCAGAGGAATTCTGAAAGATATGGCCAGGGACAGATCTGAATGGAGAGTGTATGTTCATAGATCACCAGGAGTCGAAAATGACTCGATGGAACACACACCACACACACACACACAATGAATTGGTGTAACAACCTCAATGTTTGCAAAGTGGTGATATTTGGAATGGCATGTCTAGCGAACACACATATGAAACTTAAATTAATTAGACAAAGAAAGAATAACCTTAGTGAATGTAGATGGTAGAAAGTGTTAAATGCACAAGAAATAACTGAGCTGGTAAGTTACACTTTAGTAAGGTATGTATATTTCAGTCAGACTGTTACTTTTCTGGATGCTAAGGGAGAAGTGGATGAAAGCATAGAAGTAAATGAGTTAGAAGTATAAAGCTGTTAAAAGAACATGACTGAAATACAACAGTTGAACTATACTGACATGGGTATTGAAGGAATGTTCAAAACAGTTTGCAATGTCCCAACCGGGTTGAAAAACTTTACGACATGCAATATTCCTAATGAGTTGAAGAAGAGCAAGATAATCCATTATACAAGGGTGGAGCTAAGACTGATGCAGCAAATTAGAGAACAATTAGTATCTCTGGTGTGGTCATCAAGATATTTGAGAAGCTGGTTAGGAATTGCATCCAAAAAAGTGGGTAGACAATAGTGGTATCCTCAACAGATGACAGCATGGTTTTATTAAAACTAGGTCTTGTTTTAGCAACCTACTCTTGTTCTATGGTATATAAATGGACAGAGTTGGATAACAGGAATGGATATTTTCAATGATACTTTTGAATATTGTCAATTTGTAAAACAACTTCAATCTTAGAAGTTGTTTTACAAACTCAAAAGGATAGGTTTGCAAAATAAACTTGAGAATAGACTGATGTATCATGAAAGTGGTCTGCTGTGGTTAGTTTATGAGGAAAAGGGATGAGCAGCAATATGTTTCAAAGTTTTGTACCTGAGCCATTGTTATTTAACATGGATATTAATAATCCACGTAGGCTGATTTGAACAGATTGGTTATATGGACAAATAACAATGAATTTCAGTTCAGTGTTGCTAAATGTGAAGTTATTCATTTTGGACAGAGGCCATTATAGGCAAAGCAATATATTAATGGGAATTTATTGGAAGCAGTCAAAGATAGAGACCTGAGGATTATTGTAGATTGAGTTAAAATTCGGAAGTTGCACTAATAACGTAGTTAGGTCACTGGACAATAACAGTTATCCAATGTGATGTGATGTAATTCTCTTTACAAGACTTTGATAAGACCACATCTGAATTAGTGTACACAGATATTACCTGGGTTCCAAGGAGATTGGATGATTACTACAGGGATTTTACATTTTAGATATGAGATTTCACAGCTTATGGAGATCATCCCTGGAAGATGGCAAGGAGTCTGTTAAGAAGCATATAATGGTGTGTGTGAAATTGGCTAGATATTGTAGGTGCATCTTCAATAAAGTTGACAACATATTCACACCACAAAATGTCATTCTGTAACAGAACCTGCAGCACAAGGGAAAAATACATGTATTTGGCATAATCAGAATGTAGACATGACAATGAATTCACAACAAAGAAGAAAACCAACGTCTAGTTGGATTGCTACAGTAAAAAGCACCTTAAAAGATGGAAATATAAAATATGATAATATTGGAGTCTTGACAGATAACAGATTAATCTGGGAGAAAATTGTTGATAGGAAGTTAGTAATGAAATAACTTTTTCATGTAGTTATTATCATGATATACTGTATATTCTGTGGAGGGAATTTGCTGATGACAATATAGAAACAATAAAAAAAAATTATTAATGTTGGTTATACTTGATCCTACTATAATCATTATACAAAAACTCCTTGTATGAAATTGAGAGAGAGAGAGAGATATATGGTTCAATTTCCCATTTGGAATCCTGAAGTCCTGGTTCTGTTTCATTATACCTTACTAGATTGCTATTTCTGAGGAGAACATAGTTCAAGAGTAGATCAGATAACATGATTTATGAAGGTTTTACACTCTGGAAGGGCATTTCCACAATGCAAAACTATTCAGTTGCAATAATTTAAATTTGACATTGACAAATAGAAACTATATGGGATGTAATATCCCTTAACTTAAACAAATAGAAGTATGGATACCAATAGTTGACACTATATTGCAAAGAACATTTTTACGTACATATCCCACAAGTGAAATTAACAGTAGCACTAAGAGAAATAAATTATAATCCCAAATTTTACCAACATGGAAAGAAAATTTACAAGCAGATTCCTGATATGTACCCTAAGGGAAATGTACAGGATATTATGACAGGTACATCATTACCAACTTCTGATTGACAATTTTCCTCCAAATTAATCTGTTATCTCTCAAGACTCCAACATTATCAGATTGTTCTTTCCTCTGTTTAAGTGACTATACCACCTCAGATCAGTTCGCTAACACATTCCTTAATGGCAAGTTTTTTTTAAAACTAATACCCTCATTTTTACTATACTGCCATTGATGTCATCTCTTCACTTCCCCAATCTTTCTCAGATCTCTCATATCCAGGATCTCCAGTCTTCAATCAAGTGTTTTTTTTTCTAACCAAGTTCTCCTATCTATAAGTTAAAATTGGTTTGAACATCACCTTGTACACAGCTAATTTGGTGTTTTCACTAATATCTCTCTCATTCTGTATAAATTTATTTAGTTGACCTCCTACCATACCAGCTTTGCTAATTCTGTTGTCTATTGCCAGATTCGTTTCCTTCACTAAAAATTGTTCCTAAATAGATGAAATGTTTCACTTGTTCTATAGGATCTCCAGCAGAAATTTTCTACGCTCCTGCCCCCTCCCCCCTTTTTATTTTATTTTTTTTAAAGTTTTGGTCTTTATTGCGAATTTTCATGCCAAATTTGTTATAGCTGTTGCGCAATATAGTTAGCGAATCCTAGAGACTTGAACTAGATGTGTTTAGGAGTACATCATCATCATTTGCATAAAGCAAAGAGCTAAGTTTGACATCTCCGATTCTAATATCAGGCTTAATGCCACATTCTTTCACAATGCGATCCATATTATTATTAAGTGACATCTCCAAGGAGTTCAAAGACTCATTGATTGGGGGGGGGGGGCATCTACAACTCTCTGTCTCCACTAACTGCAGTGAATGGCATCATCTACACCAATGCCATCTACTGCCCACAACCACCATTAGTATTTTCGCAGACAATCATAAACATCCATGTCTATGGCGGGATTCCAACCTGCAGCCTTTTGGTTAGACAGTGGATAGGCTAATCACTCAGTCAACCAGGCTGGCAATATTATTACTGTCAAGAGGCTCATCATGGGAGGTCCCAGTCTCACATGCACATCATCGTACCTCGACTTAAATGCATTCACTGTCTTCACACTCAGGCAACACATTCCAATCACCTACCACTCTTCATGCAAAATATCTACCCCTCACCTCTCGACACACCCACCTTATATAGCTTCTAGCGATGGCCTCTCGTTCTCACTGTCTCCAGATATTCTATGAAAAATCTCATCCATGCTAATCTACCCCTTACCAACTTATACATCTCAATCATGTCTCCTATCTACTTCTATCCACTAGGCTCTGTAATTTGCATTCTCTCAATCTGTCTTCACATTTCAGAGACCAGAAATCAACTTAGTCAATCATCTCTGAACCCTCTCCAACATCTTATCCTTCTGATAAGATGTTGGAGAGGGTTGGTGAGTAAATCTGTGTACAGTAAACCAATGTGACCCGATTAAAGCCTTGTACAATAGAATCAAAACATCCTTACTTTTACATGTCAGTATTCTCTGCATCACTCCCAAATCGCTCATCTCCACCTTCTCTAAAATATCCCCCCAAATCCTGTACTCTGTATCCCATCTTTGCTCCCCAACTTTTAAAATCTTACACTTTGCAACATTGAACTGATCTCCTCACCCACTGATACAGTCCACTTGTAAAGCTACAACATCTGCTCTATTTCTCATAACTCTCTCTCCCAACTTTGTATCATCAGCAAACAGCTGTATATCACCATTTAAGTCTTTTCCAATATCATTTACACACAATTTAAACAACAATGGCCCCAAAACAGACCTCTGGGACACAAAATTAGTGACTTTCCTCTTTCTTCTTTAGTGACTTTCTTCCACATTCTTTTATAATGTGATCCATATTATTATTACGACACTCCAAGGAATCCAAAGTTACCTATCAGACAGCCAATTTCCAATCTAACACACTAATCTACCATCCAAACCCCATCTGTCCCAATTTAACTAGTAGTTTGTCATGTGGCAATCTATTGAAAGCCTTTGCAAATACAGATGATGAATAACAGTGGAGATAATGTGCACCTTTGTCTCACACCTGATTTAACATCAAATCATCTTCTTGTCTCCTTCAATTCTAACTGTTGACTTACAGTTCAAACAGAGACTGTATTGCTTAATATAATGTCCTATTTACACCACATAACTGTAGCATTTTTAAGAGCTTTCGTCTTGGCACCGTGTCGTATGCCTTATCCAGATCAACAGAACTTAAATACAAATCCTTGTCATACTCCCAAGATTTCTCAATTTGTCAACATGAAAATCTGATATGGACAACTTCTATGTCACTTGAATCCAGCCTGTTCTTCACCAACCGTTTTTCAAGTATACTTGATAAATCTTATCAATTTAGTGAGGAAAATGCCTATAAAATTCTCACATTCAGTTTTCTCTTTTTATAGTGGGTACTATGAGAGCTCTACTCCAATCATATTCAATTTGACCATCTGACCAGGCCTTCTGAATCAACTGTAAACTTTTATAACTCCAGATTTGAGCATTTGTGGTCAAATATCACTACTCCAGCTGCCTTTCCACATTTCAGGTTTTTGATGTTCTTTTTCTACTACAAATATTGATATACATTTCCAACTGCATACCATTTGAATGTTTTCTACTGTTCGTCAGCCACTTCTGGTTTCATTTAAGTCTTACAAAGTAATTAAAAACCTCATTCCAGATGTCTAGAATATCTTCATATTTTCATGTCACCTTTATCATCTCTGATTCCTTCTGCAGTACTATTTCAAAGCTTTTTCAATAACCTAGAGAATATTTTGCTGCCTTTCTCATATTTATTTTCTATGTTCTAATTCATCTTCCCATGACTTTTGTTTAGCTAGTTTAACATAGTATTTCACACTCTTACATTTTTCGCTGTATTCTCTAACAGCACAAGCTGACTTACTTGCTAGGAACTTGCGATATGCTTTCTTTTCTTTCACTGTCTCTTTAACTTCCTGAATTCAATTAGTTCCGATTTTTCTCGCCTTGCAGATACCTCACCACATGCCTCTCCCTGACTGAGTTAATGTTTTCTTCAGGGTTTGCTAATGAATCCCCAAGGTTTGGTTCTTGTTTTCAATCTCATTTTTTTTTATTGAATAATGGTTGTGTATTTCTGTCTACAATCACTGCTAAGAACTGCTCAACTTTGATTTGTTTCAAAACTTACTTAACCACTTTCTTTTCAACATGAAATTCAATTTTATCCTGCTTAACACTAAATTAATGATCACTTTCAGTTTCAAATCCAATCTGTATTCAATTGTGTCCTGAACAAATGACAAAACATCACTGTCAACAATATCATAATCAATGTGACTTTTCTTATTACTTTCATCTTCTTGCTCCATGAATTTGTGCACAATTTTATGTTGGAACATGGTGTTAGTAATATCTAGACCACATCCAGAGCAAAAATATAGCAGGTGCTTATTATTAGCTTTGCTCTTTTGTTCAAATTTCCCCATAGCATATCTGTATGTTTGGTAATGATTTCCTGCTCTGCTGTTTAAAGCCCCAACAAGGTCCAACATTTTTTTTTTTTTTTTGTTGTGTCAGCTGTCTTCTCTATTGCCTTGAAAAATTCGTCTTTATTAGAAAAAATTTAAAAATTCTTCATTAGTAGAACCTTCTCTGTGACCATGGGCACAGATATTCGTCCATATCACTCTATTTGATATTGGCTGCTATTGAAGATTTTCCTCGTATTTAGTGTTGCATACTATAGCTACTTCTTTTCCCTGATTGTCATTGTCTGAATATAACATTTTGTATTTGGTGCTTAGAAAGAACTCACCTGTTTTTGTCATTTTTGTTTCAGCACACCTATCATATTGATCAGGCACTTCCAATTCTTTCGCTAGTTTTCTTTTCCATTGATGCTTCTAATGCTGATAGTATCAATCTGAACTCTGCTGATATTAAGTTAGGATGCGTTCATCAAAAAATGGATGTCTATGGATGAAATATATCACTCCTCATGCACTTCTATAATATTTATATATAATATCAATGATATCAAAATTTTAATATGCACTTTGCATCAATTGCAACTCTGACAGGCAGACATGTCAAGACCAGTTAGTATATAATAAACATTCATATTTGTAATTCCTTATGATAGCTTAGCTTTATTTCTGTATAATACAGAAAAGTAAATAGCTTTGTGTTTTTGATGAGAAGAACTTCAAACCTCATAAGATGAGTTACATAGCTGAATATGTATTTTCTTCTATATCAATTAGCAAATGAAATAAATTTTGAAACAATTTCTTGGTATTAAAAATAAAACTAGACTAGAAAGAACTTATAGACGAGAAAAGGACTTTAAACAAGCCATTTCACTGCAACTATTTTTCTCTGAAAATATTTGTATGAAAAGTGAAAGAAATTTCAAGCAAGCAAGCACAGGCAAAATTTGACTACCACATGACAGTTTATAAATCCTACATTAGAAATTAATGCCAATCAAATTAAATTTGATGAGCATGGGTTTTTTTAATCATTTCATTTTTGAATATAATAAATTCTTCATCATCATTATCATAATGCTAATTACCGTAAAGACCATATTGGTCTATTGTGGTCTCAATATCTATCCAATATTCTTTTTTGAGGTCTACATAATAAATTCTTTCGTTAGATAATGTGGGAAAGATAAAAATAACTTTTGGAAACAATAAAATTTAATGAAATATATGCTAATCTGACATGTCGATAAATGCTTTTCTTTTCTTAGACTACCAACTTTACCAAATTTAACAAACAAGTTAACTATGAAAAAGGTTTGAGGAATAATAATTTTTAAAAAGCACAAGGAGTGTGTGTGTGTGCCTAGTGATGATGACGATGCTATCTTTGTTGGGAAAAGATATGAACTAAAAAGAAATCAAGACTTTCAATAATACTGCAGGGACATCAATACCTCATATAATGCAGTTTCAAATTAGTGTAATATGCATTGAACTAGATTTATTGTAATTTTCAGAAAGGCAATTATGCTGATTACATTTTACATTAATAGTTATTCATTGTATTGGAACACAGAAGGAATGTGTTACAAAATTAAAGTGCAACATGTGTCAGAAAATTACAGAAGTTCTTGAATGTCCTTGTTCATATTTATTGCATTAAAATAGTTAGCCACAGTACAGTATTACAGCAGCAAAGATGCTGCCACTTTGCAAACTTTTTATATGCAATGTATAGTATTTCTCCCAATAGTTGAATATATTTAGGTGAAATGTATTTGTTCAAAAAATTTACAAAATCTGTTTATGAACTGTGCATCAAGAGGATAAATAAAGAATTTAAAGACATTTATAAATTTGAAATAACACGAATTAAAAAAAAAAAAAAAAAAAAAAAAACCTTGGCAAAAAAATTTATTATCTTGGAGCTGTATTGTTTAATTTATTTCCTAATAATATTTCATGTAGGATGACAGGAGGTTAGCTGTTTGCTGAAGTTAACTCTTTTCAGGAAGATTTAAACTGTTAACTTGGACAAATGAGGAGTTTTAGTTTAAATATAATAATGTAAGGTCTTGCAAAGGCTACATATGGTACACTGCTGCTATGATAAGGAGACAGCAACATTGGTATATAGAGAATTATATATATATATATAATAATAAAAAAAAAAAAAAAAAGGGGGGGGGTTCTGATAAAAACCTAGAACAAAAATGATATTAAAGCAACTGATATAACCACAAGAAAGAACACATTAATAGCAGTTATGAAGGTAACTTATGTTCTTATATCAGTTGCTTTAATATCATTTTAGTTCTAGGTGTTTATCAGAACTTTCTAGCCCCCCTTCCCCCTCATACTATACATGACTACTACACGGTATCTCTGAAAGCCAGTTGACAATTATTCTTTTATAAAACTTTCAAACATTTTTCTTTTATATATGACTTGTTTTTATCCTGCTCAAAAATAAATTATGATCACTTCTTTCTCTATATCATATCAAAACAAGATAATATATTCAGCTAAAATCAACTTCTTCACTTCACTGGGCATCTACAGATGCCGTATGGTCAGTGATGTGCCACACCAGGCCCCGCCATGTAGTCCTGTTGTTTGCTTTTCTGGTGGCCTCAACTCTCTGAAGATCAGTCACTCCATACACACCATCCATCCATCTCATTGATGGTCTACCCATGCCTCTTTTTCCAGGAACTTTATCTTCTATTACTGTTCTGAGACGTCCCCCATTTCATCCTTTCTCTGTGTCTGAAATATTTTAACTTTCTTCTGTCAATATCCTTAAGAAGCCTTAAAGTTCTGCTGATCTTTTCTAACACCCATTCATTTGTATGCCTTTCAGTATATGATATCCTCAACAGCCTTCTGTAACAGCACATCTCAAAAGAAGCTATTATTTACTTATCTGACTTCTTTAGGTTCCAAGTCTTGCATCCATAAGTCGCTGTTGGAAAAACAACTGCATCCAAAATCCTCAACTTTGTTTCCATGGAGATAGATCCATCCTTCTAGATTTTAAACAGGTCTCTGACTGTTGTTTTAGCTATTCCTAACCTTTTTCTGACATCTTCTGAACAGCAATTCTTCACATTAATAATGGATCCCAGGTACTCAAACTTGCTGACTTCCTCAATTCTTTCTCTATTAAGGCACACTTGTTTCTCAAGAGCTTCTCTGTTTGTATTTCCTTTGAGAACCATAATCTTTGTCTTGCTAAGATTGAGTTGAAGTCCTCTGTTATTACTGATCTTGTTAACTTTGTCAAGAATTAGTTCTAGTTCTTCCATGTCATTACAAAGGAGTACTGTATCATCAGCATACCTCAGATTACTGATCAATCTACTTACTATCCTAATTCCTGTCCTGAGCTCATTCAATGCTTCACGCATGATGTGCTCCGCATATATACTAAACAAGTGAGGAGAAAGTAAACATCCTTGCCTAACTCCTTTTCCAACTTGAAGCCAGTCAGTCAATCCAACACCTGTTCTTACCGTGGCTTGTTGCTCCTTATACAAGTTGGCTATCAACCTGATAGTGTGTTGAGGAAAACCCATTCTTTTCATTACTTCCCACAGTTTCACATGCTCAACACAGTCAAAAGCTTTAGAGTAGTCTAAGAAACACATTACCAGAGGAAGTCTGAATTCTTTATATTTTTCTATGATCTGTCTAAGGCAAAGGATATGACCTCTGGTGCCCTTACCTTTCCTAAAATGAGCTTGTTCCTCGGGCATCTCTGCCTCAACTTTGGCCCCAATCTTATTTAGCATGATCTTTAATAAAATTTTGCTTGCATGAGATATCAAACTAATAGTCCTATAATTCTTGCATGCCTTCATATCACCTTTCTTGTGTAGTGGTATGAAAACTGACTTCTTCCAGTCTCTAGGCCATGATCTTGTCTCCCATATCCTTGTAATCAATCTATGAAACACTCTTATCCCTCCATCCCCTGTGGCCTTAATTAACTCTGCTGGGATTTCATCTGCACCTGGGGCCTTATTGCTGTTAAGCTGCTCTTTCAACTTCATGCCTAAGTGGAGGAGGTTCCAAAACAAAATTTTCCTAGTGAGAGGGCTCCACATTTTCTTTATCCACTCTGCTGTACAGTTCCTCACAGTATTCTTTCCATCTGTTTTTGATTTCCAACTCTTCTGTTAGTAATGATCCTTTGCTGTCTTTGATGACATTCAATTTACCCTTAAACTTGTGCTTTAAGTCACAAACTAAATGAAACAGTCTTTTATAATTGTGCCTTCTCATCTGGAATTTTATTTCTTCACATTTGTTAGTATAGAACTTTTCCTTGTCCTGTTTGATGGCTCTTCTGACTTCTCTGTGTAATCTCTTGTATTCTTCAGTCCCTGTGTCTCTTTATTTTTCCAATTGCCTTCTTTTGATTAGTTCCCATGTTGAATCTGATATCCATGGGTCTCTTGGTCTTCTTATTGGGCTCAGATATTTCTTCGCTGTATCCTGTATTATCACCTTGACTCCTTCCCAAAGCATTTCCGGTGAGTTCTCATTTGGTGGGCTGCCCACTCCCCAATGAGTGGGCAGCTCAATCTCCACCAATAGTTAATCAGAGATAGTTGACCTAAGACCATCACTAATTATAAGTGGGAAGAGACTGGTAAACACGTGCTGCCATCTCTTGGTACCTAACCCTAACAAGATATGTTATTGTCTGATATAGTGTAGGTTCTACAGTCAATTTTCTCGAGTTCACAGGATGAAAAACACTAGTTTCTTGAAGAGAAAAAAAAAATCCACTTGCCTGTGATAGAGATAGACTAACTCAGGAACTGGTCGAAGAAAGGCTTAGAAAAAGTTCCCCCAGCCATAACTAGACTTAAACTGAAGTCTATCTTCTGTTTAACAAACGTCTTCCACTGAGCTACACAAATCTAAATAATATATTCCACAAACCAAATTTACTAGATATATTTTTTGCAAAAGGGCTGTAGCAATTAAGTCTTCTATTTACAATTCCAACTTTACTAAAGCATTAATAACTTGAGTGAGAGAGACTAAAATAACTCAAGGTGATTTTAGTCATGAAAATTGCAAATCCTGAAGCTCTCTCAGTATTGAGACTTTCTATTGAAACATTTTCTGTTATCAAAATCAGTGGTAATAGCAAACTTTTGAGTCAAAGAAAGACAACTAGAAGGCTAAATTGGGGGAAGAGGAAGCAAGGTGAAATAAAAATAAGCAAAATATCCCATCTAATGCTATTATCAGCTGGGGAACAGGGTACTATTATGAAAAGTTTAAAAAAGTGACTGGGCATGTAAAAGAAGGGTGATCCCAGTGGAAGAATTTAATCTGCCGAGTTTTTCTGAGGCAGTATGTGATTGATTTGTTGTTGTTGTATCCACAGGAGGTATCAACAATACCAGTAGTTTGTTCAATCAGGAGAATATATGTGAAACTATAAGACAGATGATCACGAGAAGCAGAATAGGGCAACAAACATTAAACTATAAAACTGAACGTTTTCCTACTTGGGTGTAAATTAAATTAAAATGCTGAGAATTATATTCTTGGTTCCAAGTAAGCAAACAAAAAGTCTCTGTGTGAAGCATTTTCACGACTAAACTACTTGTATATATGAGGAAAGAGGACTGAAAAGCTCTGATAAACACCTAGAACAAAAATGGTATTAAAGCAACTGATATAACCACAAGAAAGAATATACTAGTAGCAGAGTTATGAAGGTAACTTATGTTTTTTCTTTTGGTTATATCAGTTGCTTTAATATCGATTTTGTTCTAGGTTTTATCAGAATTTTTCAGCCCTTCTTGTAAAGGCTAATGACTTCACGTTATCTTAATATCCCGCAATGCTTTGCAGTATGGGAAGGGCAACTACCCAGACGTTTCAACCTTTATTGTGGTCTCACCATTGGTTAGCTTTGTTTGCTTACACTTGGATAAAAGATAAACCACAAATATAATTTCTCAGCATCTTTCATTTAAATTACAACCAAGTGAAAAAACTGTCAACAACTAGCTGAGATCCAGCTAGTTGTTGACAATAAGTTAATAATAAGGTGTGAAACCTTTTCACTACTTGTATATGGGAAATATATGACTTCTGCATTGGCAAACCGGCTGACATGATTTTTGAATACTGAATTGTATTCTAGAAAAAGAAGTTTGAGGAAGCCTGTGCTTGAGAACAGAGGCAGAAGAATAAAATCAGATGGAGAAGTTAGTTTGGCATAAAGGGTATTAATAGATCTTAGGTTAATGAATTGGAGAAAGGCCATAGGGACAAATATTGGGGAGAAATGTGAAGAAAGGAATCTGCAGACCAAGATACAAAGAGAAGTGAATTCAAACTGAAATCCAACAGCAACAGTACACCTTAAGAAGGTAGTCAGCAAGTAAGCCTTCTGTCAGAGACTCAATCAAATGCACTGAAAGTATGTCTTTCTGACAAAAGACCACCAAAGGTATACAGTAAGCTGTTCTTTGCCTGATAATCTATGGAAGAGTTACCAAAAAAGAATGATGTCTATTGTTGGAAATATTGTATTTGTCATTATTTAGCAAGGGCCAAAGTTCAATTGCCACCATGTGACAGGAGGGAATTTATCTGCACTTAGACTTTCAGTGTGATTTGAATTGCATGGTCTGGGGTTTTGAGTGAAAGTAGGATGATAAATAATAGGAAGGTAGGTAGATTTTGAGATTTACTGGAAGTGAAGCGAAGATCTCCTGGCCCTCACACTTTGAACTGAAAGCAAAGTGTGAGGGCCAGGAGATTGGCTTTTTCTGTAGGTGATGATGCAATAGAGCCATCTGGGTATGATAGGAGTGGGAATAGTGTTGGGCAGAAGTCATGACCAAAAGGCTCAGCTGCCATTTGGACAGGCTGCTAATTTCCTGCTATTTGCTCTTTTGAACTCTGTTTTGGAAGAACTGATTGTTTTTTTTTTTTGCATTTATTTCAGGCTTGGGTATAAACTCTAAAGGAGGATGGAGTTCTTGATTTGAGCCAGTTATGGTATGTTTAGTTTTCATTTGTACAGCCTTGGCACATATTTTGGAAAACCAAGGTTTAGTTAGGGAATGGCAGGTCAGAGTATTGTGGAGAACGTATGTTTCCATGCTGATGAGGATTACTTTGGTCACAAGTTCAATGCATATGTTTGAGTTGGAAGCCGGAAGCAATAGTCCAACCATGGGAATGAGGTATAGAAGTTGTGGAGGTTGTCCCACTTGGCACTGTTATAATGCCAGGCTACTCTTGTATGGAGTGGGTGTATAAGCATTGTTGCATTGGGAGGGGAGAGGCCACAGGATTGTGGTCAGAATTACCTAGGGGGAGGGGGGGGGGACACTACATTCATTGTGTATTTGGAAGAGTTGTTGGTGAGATCTAGGGTGTTTGGGGAGTGGTTCGGGTTATCAGGTTTTCTTGTTGGCATCTGAAAAAATTGTGTAAGATCATTATTAGTGATGGCAAATGTTTCAGCATCTCTGCCTGCAAGATCTGTACAGCTGGAGGAGTAAAGCCAATTGGTGTTGTGGGCATTAAAATCTCCTAGAAGGATGCTTTCGCTGTTCGGAAAGTAGGACTGGAGAAAATCAATTTTTAAGGAGAGGAAATTAAAGAGGTCAGAGTGGTTAGTTGCATTAGGGGTGTAATAGAGACAGCATATGAATCTGACTGAGTGGGAAAGAGATATTTTCAACCATAAAAGTCAAAGTTAGGCAATTCTAGGTTGGGTGCTCTCTGGCAAGGTATGTCAAAGTAGATGCATGCACAGACACCTTTGAGTTGAAAGGAGTTAAAATATAGTTTGGAAGGTTGAGATGAATAGTGCTGTGGGGAGGTGAGATTTGAGTTTCTGCCAGAAAGAGGTGGGGTTTGGTAGACTGAAGATGGTAGTGGACACTATTAAGGTTGGAGTTTAGGCCATGGATGTTGGTGAAGTGGATATGTAGGGTCTGTGAGGCATATGTTTGATCACAAGGGTTTTGCACATTTCCTATGCAGAGCCTGCATACTGATCTTCATGATGGATGCTAGATGTGTCACTTGATTTTTGCATCAGTTTAACTTGTCTGCAGTCAATAATTCAACTGTTGTCTCCATTTTGACGTTTTTCTTCAAGTTGTCTTCGAAGCTGGCATCTTTGTTCATTCTGGAAAAATGTTAGGTCTGACCAAGCACGTATAAAACATTGGGGGCAAGTGTCTTTGAACTTGATCTCTGTTATTAATTTTGATGCGCTTGTAGGTGTGTTGCAAGTCACTTTTATGAGGTGTGGAAAATTTGTTCTGCACTTCTATACCACCTGACGATATTTTTAGAATCGATGTTGCATTCTTCTGCTAATTTGATGTCTTCTTTTAGTACTTTTCCGTTTTCCTTTGGAAAGTTCAAAATAACAGCGATGAATTTTTTTGTTTTTGGCCTCCATTGAGTCATGCAATGTTGATGCGATTAGGTCATGGAGTTTATTTGCGGGCAAGGGTAAACTTGCATTGCGAAGCTGATTGTCAGTTACTTCGAAATCGGTTTCCATTGCTTTTATTTTGGAGGAAAAAGTTTCATTCATAGTACTGATGTACTGTCCAAGGTTTTTGATTCATTTGCCTAAGTTCAGGAGCTGTTTTACAGAAGGGAGGCACAGTGAACAGAAAAAGGGCTGGTTGAGGTCGATAAATATTATTATTATTATTATTATTATTATTATCTGAGACCTCCAGGGAGTCAAGGACTCATCGAGGGAGGCTGTAAATTACACAACCCAGCTATCATACCTTCCCTTAAATTCATTTACACTAGATGCACTCACTATCCCTAAGGGCAAATTATTTCACTCACTGCTCTATGTGAGAAAATCCTAGCTCTTACCCCTTTCTTGACTGAGAACAAGCTTAACGTCCATGGATGCCCCATGTTCTCTCCCTGCCTTCGATATAACGAAAAATTTCATACTTTGAAATGCTATAACACCCATTCAAAAGTTTATAGACCACTATCATATTATCCCCCTTTCTCCTGTATATCTTGTGTGCCAATTCATCTAATAAATATCATATTGAAAAGTGCATAAAGAAGTTTTCAAACAAGTCAAAGTTTAACAGCTTTCTGAAGTGAACCCTAGACTGAAATCCACAAATATTATTCAAGAAAAAAGGAAAGAAAACAAGAACCAAATCACTCAGAAATTCAGTGGCAGACACTGAAAAAGATTCAGCCACATAGGCATTTAGTAAGGTTGTCTGGAAGGATGGAAAAATCAGGACGTAATGGTGGACTCAGGAAGTTAGAGAACAATCACAGAAAAAAAAAAAAAAAAGCACGATGAAAGTTTCTGGCAAACAAGTCGACTTGTGATCTGAGAGAAATGTAAGAAAGTGAGGAAATTGTAAAGCTAACAAATATTGAGAAGACTTGAAAGAACATAGAAAATAAATATCAGGAAAGTGATAAAATATTCTGGAGGCTATTGAAAAAGCTTAGAAACAGAGAAAGTGTACAGTAACAACCCCACCTCACAATGCTTCGCTCGCATGACACTGCATTTACTCATCCAATGGCTTTAGCAACATAATGCTACATCAATGACTGAATTCATGATGTGTAACATTCATGAACTCAATTTATTTGCGACACTGTTGCTTGCTACATCTGTTTTGCTGTGAATTATAAACTGTTCATAACTACTATCTCATTGTTGTTAATAATGCAGATGAAATTCAAAGGAAGGGTGCTGTTGCTTCCAGTGAAAAGAAGATGACATGTAAACCTGTTACATTACATGCTAAAATTAAAATGATTATACTTAGATGATGGTGCATTGAACACTGAAAGAAGTCACAAGCTAAACTTACCTTGCACTATTGTTGCTAGTTATTCCAAGCAAAGATAAAAATTCAAGTGAAGTGAAAAGTGCTACACTAACTAATATTGTGGTTATCTGCAAATATGGCAATCTTATTGAAGAAATGAAAAAATTTTGAATGGTGTAAATGAATGACCGAACTGTTTGTAGTGTTTCCTTAAGACCAGCATTGAGAATAACTTTTACTTGTTTGCATATCTGAAGTAAATAAATGCTTTATTTACATCATTTATGCACATATATAACTGCTTAAAAACATTATTAAACTGTTACATGCATCGACAAAAAAAGTAGTGATTCGCTACATGATAATGGTCTGGAACTTAATATGTCATGTGACCAAAGTATTCCTGCTAAAAAAGAATCAAACATGTTTACAAAAATCTCACATTTTCTTTACAGTATTATATATACTAAGATTAATTTCATACATAAGATTTAAGTTTAATCATATAATAAAATAACCTAAAAATATATTAATGCAATCATACATATTAGTATGACTTGAATGAATCCATCATGTGCTTAAGCGGTAGGAATAGAGAAGAAGCTTAAATGTGTTCTGATGTTATAATCCTAAGGGATTTACATAAAGTAATATATATATATATATATATATATATATATATATATATATACCGGGTGATCCAAAAGTAACAGAAAAAAGTAAAAATTCAATAATTTGAAAAGTATAGACAGTAGCACGATGCAATTTTCACAGAAATACCCAAGATTTTTTTAATAACGAAAAATTTTATTGCCAGAATAGTTACATTTGCCACCAATAGATGACGCTTTCGTTGTGTCAGTAATTTGTACAGTTCGCAACGCAGCTAGGATTACAAATGCTCAATGTGATGGCCGTCATTCATGAGAATGGCCATCAGACATGGCACGACACTCTGCACAGCATCGAAGAGGGTTTCAGCTGTAATTCCTGTCACATGATGGTGAATAGCTTCTTTCAACATAGCCAATGATGTCGGCCGACCTCTGTACACCTATGACTTCAAGTAACTCCATAACCAAAAGTCACAAGGTGTAAGGTCTGGAGACCTTGGTGGCCATTCGTGCGGGAAAGAGCGACTGAGGACACGGTCATCGCCAAATGTCCATTGCAGGATGGAGCGCTTGCCTCTCTTGCAAGGAGGGAATGATGCTGTCTCTTAAATATGCGAGCGTTATGCAGAGCGAGCGCTCCATAACGCTCGCCTGTGACAGAAACAGTTTGAAATGTACTGCTGTGGACTTCCTCAAAAGAAAAAGGCCTACAATGAATGATGCAGTGAACCTGCACCACATTGTCACCATTGGCTGATGCAAAGGGATTTCCACAATCGCATGTGGGTTCTATCTCGCCCAGATGCGGCAGTTGTGTGCAACTACCATTAAGCGAAAAGTGCACCTCGTCAGTCCATAGGACTTTCGACAGCCAGTGCGCATTGTTTTCCATCTGCTGAAAAGCCCAATTTGCAAATTCATGATGTCTCTCGAAATCGGTTGGTTTCAGTTCCTGTATGTGTTGGATTTTGTAAGGATACCTCTTGAGGATGATCATGAGTGATCACCACACAATCCCGTACGAAATGCCGGTTCGTCTTAAAATTTCACGAGCACTGCATTCCACATGTGCAGAAGCTGCCGATTGTGTGTCGGTCTCGTGCACAACTGCAATAGTTTTTTTGGGTCTCCCACTTCTTGCACGTGCTTCCAAACTGTCAGTGTCCTCAAACCTTTTCATCATAGCTATCAGTGAGAAACAAGATATCGGTCCCTTTCCACTTCTAATACCCCGCATCGAACGATAGGTGTGCAAAGCCGCACTCGAACATACCTCACCTTGGCAGAATGTTTAACTTCAGTAATAAACGTTAAATGCAGAAAGTTTTTCACGCACCTCACGGTTTAAATAGCGACAGGCAGCAGCTCCGGGACCGCAACAGCACCACCTGTCGATGACAAATGTAACTATTCTGGAAATAAAAGTTTTCGTTATTAATAAAAATCCAATGTCATTGTGTGCATTTCTGTGAAAACCACATCATGCAACTGTCTATACTTTTCGTATTATTGCATTTTTACCATTTCTGTTACTTTTGGATCACCAGGCATATATATGATACCGTAGTAGTGTTCCTAGGCATTACACTATTATTGTAACAAACAATCGCTGTCATTCTGTCACTTGATTTTTGTCTTGCTTAAGGGTCAAAGCTATATTACTGAAAGGAGACCTACACATAGCCTATAAAGGAATGTGGAGAATTGACCATGGCTTCTGACCTAATGTCCAATCCACACCTTCTTGTGGTGCACCCTGTTGGGTATCTACCTGGATAGTGAACGAACGAGGATGGGCTGCCAATTTGGGTGTTAGCTGACTAAATTGTATTCTTATTGGCTTAAATCAAAATACAAAATGATGGTACAACATGACAAAATTTCATGCCGGCTGGGGCGTCGCCCGGTTAAACAAGGCCCCCGTTGTTTACGCCAAGGAACCAGAGCGAACAGCAAAAAGTCAGCTACTGGAACAAATTTGAAAACACACCCCAACACAACTTCACCAGAGTTAAAGAACGGTACAATCAACATAAGAAACCTGAATGGCAAAGAAATGGAGCTAGCTAAGGAATTAGATAAGTACCAGATCGACATAATAGGGGTGACTGAAACAAAAAAGACAAAAACCGGTGAGATCTTTCTGAGCAATAAATACAAAATGTTACATTCAGGAAATAACAATCAAGGAAAAGAAGGAGTAGCCATAGTATTCAACACAAAATACAAGGCTAATCTTCTTGAATGGCAGTCAGGCTCAATTAGAGTAATGTGGGAAAATATGAGAATGGGGAAATGGACAATGAGACCTATTTGTGCCTATGGTCCCACAGAAGGTTCTACTAAGATAGAAGTGGAGGAATTTTTGAGGCTTTAGGAAAAGCAACTGACACAATGAAAAAGGAAAAGTTGGTCCTTGTTGGGGATCTAAATAGCAGAGTAGGAAGTGATTGTCAGACAAACAAAAATATTTTGGGAAAATTTGGAGAAAAGAGCAAAGCTAATAATAATGGCAAATATCTGTTGGATTTCTGCTCAGGACATGGAATGGTTATTACTAACACCATGTTCCAACATAAAAATGAGCACAAATTCACACGGAGTGGTCAGGCAAGGAATAAGAAGTCTCATTGACTATGTTATTGTTGATAGTGATGTTTTCTCCCTGGTGCAGGCCACCAGAGTCTACAGAGGATTTGAAATTGGAAGTGATCACTATTTAGTCTTGTGCAGGATAAAATTGAATTTCATATTGAAAAGAATAACATGTAAGAAAGTTTTAAAGCGAATAAAAGTTGAGCAGCTCTCAGATGTGAACTGTAGATTAAAATACACAAAGATTATTGAAGGAAAAATGAAAGAGTTTGAGAACAGGAACCAAACCTTGGAGATTCAGTGGCAAGCCTTGAAGAAAACCCCCGATTGATTCAGCTAGTGAGGTATGTGGTGAAGTTGCCTGCAAGGATAGAAAAATTAGAACTCCATGGTGGACACAGGAAGTTAAAGAGGCAGTGAAGGAAAAGAGGAAAGCATATCAAAAGTTCCTGGCAAATAAGTCAGCTTGTGATCTTAGAGAATACAGAGACAAATGTAAGAAAGCTAAATAGTGTGTAAAACTAGCTAAACAAAAGTCATGAGAGGACTTTGGCAAGAACATGGAAAATAAATATCAAGAAGGTGGTAAGATATTCTGGAGATTTGAAGAAGCTTAGAAATGGAGGAAAGAGTGCTGTAAAGGGAGTTAATGATAAAGGTAACATGAAAACGGAAGAAAAAGATATCCTTGAAGTATGGAGTAATTACTTTGAAAAATTGCTAAATGAAACAATCAGTGATGACAGCACAGTGATAAAAAAAAACACTGACCAGGCATGCAGTCGGGAATACATATCCACACTTTAAGTAGAAAAAGCCATTAAAAAAGGCTTGAAATGGGGGAAAGGAAGCAGGAGTAGATGATATTCGACCAGAAATGCTGAAGTATGGTGGTATAAAAGTCTTATAGTGGCTGCACTGCACAGGTAAGAAAGCCTGGACAGAAGGACGAATTCCCGATGATCGGAGTAGAGCTCTCATAAATAAAACAATGTGAGAATTACAGAGGTATTTCCCTACTGAGTGTTCCTGCCAAGATTTATACTTGAGAAACGGTTGAGAAGAATTGTGGAAGAAAAGCTTGGTGAAGAACAAGCTGGATTCAGGCCAAATAGACTGTTAGGATCAGATCTTCACTTTTAGACAAATAGTTGCGAAAGCATGAGAATATAACAAACATCCATACTTAAGTTTTGTTGATCTGGAAAAGGCATACGACAAGGTGCCAAGAGAGAAGCTATTCAATACACTACAGTTATATGGTGTCAATGGGGCATTATATCAAGCAATACTTAGTCTTTATTGGAGTTGTAAGTCAGCAGTTAAAACTGAAGGAAGAACAGCAAGACGTTTTAATGTTCAATCTGGTGTGAGACAAGGATGTACATTATTCCCATCTGTTGTTCATTATCTATATTGGTTCACATTATGAAGGAAAGCGGTATTAAACATGATATCAAGATTGGAGACGTTAATATCAGCTCTTTATGCGGATGTTATACTTCTAAATATATCTGCTACAAGTCTGCAAGATTCTCTGACTAAATTGAATATCTGTTGTAATAGATATGGTATGAAGATCTGCAATAACAAGACAAAGACAATGAAAATTGGCAGACGCATTGAAAATATCAAACATCATTTCAGCTACTTAGGCACGATTTTTAGTGAAGATGGTAAATTAAATATAGAAATAGACAACAGAATCTGCAAAGCTGGTATGGTGGAAAGTCAATTGAATAAATTCATATGGAATAAGAGAGAAATTACCTAAATTAGCTGTATACAAGACAGTGTTCAAACCAGTTTTAACTTATTTATCTCAGAGCTGGGTCAAAAGTAAAACACTTGACCAAAGACTAGAGATATAAGAGTCCTGAGAAAGATTAGAGGCGTGAACAGATGGCATTAATGGCAATATCATATTAAAAACGAGGATATTAGGAAAGAATTTGACATTGTCAGCATCCAGGAATGCATTAGCAGAGCTAATCTCAGGTGGTATGGTCACTTAAATAGAATGGGAGAGGAAAGATTAGCCAAACAAGTGTTCCCTGCCAGGTTGGCAGGAAATGTCACAGAGGAAGACCAAGATATAGATGTACTGATACCAGTGGCGGCCCGTACATAAGCACTGCGACACTGCAGCAGCCACAAGGAAAAAATGAAAAATTTAAATTTTGTTTGTGTTTATAAATAATAACAATTCTTACAACATTATATAAATGCAATACAACATGTTAAAGTCTACAGCTTATGTTTTGACATTGATTGAATAGTTAATAATTGGAATTGTTCGATTAACACTTAAGAGTACGAAACAAATGCACTGCTATCTAACGCCGATATTTGTTTGCGCTTGTCCTTGCATGTTACGTCATTCAGACACTGCCCAAATGGCAGTGCAATTTTAGTATCCCTACGCACGTTATTTCTGTGATATATGAAACGTTTATTATTGGTGCACATGCGTGATGAACTATATTTTGTCAATATTATTTTATGTTGTTAAAATAACATAATTATTTATTTTATTATAGATACAAGGCTGAATTATGACGAGTGTCACTGTTGAAAATATGAAAAGAATTATATTTTTTGAATTATCAATACACGAAATAAATGCACTGCGATCTAACTCCAATATTGGTTTGCGCTTGTCATTGCTATTGATATGAAACTTTTCTTACTGGCGTTTGTTCGTGGTGAGGATGAAATATTTTTAATAAAGGAATTTTTATTATTTTTTTTGTATATGCAGCACCCCCACTTAAAATTTTCACCAGCCACCACTGATTGATACTGTACAAAGTGCCTTAGATGATAGAAATATAAGATCTGATAATGTTGGAGTCTTGACAAGTAACAGAATGATTTGGAGGAAAATTGTAGATAGGAAGTTAGTAATGATGTAAATTTTTCATGTAGTACTATCATATCCTGTACACCCCTTGAGGGTACATGGCAGGAATTTGATGATGATGATTTTTGTCTTGAATATTGCAACTATCGGACCTAGTAATTGCAACTGAGAATGTGGCTGTAACGAACATGACCATGTTGCCACCAATTGGTGAGAGTGACCATAAGGTCATGACTTGGGAGGTGGCTAAAGGAGTCGAATTTACAATTAAGACAGGGTACATGTGGAATTACCGGGCTGGTAAGTATGACAAGCTTAGGTGTGTGCTTGGCTCAATGCCATGGCATGTAAAACTGCAAGGGCTGGATGTTGATAGTGCATGGGAGGTGGTTAAGAACTGTTTGCAGGAGGCAATGGTTGACTGTATACCAAGAGTCTGAATAATAAATCAAGTAGGGGTTAAATGGATGAATAACACTATTAAGCTTGAGCTGCAAAAAAAGAAACAATTGTGGAGGGAATTTAAGGAGAAGGGTGACCATCAGGCGCAGGAACAGTATAAAGCTCAGGCCAGGATGGTAACAAGGGTGGTAACCAAAGCAAAAGCAGATTACGAAAGGAAATTGGCCACGCAGGCTAAAGAGAATCCCAAACTCAGTTTTTTCAATATGTTGCAAGTAAAAGGAAAAATGCTCATGGTAGAATGATCTTAAAAAATGCTGAGGGTAGGGAGGTAACCGAATCAGTCGATATTGTGGAATTACTGAGCGAGCACTTTGCAAGAGTATATCATCCAGGTGGTGACTTTGCAGGAATGGAAGAACCAACAGCTTATACTGGAATTGTGATGAATGAAGTAGAGGTAACTAGTCTATTACAGAACCTCAATGTCAATACATCTGTGGGATTGGATGGTATACCAGCTCGTGTAGTAAGTGAAGCGGCCAAAGAATTGTCAGTGCCCTTGACCATTTTGTTTAATTCGAGCCTCAGGACTGGGTCAGTCCCAAGGGGGTGGAAAGAGGGGAAAACAGTTCCACTGCACAAAGGTGGTTCCAAGGCTGCTGTTGAAAATTACCGGCCAATCAGCATAACAGGAATCATTATCAAGGTCTTAGAGAAAATAGTCAAGAGGAAAATACAAGATTGGATAGAAGAAAATGGGATACTGTATCGGGGACAGCATGGTTTTGTGAAGGGTAGGTCATGCCTCAGTAACTTGCTCACGTATTATAACACAGTGACGGCTGAACTGGATAAGGGTAATGGGTTTACGGTGATTCTACTGGACCTTGCCAAGGCCTTTGACAGGATACCACATGGAATTCTAATCAGTAAATTGCAGCATATGGGAATGGACATAGGGTTGGTGAGATGGATAGGAGGGTGGTTGACGGAGAGATATCAGAGAGTGGTTTACTCAGGAGTAGAGTCCACAAGACGGCCTGTGACTAGTGGTGTGCCACAAGGATCTGTTCTTGGACCACTGCTGTTTAATTTGTTCATAAATGATATAGGAAAGGATCTGAGAGGAACAGTTCATTTGTTTGCGGATGATGCGAAGTTGGGTAGGGCAATAGTGAATGCAGATGACGTCAAAATTTTGCAGGATGATTTGGATAGATTGGAGGTCTGGGCTAAGGAGAATGGATGTAAGTTTAATGTGGCAAAATGTAAGGTTATGCATTTTGGGGTGAAAAGATTGATGGCAGTTTACTGCATTGGTGGAACCGTGCTCCAGGAAATTGATGAGGCACAAGATTTAGGAGTGTTGGTAGATAAGGAATTGAAATTTAGGGGACACATTGCAAAAGTGGCCAAATCAGCTCATCAAATCACTTGGTTGCTGAAGAATACGTTGACAAGCAGAGACAAGCAGGTTATTGTTCCTCTGTATCGAGCCTTGATAAGACCTCATCTAGACTACTGTGCTCAGATTTGGTCACCTAGGTTTTTTCTTGATGGGGAGGAGGTGGAGAGGATCCAGAGGCGAGTGACCAAGATGATAGCAGGTCTGTGGAATGAACCGTATGAGAACAGGTTGAGGATTTGTGGGTTGCAAAAATTGGTTGATAGGCGGAGGAGGGGAGATATGATTGAGACATTCAAATTACTGAAGGGTTTCGATAAAATTAATTCAGAAGATATTTTTGAGAACAGGGCTGTGGGAGGACTAGGGGACATCCATGGAAACTGGGCAAAAGTGTGGTTAGTAAAGGTGTTAGAGCTGGGTTCTTTACTTTTAGAGTAGTGAATGAGTGGAATGCGCTCCCTGAGTCTGTGGTGGATGCTGTGACAGTGAATGAGTTTAAGGGGAGGTATGATAGATACTGTATGAATGTCAAATAGTTGTGATGAATATGATTTGGGGTCTCCCTCGATGAGTCTAATGACTCCATGGAGTTGCCCGTAATAATAGTAATAGTAATATTGAAAGCAGCATTGATCTCTTTTCCACCCAACTTCTCACGGAATGAGGAGTTGGGTAAAAATGCTGCTTGGGTGTATTTAAGAACTATCTCGATGAAGCAATATCTAAATGTATTCCAAGGGTATAAAAGGTTAAATAAGGTATGTGTGAAATGGATCCATGAAGAGATTATAAAATGCAATACAGAGAAACTCATGAAATCGGTTGGTAAGGGGTAGCAAAAGTGCAGCATGAGCAGCAGTTAGCTAATGGGTAAAAAAAAAAAAAATTAGTTGGATGACACCGATTGGAGAAAATGGTAAAAGAGAACAACTGTTGTGGAGGACACAGTTGAGATATTTCATGAGTAGTTCATAAAGGTCCACTCACCCTTGTGAATGTGACATCATGGAGAGTTTGAGAGAAGAGAGGCAGACTGTGAGTGAGCAAGAAGTACTGTATATGGGGAATCGAGCAAACTTGATGTTAATAAGACTGTGGGACGTGATGATATATCATTACGTATTTTGAAGGGACGTTCCAGGGAGTCGATTATCTAACCTGGTATATTTTTGATTAATGTGAGTCTTTGGGTCAGGTTCCAAAGGAGTGGAAGGAATGCAAAATTGTGCTGCTTCATAGAGGAGCTGACAGAACTCAAGAGCATCAGATTATAGGCCAATCTGGGTGTCAGGTATAGTGGTTAAAGTGTTGGAGAGGGTTAGTGAGAATCAGGATTATTACAATAAGGTGACAGCTATGGATGAGGAAAATAGATACACAGTAGTATCTATATATATACATATATATATATATATATATACATATATATATACTCAGTCAATTAAAAGCCTTTGCAATATCCATCAACTTATCATGTGGTAATTTAACTAGAGCAGATGGGGTTGGATATTAAACAAGTGCATTGAATTGGAGAGTGGCTCTCTGATATATATTAGCAAGTTGTGTATGGAGAAGTAATACTGCAGAAGAGGAAAGTGACTAGCGATGTGCCTCAGGGGACTGTTTTGGGGCCATACCTGTTTAACATGTATGTTAATGATATTGAAAAGATTTGAATTGGGATATTCAGTTGTTTGCAGATGATGCAAAGCTGGGAAGAGCTATGAGGAGTAGAGCAGATGTTGTGGCCTTACAAAGAAGACTGGAATAGACTGACTGAATGCTTATGGGAGGGAGTGGATATGCCAGTTCAATATTGTGAAATGTGAGGTTTTTAAAATTTGGAAAACAAAGATGGGATGTAGAATTTACTCTTCGTGAGGATATATTGTTGGAGGTGAATGAAATAAGAGATCTTGGGGGTGATAGAGGATAAGGATCTAAAATTCAGAGGACACATTGCCAAAACTGTGAGGACAACACAAAGAATTCTGGCAATGATATAGAGCAGTGGTCTCTAAACTTTTTGCTGTGAGGGCCACACTGGGTACTTCAGCACTGTTCAGCGGGCCGTAGTAATAAAAAACTCGAGAACTAGATATACGAGTTTTATTGAAAGCAGATAAAAACTGATTACAGAGTATGTGAGATTTAATTATCATATATTAATGACAACGAACACTATCAGCAAATTCTCATATTTTTATCACAAATTATAATAAAACCATTAGTGTGAATGATGTAACTATGTTTGTGTTTTTAAAATCTTATTAAACCCAGGTTCAAATTTTGAAGTGCTTATCACAAGTAGCGATTTCAAATGTTCATCAGATAAATTTGCCCTGTATTCTGACTTGATATATTTCATTTGGGAAAAAGTTTGTTGTTCACAAAGATATGTTGTCCCAAAAATAGAGATAAATTTACAAGCAAATTTCTTCAAATTTTGGAGCTGCTCAGAGTTCAAAAATTTATAAAAATCATCAAGTTTCCTTCCTTGTATTTATCTTTAATCAGTTCATTTGCATGAAGTTCAATAATTTCCATTTGAAGGTCTATCAACACCCCGTGTTTTTTTTTTTTTTTTTTGTGGATTCTTATCGAAATATCAGTCCAATTGGCAGGCTGGATAAAATCATATCACAGGCCGCATCTGACCTGCGGGCCATAGTTTTATTTTCCTGATATAAAGGAAACAGACTTTGCATCATCTGCAAGCAACTGAATATCCCGATTCAAATGTATGGATAGTGGGGTTAAGGAAAGGAGATTCCGGTTCCTTTGTATAAGGCAGGGGTCTTTAACCTTTCAGGCAGTGCGGGCTGCATTAAAAATTTCAATGAAGCCCACAGGCCACTAAGCTATACTGTGGTATTTAGAATTGTAAGATGCTTTCCAGATTCACAAGGAATGCCGTGCATTTAATACTTTACATAAAATCCTATAAAAATAAACAAACTCAACTTTAAGAGCGTAGGTAGGAGTCGGGTTGTTCATGATAAGTAAATACAATCAATACTTGAAAAAAGATAATTTAATGAAGGAACATTCATTTTTTACAATATTGATGGGAAACTTGGCAATGTTTTTCATTATCCAGCTTGTCGATGTTGGCATCAGTGTTGGAAGTCACTATGCACAGAGTATTCTCGAGATGTTGGTCTGTATCTGAGTTCTTGTCTTGGACTTCATATGTTTCATTCTGGAGAAGAACTGCTCACATAAGTATGTGCTTCCTAACAAAGTGCACATCTTCAAACCATGCCGGCAAAGATTAGGGAATGCGTCCTCAGAAATGTAGTCTTTGTAAAATGTAAGCAAGGGCACACTGAATAATTTTTCTCTCAAAGAAGAGTTGTTTAGGGGTTCAAGCAGCTCTTTGTACTGAGCCTGGCATTTCGGCAGCACTGACATTGAATGGCATCGAAAATAAATCTCAAGAAGATTGTTGGTTACAAAAATCACTAAATTTCTCTTCGAACTCATTTCGTAACACGACTAATTTTGTAGAGTATTCATCAAGAGACGAACAGTTGGACTCAGAGAGAAGCTGAAAATGAGTTAAGTCTTTTTTTTGCGAGTTGTGCCTCCCAAAGTTTGAGCTTGGCCACAAAAGCTTTGATCTGATCAAACAGGGTGTGCACCAGTCGATCTTTGGATTGTAGCCATGTATTTAGGTCATTCATATGCAATGAGATGTCAGTCACAAAGCCATCTACTGCTAGCTGCTGGCTGAAGAAGAATGTCTATTTAATATTTATTTTTATAGGGTTTTATGTAAAGTATCAAATGCACAGTGTTCCTTGTGAATCTGGGAAATGTGGGCTTCACTGAAACTATTTTTTATTTAATCGCGTTTTAATGTTTAGTTATTTTTTCAAAATGGCCTGCAGGCAATGCATTGGAGACCCCTGGTATAAGGCCTTGATTAGTTCACATGTTGACCACTTGGCACAAATTTGGTCACCTGGTTTTCAAAAGGATGAAGAGATAGTGGAAATGGTCCAAAAGCAATTGACTGAGGTAGCTTCTGGACTCTGGAATGTTGGGTATGAAGAAAGGTTGAGAAGATATCATTTGCAAAGTCTAGTGGATGAAAGGAAAAGAGGTGATATGAAAAACATACAAATTGGTAAGGAGCTATAGGTTTAACATTGAAGAGGTTTTTTTATAAAAAGTTGAGAGAACAAGAGATCATCCCTGGAAGTTATATAAGGAGAGTGTGAGCAATGGAGTGAGAAGCGAGTATTCTGCAAAGAAAGTTGTGAATGATTGGAATGCACTGCCCGAGAGTATGGTATCTGCAAAGAATTTGAATATATTTAAGGTACGATATGATGAGCTGTGTGTATATGACAAACGGCTCTCCTGCAATGAGTCTTTAACTGCACTGGGGTGGGGATGTTATGATGATAATATTGGTGATGAGCATGAACATTAGTTATGAATTTGGGAACTGTCGCCAGTAACAAGAACAGCCAGCAAGTTTTTTTTTATATATTTTTTTTAATTTTAATGTTGTGCACATACACAAGAGGTTGGTTGTTCAACCTATAGTACATTAGTACCATGTATGGGTAGTGGGTTAGGGAAGGAGGAACTTGTTTATATTTGATTAAATTACTGTAAATTGTATTCCTCGGGAAACACAGCAGGGAGGGGAAGACTGTTCCACAGTGCAGAAGTTGCAAAAATGAAGGAGGAGGGAAAAAAACTTGTTCTGTTTTTCTAGGTGTACTGTGAAGGGATGTTGAGCAGCAGCTGCATGTGTTCCAATGAGCTTAGTACTGAGTGGAGGAATTATTGATGTTATTTCAGATGAGCATTTCCCATGGAAATATTTGTAGTATATACATACTGCAGAAACCAAAGATCTGTGTGAAAGTGAGGGGAGAGAGTTGGTAAGAGATGGGTCATTAATAAGTGTAATTGCTCTCCTCTGTATTGAGTCAAACATTTTGAGGGAGCTTTTAGGTGGCCCCACCTCATATGTGAGAGCAGTATTCAATAGCTGGGCAGATTTGCGATTTTTATAACGCTAACAGCTGTTGAGGGGTGAAGTAACGCCTTGAGTGAAAGAAAAATCCAATTTTTTTGGAAGCTGAGGATGCAATGGTTGTGAAGTGTGTATGCCAAGAGAGGTTTGATGTGAGGGTAATTCCAAGAAGAGAGAGAGAGATATGAAACTGTCTGGAAATTTGGGTATCGTCAAAAAGGATACTGGGAAAAAAAAATGTTTTTATGAGAAATAGGACAGTACTGGGTTTTATTAGCATCGAAATTGATCAGGTTATCCAAACCCCACTGTAGGATGGCTTCGATATCGGAATTGAAGGTGGTGGTTGATGTTCTGTAGAACGAGGCGAGTTGTGTAGGGTAAGGTTTATCAAATGAAAGCAAGGTGTGTAGTGTGCTGTCCTCTGCAAAACTGTATTGAGTTGGAGGTCAACTGAAGTAGGTCGTTGATATATAGCAGAAAGAAGGTTGGTGAGATGACAGAACCTTGCATTAATTGGATGGTGAGAGATAGGGAGCCATTCACCATCACACACAGTGTGTGTCCAGACAGAAAGCTGGCATTCAACTACAAAATGATGGTAGCTTGCTTAGTAATCCTTTGTGCCAGACCTGGTCAAAGGCTTTGGGGAATATCAAGTACAACCATTTGAGATTCGTCAAACTTCTCCACGGCATTTGTCCAGAGATGGGTAATATATGTGAGCAGATCTCCTGTTGATTGGCAATGACGGAATCCATACTGGTGGTCATTTATTAGGTGGGTGTCTTCAAGGTAGTGTAGGAGTTGGGAATTGATGATTTTTTTCCATTACTTTAGACAGGACTGAGGTAAGCGAGATAGGAAGGTAGTTGGACAGCAGTGACTTGTCACCCTTCTTGGGAATGGGTTGAATATAGGCCAATTTCCAGTTTGTGGGATAGATTCCAGTGGAGTAAGAGAGTATATATAAGCGACATAGGATAGGAGTCAGTCCTGGTGTGCAAACTTTCAGGACAACTGGGGGAATGCCATCAGGGTCAGGAGACTTTTTTGTGTCCAATTTGGACAGGATTTTTCTGATCTCATCCTGGCACAAGGATATAGGGGGCATTGTATGTTGGGTGTCTGGAATAGTTGGGGGACATTTATCATCGTCAGTTATGCATGCATTGGAAGCAAAGTGTGAAGCGAGAAGATTGGCTTTTTCTGTGGGTGATGATGCAATAGAGACATCAGGGTAAGATAAGGATGGGAATAGTTATTTCTACACTCAGTTGTCGGTATGTTGTGACCATCACTTTTAGTTGTATACTGCCTTGGTCTTGATCAAGTCTGGTGTCAACCATCTTATTTTACCATCTATACCTCTAAATATTTTACATAGATATGTATATTAATATGAAGGGTGCAGGGGAAAAAACAACTTCAGTCCACGATATTGACTTCCGAAAAAAACGTATTAAATTTTCCTTGTTGCCAAAATGCAAGTAAACAGAGCATAACAAAATAAACACAGGATATGATAGTACTACATGAAAAAAATTACATCATTACTAACATCCTATCTACAATTTTCCTCCAAATCAGTCTGTTACTTGTCACGACTCCAACATTACCAGATCTTATATTTCTATTGTCTAAGTCACTTTGTACTGTATCAATCCACCTATATCTCGGTCTTCCTCTGGGTCGTTTTGCTAATCTTTCTTCACCCATTCTGTTTAAGTGACCATATGACCTGAGATTAGCTCTGCTAATGCATTCCTGGATGCTGACAATGTCAAGTTCTTTCCTAATATCCTCGTTTTTGATATTGCCATTGATGCCATCTGTTCACGTCTATAATCTTTCTCAGGACTCTCATATCTGCGGTCTCTAGTCTTTGGTCAAGTGTTTTACTTCTGACCCAGCTCTCAGATCCATAAGTTAAAACTGGTTTGAACACTGTCTTGTATACAGCTAATTTCTCTCTTATTCCATATGAATTTATTCAATTGACTTCCCACCATACCAGCTTTGCTGATTCTGTTGTCTATTTCCATATTTAATTTACCATCTTCACTAAAAATCGTGCCTAAGTAGCATTCACAACACAGTTGACATTTTCAATGATTCTGCCTATTTTCATTGTCTTTGTCTTTTTATTGCTGACCTTCATACCATATCTATTACAACAGATATTCAATTTAGTCAGAGAATCTTGCAGACTTGTAGCGGATTTATTTAGAAGTATAACATCATCCGCATAAAGCAAAGAGCTGACATTGACATCTGCAATTTTGATATCATGTTTAATACCACTTTCCTTCATAATGTGATCCATATAGATAATGAATAACAGAGGGGATAATGTACATCCTTGTCTCACACCAGATTTAACATTAAACCATCTTCATGTACTTCCTTCAATTCTAACTGCTGACTTACAACTCAAATAAAGACTAAGTATTGCTTGATACAATGCCCCATTGACACCATATAACTGTAGCGTATTGAATAGCTTCTCTCTTGGCACCTTGTCATATACCTTTTCCAAATCTACAGAACTTAAATACAGATCTTAGTTATATTCATATGCTTTCTTGACTATTTGTTGTAAAGAGAAGATCTGATCCTGACAGCCTCTATTTGGTCTGAATCCAGCTTGTTTTTCACCCAGCTTTTCTTTCAATTCTTCTCAACCGTTTCTCAAGTATACTTGAATAGATCTTGCCAGGAACACTCAGTATATCATGTATATTAAGCATAATAAATTTAAATAGTACTTAAAAATTAAAAAAACAAATGGCAAATAATGGCCTTTTTGTCAAAATGGCCGGACTGAAGTGGTTTTCCCCGGTGAATCCTATATAAAAAAATAGTTATGCACATTTTTTTTATTAATCGGATTGGTAATATCTGATTTTTTAATTAATTAATTATTTAATTTATAAATAACGATCACATCGCATCCCTTGTTTTAAAGATAATAGGTACTAAGGGAATTATTATACTAACAAAGGTTAGTAAGTGTTTTTTCTTTATTAAGTAAGCAATAATACACAAAAAATGAAATATGGTAAAAAGTAATAAAAATTTAAGTAGTTAAAATATTGTAGTTTTAAAATAATCATTTATTTCAATCATCTATAGGATGGTCATCGACGTTGTCGTCATCACTTTTAATAAAACTTTTAACTTTGTTCTTAGTCTCTTCTGAAATTTTGTGGGGTCTGTTTAAGTGTTCACCACTCCCATCTTTAGGTGACTGACCAGTATTTATCAAAGTTTTTATTCCTTTTCACTCGTTCTTCAGATATACCATGCAAAGAAATAAATGCTTTATGGCAAATTCTGACATCTTCGCTATTCCCCTCATTGCCGTCTTGCAGTAATCCGACACGAAAAGCAAATGAAGCCATGTTCACCCTCGCATCAACTCCTTTTCTAGGACGCTTTCTCATTATGGGAAGGATTGTAATTAGTCCACTTAAATAAGAGTTTTGGTCATTATAGTTCCCTAATAAGTTAAAATCACGAATAATTCTTTTTCGTTCGGCATCAGGAATAGTTTCGAAACAACGATACCTTTTGCATAAACAGTCAGGACCAACTTCGTGCATTGTTGCACGAAGAATTTTCATTACATCTCTAAACCTACCTGTCTTTTTTCGTTTCTTTGTGAGTTTTTCTTTAGTATCAGCTTCACTTTAATTAGAACTATTAGAATAATTGCTTATCATTTTCACATTACTTTTTATTATTAAAAAACAATTAAAATACTCGTAAAACCAAAACAGTAAAGTATTAATCAAAACTAGTAGTGAATCAACAAACCACTGATAACAAAATAATGGCTATTGCAATAGTGATAACAGTTGATGTGATTGGACCGAAGTTGTTTTTCCATACAACCACTCGGACTGGGGGTGTTCTTCCCAAGTTTAAGGAATATTCTCCGTTCATTTGGCTGGACTGTGGTTGTTTATGCAGAAAGTTGTATTTATGAGATGAACCCTTCCTTTAATCCCCAACAGATGGCAGCATTAGGTTGAATTCACAAAAATTGGACTGAAGTTGTTTTTCCCCATGTACCCTTCATATGCCTTAAGTGAAATCTCAATTTTTTTTTTTTTTTTTTTAAAGTCTATTTGTTATAAAGGCTCCATAGGAAAAAAAAAAAACTTTTTTTCTTTTTCAACTCGAAACAATTTGGGAGCATAGTGCTTTTTTTTTATTTTTAGAAATTTCTCAATGTTAAAGGAAAGCTAGTTTTTCATGAAACTTGCATGCTAGAAGAAGATATGTGCAAATATAATAAAGTGAGATAAGAAAACAAATGAATGAGTAAAAATAATAAAAAGAAATCAAGGAAATACAGAGAGTTCCCATAGTCAAGAGAAATTACAGAACTTTTAGCTGAATGCCATGTTCAATTTGTTTTGTACAACATCTGACATTATCCTTCACAACTGAATTTAACTATGAGAGTCAGAATGAAAAAGTTCTTTGAGTTCACATTATGCAGTCTATATAAAAAGAATATCAGAAATTATAAGGGGGACCGGAAAGTAATCAATTTTTTGATCTAATTTTTAATATAAATTTTATTAAAGAACAAATTAACATTATTCAATTCTATAATCGCCATAGTTAATTATAACCTTATTTCAACGATCTACTAAGTTTAGAATTCCTTTTTTGAAAAAAGTTTTTTCTTTGGAGGCAAAAAATTATATCAAACTCCTTTGGACATCATCTTGCGAACAGAAGGTTTTATTTCTTATGCTGTGTTCTAAGGACACCTGAATAAGTGATAGTCACTAGGGGCAATATCCGGCGAATATGGAGGATGTGGTAGAAGTTCCCATCCCAACTGCCTAATTTTTTCTTGAGTCATTCTTGCAGAATGTGGTTTTGCATTGTCTTGCTGCAAAATTACCCCTTTTCGATTGACAATGCTTGATGTAGTCGCTCTAATTGTTCACAGTAGATGGCTGCTGTGATAGTCTTACCTTGTTCCATGAGTTTGTAATGAATAATTCCAATGATATCCCACCAAACGCAAAACAGAACCTTTTGTGGATGAAGTCCATCTTTAGGTGTTGGAATTGGAGTTTGATTTGGAGAAAGCCATTGTTTTTTGCATTTATTATTCTTATACATCACCCATTTTTTGTCACCAGTTACGACTCGTTCCAAAAAGGGATCATTTTGTTGTCTGGTCAACAATGAATTGCAAATCGCCCATCTCTGTGCTTTATTGATTTCTGACAGTTCATGCATGGAACCAGTTACGACTCGTTCCAAAAAAGGGATCATTTTGTTGTCTGGTCAACAATGAATTGCAAATCGCCCATCTCTGTGCTTTATTGATTTCTGACAGTTCATGCATTACCCATACACCCTGTTTAAGAACCTTGCCACTCATATGTAAGTGCTCTTGGACAGTTGACCATGATGAATTAAGTTTCTCTGCTAATTCTTGTATAGTTTGTTTTGGATCTAATTCAACGAGAGTCTTAAGAGCATCAAAATTTTTTTATGCAAATCTCCTAAACCATCGCTGATATTTGTTAACCTTTAATACATCTCCATAAGTCGAGCAAATGATTTTGGCAGCCTCAGTAGGCTACCAAATTTTTGTTTTTTTCACCAAGCATTCTTTCCTGGGTGAAACAAAAACAGCATGCAATGACGTAAACGGTGCTCTTCAACTTTAAAGTCCGCCATATTAAAAAAAAAATCTAAAATCAAAAAAGAGTTTTTATGAATCTGAAACATTCTTACTAACCAATAAACAAAAATAGCATGTTGTATACATACGGTTAACTTATTCTACATGACTGACTATTAATAATAGGTTGCTGAATATTAACTAATAGAAAAAGGTGGAATTTAATAATGATAATAGTGACATATGAACTGAAGACACAGATATTCTAGATGGCTGGAGTAATTACACTAAAAAATTGGTAAATGAAACAAGCAGTGGCAACATGATAGTACAAAACATTCAACGAACACTAATTTGAAAACCTGATTGGCTGTGGATAAAACACGTCTGCTCTCCATCCAACAGGCAATTGATTTGAATCCCACCTTGGGCATGGATGTTTGTAAAAAAGTGATCAGGAATACACATCAATACTTGAGACAGACCAAGCCTTCAAAAAATTAAAATGTGGAGAGGCAATTGGAGTAGGCTGAATTTCAGATGACTGGAGCCCTCATAGCACTGAACTATAAAAATGGAAATAAAACTGAATGTGCGAATAACAGAGGAGTGTGCCTTCTGGATAGTATGAATGTGTGTAATTGCTTAGTATAGTTTTTTCACGGCAATGAAGATGCTTTGGTGATAAATGCAAAATATTGGCTTAACTTTAGATGTGTGTTTTTGATGCACTAATCATCAGCATGATTCATCCATTTCCTTTGGTAGTTGATGTTTCTATTCCATATAAATGCCTTATCTTTATTTCTAATCTTTCCGAAGTATAAATCACCTGCATAAATCAGAGATGAGAGTAAACATTTGCAGTTTCAATATTAGGTTAATGCCAGTTTTATTCATTGATGATGAAGAACAGTGGAGATAGTCATCTGCCCTATCCTCACCTTGAGACTCATGTCTTACACTTGATTTTACACCTTTACCTTCTCCAATTCTAACAGCTAATTTCCAATTTAAGTATGGCCTACATGCTGCATACCTTATAAGGTTCAATTTACACCATATAATTAGGTTTTGACCTGTTTTTCTCTTGGCACCTTATGTCTTCTCCAGATTTATGAAACCCAAATAAATACCAGAACCTTGTTATAATATTCCCATTGGTTGCTGTCTATGTCGTAAAGTAAAAATTTGAAACATACAATCCCAGCCTGTTCTTACCCTAGTTGTTCCTGCACAATTTCTTTTTTCTTAAATTCTTCTTAAGTATACGTACAAAAATCTTATCTGGCACACTCATTAGGGAAATGCCCATTGCTTTATTTCCCTTTTTTACAGAGAAATAAATAGTACTATAATAGTTCTACATCATCTGGATTTCCAACTGCTGACAGGCAATTTTCTGATTTATGCAGTTTGCCAGGATTAAACTATTATACTCTCATATTTGAGCCGATCAAATATAATGAAGTGTAGCTGCATTCCCACATTTCAAGTTTCTGATGGCTTTTATTTTCTTCAAGTATTCCTCATTCCACTCCTCTCAATTATTTTCTATCACCTTCTCAAAATTCTTATATCATTTAACAAATCACTTAAAGTGATCTCTACTTCTCAGCATTTTCAGTGGTCTCCAGAACATTTTTGCCATGTTCATGATATTTATCTTCCTACCAAAGTCGTCCATGATGAATTCTCATTAGCAATTTTGAAACACTGGCTAGCATACCTGTCAGGAACCTTTGATGTGCTTTCTTCTTTTCCAGGACTATTGGTTCATAAACTGTTTCTACCATGAAGTTTTACAGGTAAACTATACTCAACTATACAAACAATATAGAAGTAAAAATTAAACAAATCGAAAACAAGGACAAACCTTGGAGTCTCAATGGCATACTCTGAAGAAAACATTGATTCAGCTAACGAGGTATGTGGTGAAGTTATCTGCAAGGACAGAAAATAAGAACACCATGGTGGTGGACACATGTTAAAGAAGCAGTCCTGGATATGAATAAGTAAAGTTCTTAGCAAAAAAGGGGATGGAGGTTATAAAAAAAGCTGAACAAAAGTCATGGGAAGATTTTGTTAGAAAAATAGAAAATATCAGGAAGATGGCAAAATATTCTGGAGGCTATTGAAAAATTTTAGAAAAGGAGAAAAGTACTGCAAAAGGATTCAAAGATGACAAAAGTGATAGGAAAATTTAAGATAAGGATATCCTAAATGTCTGAAGTAATTACAATGAGACTGTTAAATGAAACAAGCAGTGGCAGAAAACGGTAGAAACTTTTAAAGAGGAATGCAAAGAAGGATACATATCAATACTTGAGATAGAAAAAGCCAATAAAAAAAAACTTTGAAATGTGGAAAGGCAGCTAGAATAGTTGATATTCAAACAGAAATGTTTAAATATGGAGGTATAAAAGTTTTGCAGTGGGTGCACTGCATAATTCAGAGTGCTTAGTCAGAAGGCCAAATTTCAGATGATTGGCATAAAGATCTCATAGTACCCATGTATAAAAAAAAGGGAATAAAGCTGAATTTAAGATTTACAGAGGAATTTCTCAACTAAATGTTCTAGATAAGATATGCAAACATACTTGAAAAGAGGTTAAGAAATATTGTGGAAAAGAAACATGGAGAAGAACAAGCTATGTTCAGACCAAACAGGGATGCTAAGGATTAGATTTTCAGTTTAAGACAAATAGTTCAGAAATTATGGGAACATGACAGGTATCTATACTTGAGTTTGTAGATCTGGAAAACGCACACGACAAGTTGCCCAGAGGAAAGGTTTTCAAAACACAATTATATAGGTTACATAGAGCATTATTTATACTGAGCAATACACAGTCTATATTTAAGCTGTAAGCCAGCAGTTAGAATAAAAGAAACACAGATGATTTGATGTAAAATCATGTGAAGACAAGGATGCACATTATCTCCACTCTTATTCATCACCTATATCGATTGCCTTATAAACTTTGCTTTATGCAGATAATGTTGTACTTTGAAATACATCTATTGCAAGTCTCCAGGATTCTCCAACTTAATTTTTATTTCTCATTTTGCATGAAAATGAGAAATAAAAAAGTAATCAAAACTATTAAACTAAGCAAAAAAAATAGAAAACTTCAGCTGCTTTCTCAATGGAGAACCCATAGAACAGGTAAAATATTTCAGCTATTTAGGCAGAGTTTTTAGTGATGATGGGAAATTTGGAATTAGACAACAGAATAAGCAAAGCTGGTATGGAATGGTGAGGAGCCAGTTGAATAAATGTATAATAAAAGAGAAATTAGCTAAAACAGAAATCTACTAGTAGACAAGACAGTGTTCAAACCAGTTTTAAATTATGGATGTGAGAATTGGATAAGAAATAAAGCATCCTTCCTTAATGGTATCCTCCATCTCGATATGGTAAGGATACTTGCACACACCACTGATCTCAAGAGCTATGCCAGTGGTAGGTAAGCTACTGGCAGGATTTTTCTAGCTGTAGAGATCAAGATATAGGTGTTAGAGAGATTCCCTGGTCTGGAGGATTTGCATAAGGCTAGTTAGCTTACCAAGTAAAATGTAAAATATTTCTATAACTCAGTTGCAGAAACTGGAAAAAATATCAGACAGAAACATTGAACAATAACCACGAAAGGATAAAGGTCAACAATTAGGAATCTTGGACATTTTAAAAGTAGCAACATGGAAGGTGCAAAGCATAACAAAGGAATCGGAATTAGCAAAATTAAAAACTAAAAATATTAATATAACAAAAGATTCATATGGTTTTACTATATTATCTAGTGAAGTGGTTATTTTAATCGATAATAAATGGATAAAAAGAAAACGAAAGTACAGTTTTATAATTGATTGAATTATAACAGTTAAATTAAAAACAAACAGAAAATACTTAAATATCATAAATGTATATGCTCTTGAAGAAGGTAGAAAATAGGACTTTGAATAATTTATGAAAACTACAAAAACAGTTACATGTTATAAAAAATAAAAATTAAAATTAATTAAGATCATTGTATATTATACACATTTTCAAATACATACGTCCCGCATTCTGTCTGTTCTGGCCACTCATTTCTTGTTGCCTTTGTTGACGAGCAATAGCTTCATGCCTTTCTTTTTCCTTTAGTTCTTGTGCTAATTTCTCAACTTTTTCTCGTGCACGCTGAGCAACTTCAGAATACGTAGGTTTTCGAGATGGTTTTTCTTCTTTTTCCTGTTATGAAAATGACACTTAAGAAAAGAACTGACATTTGAATTATTATTATGAGTTATGAAATATATAAAGCTCAGGCCAGAAAAGTAACGAGTATTGTGAGAAAAGCTAAAATGGAGTATGAAAAGAAATTGGCCATGCAAGCTAAGGCAATCCAAAAGAATTTCATCGTTATGTCGCAAGCAAAAGAAAGGATGAATGTGGAAGAATAACTTTATCGAATGCAGATGGTACACGAGTGTCAGAAGCTAAGGAGATTGTTCAGTTAATGAGTGCTCACCTTGCTAAGATATATCAACCAGGTGTATGTAACATGGTGCTACTGCTATGTTGGATGAAGAGTTAGAGGTTCATGAAAATGAGGTTGAAGAGCTCTTGCATAACCTGGATAAGAATTTGTCAATAGGAACAGATGGAATATCTGCCCGTTTGTTAAAGGAATGTTCAGTTTAACTGGCTAGGCCTTTCACACATTTGTATAACTTGAGTCTCAGCCCAGGAATGATACCACAGGAATGTATGATAGTTCCATTACATAAGGCTGGTGCAAAAACTGATGTGTCTAACTACCGACCTATTAGTATCTCTGGTGTGGTAGTGAAGATTTTAGAGAAGTTGGTAAGAACTCGCATACAGAAATGGGCAGACAAGCATTCTATACTCTGCAGGGAACAGCATGGGTTTACTAAAGGAAGGTCATGTTTTAGCAATTTGCTCATATTTTATAACAATGTTACGGCCGAGTTGGATAAAGGGAATGGATACACTATGATAATGTTGGATTTTTCTAAGGCATTTGATAGGATACCACACAATAGGCTGTTGTACAAACTGGAGAATATGGAATTGGAACATAATCTATTGACTTGGATCAGGGTTGACAGACAGATATCAAAAAGTGGCATACAGTGGGTGTGAATCTGCCAGATTTAAGGTAACCAGTAGTGTACCTCAGGGTTCAGTCTTTGGGCCATTATTGTTCAATCTATACATTAATGACATCAAGCAGGGTCTATCATCAGATATGCAATTGTTTGCTGATGCTACTGATATTCAATTACAAAATGATTTGAATAGACTGGAAATCTGGGCGAACGAAAATGGCTGTCAGTTAAATGTTAGTAAGTGTAAAGTTATGCACTTTGGCATGATTAGAGTTCCAGTGGCATATTATATTAGTGGGGGTTATGTTACAAGAAACTGAAGAGGCAAGGGATCTTGGTGTATTGGTGGATAAGAATTTAAAGTTCAAAGGTCACAAATACAACTCAGAGGATAATTGCTATGTTGAAGCGAACCTTGACATGTAAGGATAAGGAAGTCATTTTTGCCTCTTTATAAGGCTTTGATAAGACCACACTTGGATTACTATATGTAGATTTGGTCTCTTGGGTTCCAAGGGGATAAAAAAAACTGTGGAAAGGGTGCAAAGAAGAGTAACAAAGATTATATAAGGATTATGGATTTATATTATGAGGACAGATTGCAAGTATGTGGATTACAGACTCTGGTTAACAGGAGAAATGATAGAGGTCTATAAACTTTTGAATGGGTGTTATAGCATTTCAACTGATGAAAATTTTCGTTATATGGAAAGTGGGGAGAAAACATGGGGGGGCATCCATGGAAGTTAAATTTATTTGCAGTCAAGAAAGGGGTAAGAGCTAAGTATTTCTCCAGAGAGCAGTGAGTGCATCTAGTGTGAATGAATTCAAGGGTAGGTATGATAGCTGGATTGGTAATTTACAGCCTCCCTCGATGAGTCCTCGACTCCCTGGAGGTCTCAGATAATAATAACAATAACAATTATCATCATCAGACCTGCATGGAGTGAAAAACACTCATTTAGGGAGATCCCACTCTCACACTCCCACTAACGCACAACTCATCATACCTTGATTTAAATGTAGTCAATTGTTTCTGCACTCACTGCACTTTCAAGTAATGCATCCCAATTACACACCATTCTAAACAGAAAAAAATCTACTCCTCATCCCTCTGATTCACACCTTCCTTATACATAGTTTCCAGGGATGGCCTCTTGTCTCTAGCCATTCTATGAAAAATTTCATTCACATTAACCTAGTAACTACCTTTTTGATTTTTGTGTCTCTATCTGGTCTCTCAGCATCAAGACTGCAGATGCATTTCTTCTCTATGAGATGGCATCTTCATATTTCCATCAGTTGATAACATTGCCTACAACTGATTTTGAATGAAGAAAAAGGATAAGACATTTGATACAGAATACTTTGATATCTCTTTCAAAATCTGCAAATTCTCCAAATGCAGCCAACAGTAAGATATATCTCTTTACTTTATATAGAAATAGAAATATAGGTCATGTATGATAAAAGGAAGATTTTTTGAAAAATTTTCATAGTTTTTTTTTTTTTTTTTGTAAATTGTCAACAAAGTCTATATGAAAACATTCGATTTTATATGCACCAGGGAGAAAACATCACTAGCAACAATAACATAGTTAATGTAACTTTTCTTATTCCTTGCCTCTTCTCTCCATGTGAATTTGTGCACATTTTTATGTTGGAACTTGGTGTTAGTAATAACCAGTCCATGTCCTGAGCAGAAATCCAGGAGATATTTGCCATTATTATTAGCTTTGCTCTTTTCTCCAAATTTTCCCAAAATATTTTTTGTATGTCTCACAATCATTTTCTACTCTGCTATTCATATCCCCAACAAGGACCAACTTTTCCTTTTTCATTGTGTCAGTTGCTTTTCCTAAAGCCTCAAAAATTTCCTCCACTTCTACCTTAGTAAAACCTTCTGTGGGACCATAGGCACAAATAAGTCTCAATGTCCATTTCCCCATTCTCATATTTGCCCACATTACTCTAATTGAGCCTGACTACCATTCAAGAAGATTAGCCTCGTATTTTGTGTTGAATACTATGGCTACTCCTTCTTTTCCTTGATTGTCATTGCCTGAATATAACATTTTGTATTTATTGCTCAGAAAGATCTCACCAGTTTTGGTCTTTTTTCTTTCAGTCACCCCTATTATGTCGATCTGGTACTTATCTAATTCCTTAGCTAGCTCCATTTCTTTGCCATTCAGGCTTCTTATGCTGATAGTAATGATCTTTAACTCTGGTGATATTGAGTCAGGGTGTGTTTTCAGATTTGACTTCCTACATGCAGATAATCCCGATATTCTCTCACTATCTTAAATGCCTCTATCATATCACCCCTCTTTCTCCTATCCACCAAACTCTGCAATCCACATTTTTTCAATTTCTGTCCATAGCCAGCAGTCCACCAAAGTCCTGATACTGTCTTACTCACTTGCCTCTGGACCCTCTCCAATGTCTCCACATCACACTAAAAACCAGGTGACCAGATTTGAGCACAACAGTCCAAGTGTAGTCTGACCAGTGCTTTATACAGTGGCATGTCAACCCATTTCTGTATGTGAGCCCCAAACAACTTTTCCAAACTCTTTGCAACTCCAGAGATGCTGATAGGTCAATGGTTGGATACATTAGTCTTGGTACTGACCTTGTGCAATGGCATTTACCATATATTCTTTCCATTCCTGCGAATCTTCTGTATTCTGAGACTAACTATATATAATTTCATAATCATTTTTAGAATTTTAAATTATTTTCATGCTTATTTATACTTTCACTGATGTACAAGTATTTCAGATTTGTGTCTAATATACTAGGTACAATACATTGTGTGTCATATACATAATATACTCGTTTCAAAAAAAAAACTACCCTCCCCCCAATACAATGCATATGTTCAATACCTATTAAAACTATAATACTAAATGATTAAACCATGGCCTAAAATTAAACAAAAAACAGAATGTTAAATGTGAAGTGAAAAAGCCAATTACATTAACCATTGCCTAAGAACTGACAAACATGCCCACAATCACCATCCAGGATTGAATAATTTAAATACCAATGGCCTAGTGGTCAAGATTGTGTACCTTCCAGCAAGCAAAACCTCACTTTTACAACTAATGGATCAAGGAGCAATAAATATGAGGGTGGTCTGAAAAGTGTTCAGCGTAATAGTGAAAAAATGAATTTACAATTTTAAAATTATTTTTATTTTTCAACATAATCTCCCTTAAGACTAATAATTACAGCGATTCTCCAGCACCATTATCCCGTCCCTGTGTTGGTTCTCAGTAAGATCTGCAAAATACCCCCCATCTACAGCTGCAATCACTTCTTGATTCGAAGAAAAACGCTGACAAGCGAGGAGGAGTTTTAGTTTTGGGAAGAGACAGAAGTTAGAGGGAGCCAAATAGGGTGGGTGTTCCAACAATTCATAGCGCAGATCCCTTAATTTTCCCATTGCCAAAACATCTCTGTGGGCAGGTACATTGTCCTGATGAAAGATGATTTTTTTTCTTCTGCAAACCAGATCTTTTCTCACGAATTTTTTTCGTCTAGTCTGGTTAAAAGTACGGAATAATATTCCGATTTTTTAACCTTTCCAATATAATTAATAAACAAAATGCCTTTAGCATCTCAAAACACAGATGGCATGACCTTTCCTGCTGGTGGAACCGACTTTGTCTTCTTTGGTGCTAAACAACTGGCTTCTGTCCAGGTTGTTTAGCACCAATGGAATCCAAACAGTTTTGATTGCTGTTTGGATTCCATTGTGTAATGGTGAATCAAAGTAATAAATCGATGCACAAAATCAGTTTTATTCTTGTTAAAACGTTCCAAGCACAGTTCAGAGATTTTCATGCGAGTGTGTTTTTGATCTGCTGTAAGCAAGTGCTGCACTCATCTTACGCAAAGCTTTTTCATTTGCAATTCTTCATGCAAAATATATCCTACATGTTCTTTTAAATGCCTAGTCTCAGCAATTTCACACACTTTGACTCGCCAGTCATCCAATACCACATCATACACTTTTGGGAAGTCTTTTAGGTGGATCATCTTCAAAAGTTGGTACGGTCACATTTAAACTCGGCAGCCCATTTCTTAATTGTCGAAAACGAAGGAGAAGATTGCCCATAAACTTTTTATGAACTTCAAATGAATTTCTTTTTTGCATCAAACCTTGTTTTACAAAGAATTTTATAACCGAATGATACTCAATTTTATCCATTTCAAGGGATACAGAACACTTTTGCTTCAGACAGCTGTATAAAACAAACTACTTGATAGATTAGATGACTTGCAATTTCACACGGATGCTTATGACAGATGTACCAAATTAAAAAAAAAAAAAATAGTGTCGCCATCTATGGTTGAGGCCAAGAACTTTTCAGATCACCCCTGTACCTTCAAAAGGTGACTATTAATGGACAACACATAAGGAAATTGATGAGGCTATTCAAATGTCCGATAATGTCACACTGAAAGACTACAGAGATAGCAAAGGAAATAGGAATAGATGATGCAGAAGTTGCTGACATAAAGGAGTTCCTTGAGAGTCATGGTGAAGAGCTTTCAACATAATATTTAGAAGAGCTAGCTGAACAACTGTCTAGAGAAGACACAGAGGAACGTGAAGCTGACTCTGCAATGCTGGTTAGGATATGAACAGTGAGCTCAAAAGTAGCAACAACCTTAATTGGGAGCAGAACTCAACTGTAAAGGGAGAAATTGATAGTTCTACAGCCATACTACAAGTTATCAGAAAAGAAGAAAGCCAAAGACACCCATTCTATTGTTTTTAAAGCAGGAAATTTGTTTTCTTTTTCTTAAACATTATACAATTTTCAATACGTAAATTTCATAAAATAAAACCCTTTTTAAGTTCTTTGTGTTGATTATTGAAAATCTTGAAATGGAACCTAACCCCAGCGCAAACTGAGTCATACCTGTATTGATATGTACTACTGTTCTGTCATTGCTTGTGTCATTTAAGTCTTTCAGATAATTACTCCAGACATCTAGAATATCTTTATTATTATTATTATTATTATTACATAACACTCCAGGGAGTTCAAAGACTCATCGAAGGAGGGTACCTGCTCCACAACTATCTGCCTCCACCACACCACTAACCGTAACTACCTTTATTATTCACACCAGTGTCATCTACTGCCGACCACCACCACTATTCTCACAGACAATCACAAACATTCATGCCCAAGGGAGATTCGAACTCACAGCCTTTTGACTAGAGAATGGATACACTAACCACTCAGCCAACCAGGCAAAAAAATCCGTCGAGCCGGAGTCGAACCAGCGACCTGTGGATAACTATGGTTAATTACTTCTACAGTCCACCGCTCTGCCAACTGAGCTATCAATGGGAACATTATCTTCAGTTTTCATGGCACTATTATCATCTTTGATTCCTTTTACAGTACTTTTCTCCATTTTTAAGCTTTTTTCAATAGCCTCCAGAATATTTTACCACATTCGTGATATTTATTTTCTATATTCTTACTTAAGTTGTCTGGTATTTACTTTATATTCCTATTCTTTGAATTGCTTGTTGTTTTCACACACCTATGGAGTACTGATAATTTCAGGTACAAAATATTTGTGCTTTTCATTAGAGTTTATTACTGTGGCTATGTTTTTTTCAGTGTTTGATCATTATGCTACAGGTGCCTTTAAAGATTAAAGTCTCTCAAATTATTTTGCGATGTACCCAATATCCTCATTGAACAATGCTTGTGGACCCAATATTGTTGGGTCCACAAGATATAAAGCAATTGTTTATTGCTTTGGCTCAACAATTGACCATCTATTTTACTCTAGGAGTGAAAATGGGTATTTAGTATATATATCTGACCTTCACTTCCCATATTTTACCCCAGATCTCTTTGGTGCTGGTTGAATCAGTTATAGAAGATGTACACTGTATCTACGAATCCTTTGTTTTGATGACAGATATATTCCAGCAACTTCTGATTCTTCAATAATAGATGTATAATTATTGAGCCAAGAGCAAATAATCTCTGAAAGATTTTATAAAAACATTAACTTTTTTTTGTAACACAAATGTCTTCTTCCATTTCATCCCATGTGACGAAATATTCAGAGTATCCATACAGATGATCATGGATGTAGTTCTTGAACTTATAAAGGCAGATATCAACAGATATACCAGTCTGTTCAAAGCAGGCCAAGCTCCTGTCACAGGAAACTTCATACACTCTAATGTGTGCATAATCACACCACTACCCACTGCAACAGCAAGCCATCCTTCATTTGTTCTAATGATACCCTGGAAACCGAGCAAAACTTTTTTTTTTTTAAGCCAATGGCTATAAGCACATAAAATAAACTAATTACTGTGCATGCCTTCACCATCTGTGCTACAACCAACATAAAAGACAACAAAATGACTCCCATCTCTTATACACAAGGTAAATTTCAATTATCGCTTTTGACAAGAAAATAAAGCTATAAATAATTATTAATCCATAATTATAATCTCCATACCATCTTCAAACCACACATTCAAACTAACTACTTTCATCTGTTTTCCTAATGTTCAATTTCATCCTTATGCACATTATGGGATGTATAAAGTTCCCTGTGCCTGCCAGCTTGGCCTATTTTTAACAGACTGAAAGACTTGTCAGTATTTATCTTGAAGTACAAAAGAACCACATCCACTATCCCATTATACATCCCATAATGTGCATAAGGATAAAATTGAATGTTAGGAAAACAGATGAAAGTAGTTAGTTTGAATGTGCGGTTTGAAGATGGTATGGAGATTATAATTATGGATTAATAATTATTTATAGCTTTATTTTCTTGTCTTTTATGTTGGTTGTAGCACAGATGGTGAAGGCATGCACAGTAATTAGTTTATTTTATGTGCTTATAGCCATTGGCTTAAAAAAAAAAAGTTTTGCTCAGTTTCCAGGGTATCATTAGAACAAATGAAGGATGGCTTGCTGTTGCAGTGGGTAGTGGTGTGATTATGCACACACTAGAGTGTATGAAGTTTCCTGTGCCTGCCAGCTTGGCCTATTTTTAACAGACTGAAAGACTTGTCAGTATTTATCTTGAAGTACAAAAGAACCACATCCACTATCAATTGTACAGCAAGTCAGGACAGACAATGCTCTGGATATTTCTTCATACAATAATGGAAAAAAGACAGAGATGATGTGTCACTGGTTCTCTCTAGATCAGAACATGTTTGATATATATACAGGGTGTTCGGGATAAATTTGACATATTTATAATTAATTATATTTTTCCGTAAGTTACATGTATTAACACACACTTCTCTTCATTTAAAAGTTTGGACCCTTCTTCATTCATATACAAGATGTCAGAAAGGATGGATAGCTGGAACCCACCTGAATCATGGAAGAGAATAACTTGTATCATGATGATTCGTGCCCGCCATCAAAATAAGGATATTACGACTGCTGCCCAATGCTCCCTGAATACAGTAAAAACAATCAGGCATGAACTAGAGACTTGCAATGGTGACTACGAGGATGTAGCAAGAAGAAAGATCCCTAGCAGACGATCTGATTGCGTTCGTACAGCAGAATTCCTCGCAAATCTGCAGGAACAGGTGTTGAAGAACCCTGGCATTGGAATTCGGGCTTTGTTCGTGGAGTTGCTAACTGTAGTCAAGCCCTGGATAACAAGGGTAGCCAATGGTAGGCCGTATGTATGGCAGCAGGATTCGGCCCCTTGCCACACCTCTGGGAAAAGTCAAAAATGGTTGTCTGAAATTTTCTACGACTTCACCAGTCCAAATGTTTGGCCTCCAAACTCCCCAGACCTTAACCCCATGGATTATTTTGTATGGGGCGCAGTTGAAAAAGACACCAATCGCACTTCCAGTAATACAAAAGCCCAGTTAATGGATAAAATTAAAACAGTTTTTGCGGCCCTTCCCAGGGAGACTGTAGCATCAGCTTGTTCGAGGTTCCGAAGCAGAATTGAAGCTGTGATCGATGCTAATGGTGGTTATTTTGAGTAAATCTTGTTGATAGTATTGTAATTAACTCTGCCTGTAATGTTTTTTTGTCAATTCATTAAATTTAATAGATACAAAGAAGATTTTCTTTTTCCTTACGAAACTGTCAAATTTATCCCGAACACCCTGTATATATATCTCTTTGTAGAGAGAGAGAGAGAATCAGGGATGGTTTCGGTGGAGGTAGTGTAATGGTTTGGGGAGGCATTTTATTAGGCAAACACACCAACCTATATGTGCTTTATAGTGAAATTATGAATGCTACAACTAATAGATGCAAGGATCTGGACCCTTATGCTTGTCAGTGTGTGGGTGTAATAAGGGAGACATCCTACAAGACAATGTTTATCCTCACTGAGCAAAGCTTGTGGACCCAATATCTTCAAAAAAGATTATCATATGTATGGGCAGACAGACCAGGTTTCCCGATCTTAATCCCAACGAGCATGTCTGAGATGCTCTAGGTAGATGTGTTGCTGCTCTCAACCCCATCCCCCAAACCTTGAGAGGTAAGAGTTTTGCAGGAGCCATAGTTATTACTAACTGAGCCCCTGGACATTATTATAAACAGTATGAAACATACCTTTTTGAGGTACTTTTGAAAATATCACTTAAACATCCTGTTTTTTGACTAATCTTTATGTACCCATTTGTTATTGAATTAAACTATTCATTTATGATATTTGTGGGCGTTTCTTTCAACATTTTGCTTTTCACCAAAATAAAAATTCATCATACAGTTTTTATGTTATGATGTTTTTTGTTTTGTTCCTTAATTTATGGAAACTAGTGTACTTGCTCTGAATTTTTTTAATTTCTTTTAATGAACAAATATTAAAAACCATATTATACTTACCTCTGTAATAAGAGTTAACTGAGGATCCATATGACCATTAAGGACAATGTGAGATGTTGAAGGCAACACTGTTTCAGAATGCCTAGTAATTGGAAGTTTGGGACTTGAATACTTTGGTAAATTATCTTTGGGGAGAACAGGTGTAGATGGTGGAGTGGACATAGGAGGAAGTGACTTACACAGAGTTGAAACTGGGGCAGAAATGTTTATAACAGCAGCTGTGGTGATGATGGTTGGGGTTGAAGAACAGGCACTACTGGTAATATTAGAAGTTTCAGGAAGAGACTCAGGTAAAGAGAAAGTTTCTGAAATCTGTAAGGATTCATCTTCAGGCATACTTGCCATCCTAAATAAATAAGATGCATAAAATTATTCTAAAGGATATTATATAATGTTGTACAAGTATTAATAAACAAGAAATTAACTTCAGAATCAGTACTAAGACTTTATTTTTAGCGTTTTAGTATTTTTAAACCGCTGAGAAGGCGTGGCTAGGTAAGTTAACATTTTGAGCTCACCCAGCACCTAGCGGCTGTGATTGGTCATTGTGTCAACCAATCCAATTGAATGTTGACACTTGTCATGCATTGAGCACTTTCTGTATCCGATGGCTGTATTACAAACAGCTGTTACACGTTTTCTGGAACTGAATATTTGAAAGTGGATGTTAGGAGGAAAAAACTAATTGTTTCTCTTGCTATGCAGTATAACATCTGTTGAGGTTGCAAAGTTTTTTAACGGTATAGAGACATTTTTATTCTAGTCTTCGGAAATAATACAGTAAAAAGTATCTATTCCTGAATATTCTGTGTATTATAAGACGCTGTTGATCTACAACAAAATAGCAGCATATGTGCGATTGATAAGACAGAAGAACTGCTGATATATATTAAAAAAAAGAAAAAAGAAAAAGAAACCTGACGAATGCAGGATTCTGGAAAGTGTGGATAATTCCGATAATGATCGGATGTTATGTATACGGAATCTCAGTAAACAAAAGAAATTTCTTGGAAAATGGAGCGAAATATACACAAACCAGAGAAATAAACAGATGATTTGCTGATCCATTAAACGATATTTATTCCTGCCATTCTCTGTCTACTCATAAGTTTTTTTTTTTTTAATTATGCCATCATAAATTCACTTATTCATGTCCAGACTTTATAGGATCGTGCTATTCGCTCTAACCAGCAACTTATAGGACACATATCACAAATGTTAATTATTAATAATTTGTTTACCATTAATGAAAGTGTTTCTACTCACACTTATTCTTTCTTTTCATTTCCTATTCTAACATGTCTTATAAATGATGTTTCACATATTTTCATCTTTGAGTATTTCAAATATATCAATCAACTATAGTATTCTCCTTCATTGTTGTTTTCTAATAAATCTTAAAACAAACAGATTGTTCCCCCACTCTACACAGAAGTATTCCAAGTTATCCTGCAATTAATTGCATTGGACCAATTAAGATTAGCGCTGATGCGCTATGCACTCTCAAAACTTTCATACATCGATAAAAATGAAAGAACACTGTCATGGACATCTGCAGAGGGAGGGGGAAATGGGACCCCCCAAGGCTAGAGTAAAAAATTCAACAAATTATAACCGTAAAAGTGAGATATGTAACCTTAAACCCTAAACCATGGAAAGCATCGTCTGTCTTAAAATTTTATTATGAGTTGGTCTGTTTTGGCCCACGGCGGGGTAGCTATAGAATACACATTTTCCTGTTTTTGGTTCATCTTTTTCTGATTTGTGAACAGCAAGACCAGTTCGTTTGCCCTCTGTGTCTAGTGAGTCACTGAGTGAAGTGTAAATTGTAAATTTATAGTGAAACAAATTTAAACAGAAAAATAATTTTTAAAAGGTAAGTGTATAATTTAATATTATTTTACTTGTTAGTTTTATGATTTTTTTTGCTTTTAAACTGAAATAATTTCATTTAGGGTTTTGGGATTAATTAATTAGTTGATTTTTAATAAAATATGCTGGTCAATTTTTGTTATATATGAAATTCTGCTAAAAACTGTATTAATTCTGAATACTTTTTCCCCCCAAGAATTAAAGATCATTAAAATCGATGTAAAATGAAAATAATGTACTGTATTTATAGTTTACATCGATAAATGCTAAAAGACGTTTATTGATATAATTATAAAAATTTATTGTTGTAATTATGTGTCTCCAAGCTTTGACCCCCCCCCCCCACCGAAAATTTTCTGCAGATGCACGCTTATGCATACGGTCAAATTGACGTGAAATTTGTAGCCTGTTGACAGCACACCCAACTGAAATGGGTAGGCGACGCCACTGATATATATATAAAATGTCGTACAAGTATTAATAAACAATTAATAATACAGAAAAGAAGAGAATACAAAAAAAGACAAATACCAAATAATATTCTAAAAGCTATCATTAGTATATATGAAAATAGTCAAATACAAATAAGATTCAATTATGAACTATCATGTATGAGAGAGATAAACCAAGGAGTCTGACAGGGATGTCTCCTTTCAGCAACTCTTTTAAATATTTATCTAAATGAAATAATAATAGATATTTCCATTAAGGTATTCAACTTACTCTTACTGTGAACTTTAAAACTTTTCTCTTTGCTGATGACCAAATAATAATTATAAATTCCTAAGATAACTTACAGAAAGAAATTTTAAATTTAAATGAGATAGCCAAAGATTACGGAATGATAATATCAAGAGAAAAATCAAAAATGATGGCTTTTAAAGGACAAGATCCAGTAAGAACTAAAATACCAATAGATAACAAGATCTTAGAACAGGTGAATTCATTTAACTACTCAGGGTTCATATGTAATCATACATATTATTACATATGAAAATGAAAAAGATATAAACCTAAAAATTGCAAAATTTTTAAAAATAACAGGTGTAATTAACTCTATATTTAAACCAAACCTAGTTCAAAAACAAACCAGACTAAAATTATACAAATGCATTAGACCTGCCAGTCATATTGTATGAAAGTGAAATCTGAACAACAAAACAAAAAGACAAAGATTAATAATAGCTGAAATGAGATTCATGAGAAAAACTGCATACTCTATTCGATTACAAAAGAAATGAAGAAATTATGAAAGAATTAAATTAGGAATCAGTAACAGAAAAAAATTAAAATATGCAAACATAAATGGATGGAACACATTGAAAGAATAGAAACAGAAACCAGGACATCCTCTTAAGAGATTCAAAAAGGTCAGAACAGGCCACTCTAGGCCTAAATCCTTGACAAGCATGATATACAAGAAAACCTTGCTTAAGGTGGTTGAGTGAAATGATACTATTTCCCACTTTAAGCAAATGGTTAATCAGTTAATGCGATTTTTTTATCATGCAAAATTTTTTGTTGGCAATCTGCAGCGAGCGGAAAAGCTAGAAGTCATTAAGAGACATGAAAGTGGCACTAGTAATACAATGATTGTTTGATACCTGGGATACACCGAGTCTACAGTTTGGACTATATTAAATAAGAGCAAAGAATATGAAGAACAAGGAAAAGTTGCTACTGCTTCATTAAGCATGCAGATCACCGAAATAGAAACCATTTTATGATTGAGATGGAGCATCTTCTATCACTGTGAATAGAAAAAAGATTACTTCTGTACAGGGAATATTCAGACAAATGGTCTCAATATTTTTACCTCATTGAAAGAGACCAAATTTCAAGAGGAATGCAAAAGCTTTACTGAGAATTTAGGATGGTTTGACCGTTTTAAAAATCAAACTGGACTGGATAACTTAAGAATAACTGGAAACTGGAAATCGGCTGATAAAGATTCTGCGGCCAAGTTTCCTGAAGAATTGCAAAGCATAATTCAGGAGGGGGACTATGACGATCGACAAATATTGAACGTCGATGAAACTGGTCTCTTTTGGAAGCGTATGCCAATAAAAACTTTCCTAGCTAAAACTGAAGCATCTCAAACAGGATACAAAGTATGTAAAGATTGTTTTATGCTTTTATTAGGAAGCAATGCAGAAGGCATTTAAATTCAAGCCTATGTTTATTGTACACAAAATCCAAGATCTAACATTATTGAAGAAATCAACATAATTAGAAAAGAACTTAGATTTAATGAACTGGATAATGACGATGTGAGAAACTTGCTCAATTCCCATTCACAACAGTTAATTGAGAATGATCAACTAGAAGAAGAGTGCAAACAGGAAGAGAATGTAATGACTAAGAAGTTAACTGCAAAAGAACTTGAGCTAGTGTTCAGTCACATTGAGTATGCTAATTCTGAGATGCTGACTGACCTATAATTTTCTGCTTCTCTCTTGGATAAATCTTTATACAGTGGGACTATTTTCCTCTCTTTCCATTCCATTTACACCTTCTGTACTGACACTTAAAATTAAACAGCTTGGTTAGAGGAGCTAATAATCCCATGGCTCTGTTCACATCGAGTTCTGCAGTACTTTAAGCATCTCCATTGCCCCAGTAGTCAATTTCATGATCAGCATAAGCATCACAACATCACCATGTAGGATGTTAAACCCCTGCAAAATGCTCAGTCAATGATTCAACTATTTGATTTGCTTCTTTTACCTCCTCACCACCACCAGCACTTTTTGAAGTCGTCTTTCCACAGTCAATACTCCTTTTACCTGTCATCACATAGTGAAAAAACTGTTTAAGATTCCCTTTGGCCTCATCAGCTAACTTACTTTCATAATTAGTTTTGATCTTCCTTACTATACAGGTCACCCTTCTTGCCTCTGCCCTGTACTGCTCATGGACACGCTGATCACAGGTTTCTTTATATCCCACTGGCTTATTCCACTTCTCTTTGTCTGCAACACCTGCTTAATGATACTATTCATTCATCCAACTCCTATCTGACTTATTATTCTTGACCACCTTCCATGCACAACCAACATTTCTCCCTTCCAAATTCTTATGCCACGGTGCTGCTGAAAGTTCACTCAGCTTGTCAATCATTTGTTTTGTATTTCCACATATATCCTTCTTAAAAGAAAAGTCAGCATGTTTGGTCTAGGACCAGATGCAGCACTCTTGAACCTCGCCTCCCCCCATTACATGCTGCCCCTCAGGTAATTATCTCTCAGCATATGTATGATTTCCATTTCCTTCTCTCCCTATAGTCGAAATACTGCATAATAATTACTTGAACTACACTCATTAGACTAATTTGCCGATACACGCCATCTACATTTTCCCTTATGTCAACTAGATTATAGCAGCAGTCAGTTGCATATTTTATCCATTGGCTTCCATATCACACTAGATAGCTTCAAATGCCCTTTGTTTTCCTATCATTCTGATGTTTTTTTTTTTTTTTTTTTTAACTTCAGTTCCACTGCTATCATTATCAAAATCCATCTTGTTCCTTCTGTTTTCTCTGAAAATATTATATCCTTTGCATTTTGTTCCTAGACAATATCATGCTCAGTCAACCGAGTCTCGCTATTGTCTACAAATGCAGATTATTTCCTGTAGAAAGGAAAAAATATACAAGCAGCTAAATGGGACTGCTATGGGTTCCTCTCTTTGTCTCCCTCTAGTAAACTACTATGTGGAGCATTTTGTAAACCAAGCTCTCAACACAGCCACACAAAAACCAACAGTTTAGTTGTGCTATGTTGACGATGTGTTTGTTGTCCGGCCTAATGGGTGAAACACGTTAGATACATTTTTGTCGCATCTTAACAGCCAACATCCTAAAATAAACTTTACCATATAAATTTGATTCTTTTACTTGTGACATAATGATTAGAAATATATACATGTTTACACAAGAATAATGTTTAATTTGCCAAATATTTCGGTCTGAATATTACAGACCATCTTCAGTGGCTACATAGGAATAGTTTTAAAAAATAAGGGTGGAATACGAACAATTGATCATTCACACATAGAACGAGCCATGTGATGTCATATCGCTAAATATTAGAAGAGTAAACATTTTTAAAGTCATAATTAAAGATATTAATTCAGAAATTCATATAATAATCTTAAATAACATTAGACTAATATAGGAAATTTACATTAAAAAAAATAAATAAATAAAAAATAATGTGTTATCCTGATTAAACTTTCCCAAATTTTTGATATAGATGAAACTAAATGGCTTCTCCGAAAAGAGTACACAACATCTTTTCAATTCTTACAATCCAACACAGAACAGCAAAGATTCAATACGTCGAGTTCCAATTCCTTACATTTCCGGAATTTCAGAACCAATTTCAAGAATTCTGCAGAAATATAATTTAACAGCCACTTATAATACACCTATTAACAAATTATCCACCCATTTTCCTTCATCTAAAGATAAATGCTCCACCTGGTGTGTATCAAGTTCCTTGTAACTGTAATCTTTCCTACTTTGGACAAACTGGACGTTCTATAGAAAAAAGAATTCAAGAGCATCAATTCAACATTCAGCATGGGTTACAAATAACTTGCTTCTGATTCAGCATGGATTAGAAACAAGCCACAACATCCTTTGGCCCAAGACTCTCCTCCTACACAGATGTCGCTACAAATTTGAACGTTTATTTAAAGAAAGTGTGGAGGCCTTACTTCAACATCCTAACTTGAATCGTAATGACTGTATATCTATATCAAAAATTTGGGAAGGTTTAATCAGGATAACACATTAATTTTTTTAAATGTAAATTTCCTATATTAGTCTAATGTTATTTAAGATTATATGAATTTCTGAATTAATATCTTTAATTATGACTTCAAAAATGTTTACTCTTCTAATACTTAGCGATATGACATCCCGTGACTCGTTGTATGAATGATCAATTGTTCGTATTCCACCTTGTTTTTTAAAACTATTCCTATGTAGCCACTGAAGATGGTCTGTAATATTCAGACCGAAATATTTGGCAAATTAAACATTATTCTTGTGTAAATGTATATATATTTCTAATTTACCATATAAAGGAAGGTAACAATAGCCTCTCCTTTTAAGATACATTGACACGACTTCCCAACTTCTCATTATCCTTCTCTATCTGCAGAAAACACACTCATACTAGTAGGTATTTAAACCAACCATTACCATTCCCAACAGTATGGCATCCTCGAAATTCTTACTCATTGAGCTAAGTTCAGGTAGCCCTGGCTCGGTGAGAAAGAGTTCACTGATTTCAATACTAGGTGGATACAATTTCAGCATGTTCTAACAGTAAAGAACTACAAGTGTTTTTCTGGATTGAAAATTATCATAATATGCAGTATTTGCATATTATGTAGCAAAGATTAATGTGGTCAAATTAAACGTGTGTTCGTTATAATAACCAATAACAGCATCATTTCTATTCTTAAGATATAAATTTATAGCTTCTGCTCACTATTAAGGTTAAGCATGAAAGTTGATTTTCCATATATTCTAAGCGCATACCAGTGATTCACTGTATTATTTCATCTTCATTTTAATGGATTCCAATATCAACTTTAGGAAGCGATATAACAACAAACACCAAAGATAAGATAAGATAAAATAAAAATAAATAATATACACACACACTTACATCACAGGAGAGGCAGGAGGCGTTAATACATTAGAGGGCAAGTCTCCATTTGTCAGAGTGGCAGTTTCTTTTGTTGAAATAGAATCAGCAGAAGGGGTTTCTGTTTGGGTTTTGCTATCTCGTGTTGATGGCTTTACGGTGCCCTTAACAACATCTGAGAGACGGCTCTCAAATGTATCTTCTGATGGATCAGTATCCTAGATGAACAATTAAACACAGGTTTAATTAATTATAACATATGATAGAAACACAAAAAAAAATAATTTATGTTATCAAGAATAAACAGTGCTTCACGGAGTCAATTTTAAAAGAAACATGAATGTGAAGTTCCTGCAGGTAATGATGCCTATGAGACGTAGTCAATCCAGATATAATTAATAGCTACTGCCATTTGTCCTGAATGATTCAAATGTGATGCAACACTGGTGTCTAAACTCAATTTTATTTATAAACGTTTTAGAGTGAGGGGTATGCTTCAAGTATCCAAATGATATATATACAGCCAGTCTTTGACGTACAATGGGGTTCCATTCCAATGATTCCAGTGTAAGTCAGAAATCACTATATAAACCACAACAAGGTAAAAATGAACAGGTCTGTTTTTGTTATAACTAATTTTAATCTTTGCTTAGAGAAATCATACAATTTATAAATTAAAACATGTAATAGTAAGAGCTTTCGTAGCCCAGTCAGTATAGACAAACTTCTGTGTTCGGAAAGGCCTGTTCGATTTCCATCCAAGACATGAGGATGTCTTGGGTGGAAATCCTTTATCGGGTCTCTTTCGAGTAAAGATGAGTTATCCGGCCTCATACAGAAAGGCAGTTGCATAAACTGGATAATATGGGATTGGAATATAAACTCTTGACTTGGATCAGGGGATGGTTGCCAAGTATCAAAAAGTGGAATACAGTGGGTGTGATTCTTCCAGATTTAAGGTGACCAGTGGTGTATCTCAGGCCTCAGTCCTTCGGCCATTATTGTTCAATCTATACATTAATGACATCAGGCAAGGAAATCAGGGATGCTACAGATATTCAGCTCTTAAAAAATTATTTGAATAGGCTGGAAATTTGGGCAAACGAAACTGGCTATCAGTTTATTGTTAGTAAGTGTAAAGTTATGCACTTTGGCATGATGAGATTTCCAGCAGCAGATTATATTAGCAGGATTATGCTAACTGAGGAGGCAAGAGATCTATGGCATGTTGGTGGACAGGAATTTGAAAGTTCAAAGATCACATAGCAAAGGTTGCAAATATAACTCAGAGGGTAATTGTAATGTGGAAGCGACCTTGATATGTAAGGATAAGGAAATTATTTTGCCGCTTTATACGGCTTTGACAAGACCACACTTGATCTCCTGGATTCCAAGGAGATAAAGAAAGTGTGGAAAGGGTACAAAGAATAGTGATGTATGTGGATACACATACATCATATACAGACTATGGCTAACAGGAGAAAGAGGGATGATATGATGAGGTCTATAAACTTTTGAATGGATGTTATAGACTGGCTTTGACCTTTATTGGAGGTTTCATCAGTGGGAGTCAGAAGAGATACTAAGATTGAAGTAATGCATACACTGCTTGGAAAGAAGTCAATGGACATCCCCCAATGGCAAGGTGCATCATGCCATGTAACAATCACAAGTTTGTAGCCAGTTTAAATTGGAAGAATATGATGCTCCCAAGTCAGTGCAATGTGTCCAGATGAAATGACTAAGGGAAGTGTTGGAGTTCAAAAGAGGCATTGATAGGATGCAATGTTGCATCTGTTCAGGAAATTGTTGACAAATTGGACCATCCCAGGTCAACAATCAGTGATACCATACCGAGATAGAAATGCAAGGGGTCAAGAGAAAGTGCTACCCACAGTGGACTCAAGAGTGCCACAAAGGATAATATGTAAAAACTGCCATTCTTTGACAGATACATTGAATGCATAATTCTGGGCATCAACTGGAACACCAAGCTGCACAAAAATATTCAGAATCAAAGCTCATAACATGAGTTTCCATGATAGGACAGCAATATGAAAGCTCCACATTACACGAACCAACACACAGTATCGCATTCAGTGGTGCAAAGAGCATGTGCAGTGGGATGTGGAAACTTGGAAAGCTGAGTTATGGAATGACAAATAAAATGATGCTAATCCCTCTAGTGAACAGAGTGGTCCTGGTTTTCCTGGTTTGGCTTCGGACCTGGTGCCACAAACACTGAACTCCAAGAGGTATCTGAAATGTTCCAAGAGGAACAGTCTAGACAATGCAATGCTTCCTACATTGTGGCTTTTCTGTGGAACTGATTATTATCTCTTTCAGCAAGACAATTCACTGTCACAAGACTGCTGCTGTAACCACGTGGTTCATGGACATGAAGGTCACTACACTTGAATGGCTTCCACAAAGCCATGATCTCAACTCTATTGAACATTTGTGAGATGAACTGGAACATCAGGTGAGGTCAAGGGGATGTCTTCCCACAACAGTACAGGACCTCATTATATGCCTACAGGAAGAATAGTACAAAATCCCCATTTATCGCTCTTGTACACTTGTAGGAAGCATGCCCACTAGGATTGTACACTGTTATTGAACATCTGTGGAATGCATTTGAGTGTTGGACAAGGTCTGCTCTGCAAAAGCCTTCATTTTAATTTCATATTAATTTAATTTGCCCAATAAGCAATTAAATGAGGCTTTAATTCAATTCAAAAAAATTTAATTCAATTTAAATTGAATTAAATTTAATTTAAAAAAAAACTGCACGTATAGTGGATGATGAGCATTTCTGTGCAACATGCCTACAGGAAGGTATGCCCTGTAGTATTGCTGCAGTCATCGCAGCAAAAGGAGGTCTTATATTTTATTAAGGTGGTGCCATGCCTGTTTGTTCCTTATACTATGGGTGTCTGTTGACTTCTTTCTAGGCAGTGTATTACACAGACTATTCTATGCATAAAAAATTAAAGATGTCAAGAAATTATATCCTTGGTTTCATCCTTTACTCAAGCAACAAAGTTGGCACATGAATTTCACAACTGGGTTACTTGTATATAGAGGCTGATAACTTAATATCAATTCCCTCAGCAACATGCATATCCTTACAGACATGTATAATGCTAAGCATTATGGGAAAGGCCACTAACCAGATCCAGAAGCGATACCAAGGTTGAAGTAATGAAGAAGTCATATTTCTATATACAAGTAGAGAAAAGCTGTCACACATTATTATTAAAATACTCTGGATTAGAGATGGATGTTGAAAATTTTTTTTTCAGTTGGTTATACTATAAATTAAAGACGCCAAGAAATTATATTCTTGGTTTTACCATTTATCCAAGTGTAAACAAAGTTTGCATATAAAGTCACTTCATGACTGAGCTACTTGTATACAGAGGCTATATGATGCCACATCAATTGCCTTAGTATCTCATAATGCAATGCACATATCCTTACAGACATGTATAATGCTACAAATTATGGGAAGAAATGCAGAATATGACTTCTGAATTACTTCAACCTTGTATCACTTCTAGGTCTGGCGCCCACTGATGAGAATTAAATAAAGGTGAAAGCCATTCTGGGTAGTGGGAATGCATTATTATGGGAAGGCATAGGATTATACATGTATGCAAGGATATGTGCATTGCATTATGGGATACTAAGGAAACTGTGGGAAGTCATTAGCTTCTATATACAAGTAGCCACTAATCAATTCTGCTCCCCGCCACAGAACTCTCATATCACAGGTATTGCCCCCCCCCCCAAACCAAATAACCAATCCAAAGCTACGAGGCTGAACACTGTCATGTTAGAAGTTGGAAGTTTATTCTCACTCTTATTATTCAACTATAATAAATTTAGTTGAATCCTTTATCCAAATGTAAGCAAACAAAGTTTGCGCCTGAAGTATTTTCAGGACTGAGGAAACTCGTGGCAAAGGTGGACTAAGCTCCCATCACTTGTCTTAGTATCTCCCATAATGCAAAGCACATCTCCTTGCAGACATGTATAATGCTATGCATTAAGGGAAGGGCCACTACTGGTTTCGACATTTTTTTTAGATCTTGTCAGTGGGAGCCAGAAGCAGAGGTGGTGATACTAAGGTGGAAGTAATGGAGAAGTCATATTTACCTATACGAGTTGCCAAAAGGTGTCTCACCTTATTATTAAATTACTCTGGATTAGAGAAAGATGTTGGAAGTTTTTTTCCACTTGCTTAAACTAAATAAATTTAGTTTAATCCTTTATCCAAGTGTAAGCAAACAAAGTTTACATCTAAAGTATCTTCAGGACTTTTGCCCACCCCTGTGATAAACGAGCATGTATGCAGTCATGATTATGCAATGCTGAATGGGATTTCACAGGTCTCCAATTAAAATAGGATGGTAATGGCATTGCACAAGGGTAACTATGGGTAAAAAAAGGGATGGATAAAATACATTGTTGGGTGCTGCTATACACCAGGGGTTCGCAGGAATATGTAGATGCCATGAATCAGAAGATTAGCACAATGAGTGTCAGCCGAATGAATGTTACGGGAGACTTTAACTATGGAAACATCGATTGGAGGAGAGAAGGGGCATGGCAAGATAAAAGTGGGATTTATACAGTTTGATAAGGGATAATTACATGATACAACAAGTTTTAGAAGGGACAAGGGGTTTGAGGGTGTTGATCTGATAATAACATTAAAAGATGTATCCATAAACGAGGTAGACACTGCCTCCAATGGGGAGTGACCATGCAGGTCTTGTTCTGGGAAGTTGCCAAACATGGAGTTCTCTGTCAAGAAGGGATTTATGTTGAACTATAAGGCTGGTGATTATGAAAGAGACAGGAGTCATCTTGAAAGTGACACTGCTTGAAAAGCTACAAGGAAAGAATGTCAGTAGTGAATGGCAAGTGGTCAGAAAATTGCTCGAGAGTAGCGGTATCAGATTGCATACCTAAGATCAGGAGAATAAACCGGGTTGAAATTAATGGATGAGTAGGGATATAAAGAAAGAGTTGAAAAAAAAAAAATAAATAAATAAAATTGTGGAGAAAATATAAAGAAAAAAGTGATCAGCACATGCATGAGTGGTACAAAGTACAAGCAAGAAGGGTGACTAGTATGGTAAGGAAGGCCAAATCAGACTACAAGAGGGAATTAGCCAAATATGCCAAAAGAGTTTTCGTTATGTAGCGAGTAAGAGGAAAAATGACTAGTACAATAACTTCAAACAATATACTCATGGTGGTAAGGTGACTGAACCAAAAGAAATAGTTGAGTTGCTGAGTGATTATTTTGCAAAGGTCTGATTTTACAGTTGCAACACTACAGAGATGCATATCAACATTGAGATAGACAAACAGGAAGTGTTCAGTAAACACAGCAATGGAACTGGATGGTACATTAGCCCATGTACGAAGGTTGTCTGAAAAGTTCTCGGCCTTGACCATAGATGGCAACACTATCAGCAAGATTTTTTTTTCTAAGTTCGTACATAAGCATACATCTGAAATTACAAGTCATTCTATCGAGTAATAGTTTTATACAACTGTCTGAAGCAACAAAAGTGTTGTCTGTATCCCTTGAAATGGATAAAATTGAGTATTGTGCAGTTATAAAATTTTTTGTAAAAGAAGGTTTAATGCCAAAAGAAATTCAAAGTTCATAAAAATTATTGGACATTCTTCTGCTTCGTTTACAATAATTAAAAAATAGGTGCCGTGTTTAAACACGGCCATACCATGAAGATGATCCACATGAAGCACATCCTAAAAGTTTAACAACACCAGAAATCGTTGAGGGGTGTTTAAGGGTCAAAGTAGTATAACTGAGAGAAGACCTCCACATAGTCTTTAAAGGAATGCGGAGACCCGACCAGGGCTTCTGACCTAATGTCCAATCCTCACCTTCTCGTGGTGCACCCTGTTGGGTATCTACCTTTATACTGAATGAACGAGGATGGGCTGGCAATTTGGGATTTAACCGACCAAACTGTATTCTTATTGGCTAAAAACAATATAGGAAATGATGGTACAACATGACAAAATTTCATGCCGGCTGGGGCATCGCCTGGTTAAACAAGCAAGGCCACTGTTGTTTTTGGCAGGAAACCAGGGTGAACAGCGAAAAGTCAGCTACTGGAACAAATCTGAAAGCACACCCCTAACTCAACATCCACAGAGTTAAAGATCGGTACTATCAACATAAGAAGCCTGAATGGCAAAGAAATGGAGCTAGCTGAGGAATTAGACAAGTACCAGATCGACATAATAGGGGTGACTGAAACAAAAAAGACAAACTGATGAGATCTTTCTGAGCAATAAATGCAAAATGTTATATTCAGGAAATGACCGTAGATATGAGTCCTGAGAAAGATTAAGAGGCATGAACAGATGGCATCAATGGCAATATCATGTTAAAAACGAGGATATTAGGAAAGAACTTGACATTGTCGGCATCCAGGAATGCATTAGCAGAGCTATCTCAGGTGGTATGGTCACTTAAACAGAATGGGCGAGGAAAGATCAGCAAAACAAGTGTTCTCTGCCAGGTTGGCAGGAAAACGACCCAGAGGAAGACCAAGATATAGGTGGATTGATATGGTACAATGTGCCTTAGACGATAGAAATATAAGATCTGATAATGATAATATTGGAGTCTTGACAAGTAACAGACTGATTTGGAGGAAAATTGTAGATAGGAAGTTAGTAATGATGTAAATTTTCATGTGGTACTATCATATCCTGTACACCCCCTGAGGGTACGTCAGAAATTTGATGATGAGAAATCATTGATCAAGTGCCCAATATGACATTGGATAACTGGCGAGTCAAAGTGCGTGAAATTGCTGAGACTATAGGCATTTCAAAAGAACGTGCTGGATATATTTTTCATGAAGAACTGCAAATGAAAAAGTTTTTGTGCAAGATGGGTGCCGTGCTTGCTCACATGAAAATCTCTGAACAGTGCTTGGAGCATTTTAACCAGAATAAAATTGATTTTGTGTGTCGATTTATTACTATGGATGAGACTTGGATTCACCATTACACACCAGAATCCAAACAGCAGTCAAAACAGTGGAAAGAAGCCAGTTGTTCAGTGCCAAAGAAGACAAAGTTGGTTCCATAGCAGGAAAGCGCATGGCATTGATGTTTTGGGATGCTAAAAACATTTTGTTTATTAATTATCTTGAAAAGGGTAAAACAATAACCGGGGAATACTATTCCGATCTTTCAACCAGACTAGACGAAAAAATTCGTGAGAAAAGACCCAGTGAGCAGAAGAAAAAAAATCACCCTTCGTCAGGACAATGCACCTGACCACAAAGGTGGTTTGGCAATGGGAAAATTACGGGATTTGCAATATGAATGAATTGTTGAAACATCCACCCTATTCCCAAGATTTGGCTCCCTCTGACTTCTATCTCTTCCCAAAACTAACACTCTTCCTCGTGGTCAGCATTTTTTTTTTTTTTTTTTTTTGAATGAAGAGGTGAGTGCAGCTGTAGAGAGGTATTTTGCAGATCTTACTGAGAACCACTACATGGACAGGATAATGGTGCTGGAATAACATATTAGCCTTAAGGGAGATTATGTTGAAAAATAAAAATAATTTTGAAATTATAACTTAATTTTTAGGCCGAGAACCTTTGACCACCCTTGTATGACATCAAAGTGCAAGAGAATTAGCATTTCATGTGACAAAGTTGTTCAGTCTAAGTCTTAGCTCTGGCATGGTTCCAAGCAAGTGGAAAGAGGGTAAGATAATACCATTGCATAAAGGCAACTCTAAGACAGTGGTAATAAACTACAAACCTATTAATATATCGGGAGTGGTTTGTTAAAGTATTGGAAAAGCTGGTGAAAAGTAAAATACAACAGTGGGTGGATAGGGATGTGATACTCTGTAGTGGGCAGCATGGCTTTGTAAAAGGTAGTCCTGTCCTAGTAACTTATTAACATTTTGTAATAAAGTGACAGCAGAATTGGATAAAGGTAATGGCTACACTATGACAGAATAACACATGGAAAACTATTACAAAAACTGGAGTAGATGGGAATGGATGAGGCTAGCATTGGGAGGAAGTAGCTGAGGAAGAAACCATTCCCTCACAGACCTTGCTTCATGGCAGGTAGCATTGTCATGCTGATACAGACAATAGTCATCATTGAATTGATCTTCTGCCGTAGATAGTACGCAATGGGTCAAAATGTCATTGTACACTTCTGCATTTAGATTTCCGTGTAGTGTTATGAGAGGGCCAAGTCCATTCCATGAAAAACACCTCACCACATGCTTGCAGGAATTGTTCTCTAAGCATTCACCAGACCCAGATCCTCCCACCAGACTGCCACATGGTAAAGCATGATTCATCACTCCAAATCACACATTTCCAGTTGTCCGCTGTCTTCACTCTTTACACTACTGCAGGTGCTGCTTAGCATTCACGGGAGTAATGTTTGGTTTATGAGCAGCTGCTCGATCATGGTACCCCATTCCTCCTAACTCTTGATGCACAGTCATGGTGCTGGCTGAACAGTTAGTCGCACTGCGGAACTCCAGGGTGACTGTTTCACTCGATGCCTGGCAATTTCCACAAACCACCACCTTCAACGCTCGACAGTCCCTGTCTGTCATTAAACGAAGCCTACCCTATTCTGGTTTTGTTGTGGTTGTGCCTTCACATTTTCATTTCACAATCATGCCACCAACTGTTGACTTGGGCAACTTGAGGAGGGTTGAAATGTCTATTACAGATTTCTTACTGATGTGGCAACCAATAACTAGTCCACGTTTGAAGTCATTGAGCCCCCTACCTACCCATTCTGCTTGTACTTCTTATCACTGAACAACACACAGCTCCATGCCTTCTTTTATATGGGTAAGTGAAGTCGTAGTGAAATCTAGATGTCAGTTTATGAATTACATAAGGGTGTCTGGATACTTTTGATCAGATAGTGTATAATATACTGTCACATGATTCACTGCATTACTGATGGAAGAAAAGCTCACCACTGAAGAATCAAATTCTGCTTATGATGAGAAGGCGAGGCAGTCTGCTTGCTCAAATTTCCATTGTGATATCCGTTATAGTGCATGGTTGTCAATGCAGAAAGGTGAACATCATGGGAAAGAGATCACTCCTAAATAGTCTGTCATCAGTTTCAAACATAAATAGTAGGAAAAGGGCGAGTGACAGTGAATGTTTGGTAGGCATATGGATGTTGCTTTATGTGTTTAGGAGGGAGAGATTGTTGAGCACATGCTCAACAACTCTTCCTCTGAGGTTTGTTTGCACACTACCACATAGTGTGTCCATTTACATTGCCCATTGAAAGTAAAAGGTGTGCTAACTGCAATATGACACAAATAAGGTCATCTTCAGAGATAACTGCTACAGGAGAAACATGGATGTAGCAAAATGTTAACAGGGTTCCAAATGAGAGTCAAACCATGCTTTTATGTTCAAATCGAGTGGGACTTGCTGAAAAGAGGTATGGTTGTCCACGAGGGATGTCCACTATAACAAGATTCAGCAACAACAGAGATGTTGTTGCTGAATCTTGTTATAAATGTACTTCTTTGACTGCTAAGTAATCATCATTCCGCCATGGCTTAGGGAAAATGTGTAAACTGACTATACATTTTAGGGATTGCAGTTCTGGCAGATCCTATAACACTGTTACAAGATTCACTGTCTCACTGATAGGAGATGAGCGGACCACCACATGGTTGCTTCCCCCCCACCTCTTATGATTTATAGCAGTATTTTGTGATGTCTGATTATCTCTCGGGTTTAGGGATGTTTCCTGCAGGCAGAATCATACTGGTTTATAATTCTGCAAGAGGACTTTGATGTCATCTATGTTTTGATGGAATCCATTGTAGGAATGTTTTCGTTATTTCTTTTTGGAAGTATCATCTGGCTTTCTATGCTGAGAAGTTTTGCTTTCATTAGACTTGGAATTTTTCTTTTTAGAGACTTGAGAATAGCCAGTATCCACCATTTCATCTTCCCCAGGAAAAATATCCAAGTCAAGTCCTCCTTTTAGGTCACTATGTACATTTATTTTCATAAAAACATGCTATGTTTTTATGTGGCTGTCACTCCCACTCACAAAAGATTATTTGCAAACTTTAGAAAACTTTTGTACTGTAGTTTGCAATGTAGGCGGGCTAAGGATTTTTTAATTTTTATTTTTTATCAATTTATATTATACATATATATATATATATATTTTTTTTTTTCCTTTTACATAATCTGGAAACCCTGTTCTACACACCAAGCATGGAATGTGTTCAAGCCACTTCAAGCCTCCAATAAACTGGTCAGTGGTCTTGCACTGGACAATGAAATTGAGCTGTGACCTAAAGACAATTGCAAACATTCATGTCCCTCGGAATTTGAACTTGTAATTAGTCTGTTGGCTGAAGAGCAGGTATGCTAACCACTCATCAGCAAACCAGGCGGCATGAAGATGGTCCATCTATTAGAGCAGCGATTTTCAACCGGTGTGTTGCAAGATTTGTGAAAACAAATTAATTGAAAGAAATAATGTCATAATTTGTGCATTTATTTATCTTGTGTGTGTAAATCAATCGAAATTATGCATTTTTTTTGCCAGATCGTCACAAAATTAAAAGAACATATTTTTAGTGTGCCGCAGAATTTTAATAATTAGTTTAGTGTGCCATATTATGAAAAAGGTTGAAAATCACTGTATTAGAGGGTCCTGTGACATGTCTTTGGCCCTCTTTCATCTTTCAGATTTTCCCATGCATCTTTGTTGTTGCTGGATCTTGTTATACATGTACTTCTTTGGCTGCTAAGTAATCATCATTCCACCATGGCTTAGGAAAATGTGTAAACTGACTATACATTTTAGGGATTGCAGTTCTGGCAGCTCCTATAACACTCTGTTACAAAATTCATTGCCTCACTGATAGGAGATGAGCTGACCACCACAAAATCGAATCCTGCAAATGAGGAAAAGGCAGATCAGTGGTTGCCCAAGCAGAAAAGTGAATTTCAATGTAAAATGATCCCTCCCAAATAGGCTGGCGTGTCTCGCTTAAACAGTAGGAAAAGGGAGGTTGAACAGACAGTTAAGTCAATAGCACTAAATATCCAGGTAGTTAATCCTTTTCCCTAGCCTGACCTCTAGTGATTAAAAAAAAAATAAAAAAATAAAAATAATATATATACATAAAAAAAAAAAAAATAAATACAACTACAATAAACTGCTAAAGTCCTCATGTATTAATATTCTTCTGGATAGTTCTGACTGTTATAATATGATTTCTTTCAGTTGCTATTGAATGTTAGAAACACTTCACCAGGCTGTCTTCTTGTAGTGGGATTTTTCTATGGCTAGTTTACGTTGTTATACAGGTTGTAGATGGGTCCTTCACATTCTTGAAATGGTTAGGCCATCATTTTTGTTGAGATTTGGGTGTTGTGTTTGAGCATTTCACGTGACTCTTTAAATTTTCTCTCAAACCAGGTTTTGGTGTGGTAGGGACTTGGTATTTTTCCAATCAATTCTGTGGTATGTTTGGAGTACATGGCCAGAAAGGCTGGTTTTACCAAAATGGAGGTATTTAATGCGTCATTTGTGTTCGTCTTGTCTGATTAGGATAGTTCGCCCTGTTTCCCCTATCTATGGTATGTTGTATGTGCATTATATTTTGTATACCCCTGGGTGGGCTAGGTGTGGAAGAGGATCTTTAAAAGAACTGAGTAGGTGTCTTAACTTATTTGGGGGTTTAAAGGTGGTTTTAATGTTGTATTTGCGAAGTGTTCTATTTTTTCAGAAATGCCTCTAACATAAGGAATGGCAATAGTATTCTTGAAATCTTTTTTGTTCTTACTGGTATCTTTATGGAGGATCTTGTGAATAGTTTTTTTACTGTATCCATTTTTGATAAATGTTTGGTTGATGATGTTGTATTCCTGGTTTAGAGCCTATTCATTAGAACAAATAGTTAGGGCTCTGTGTTTAAGGGTGCTTATGACACCTAGTTTTTGTGTTCGGTGGTGGTAAGAATTTTTCTGTATGTATTGGCCTGTGTGCTACACCAATTCCTTGAGTGTAGCAGCTAATTTTTTGGCTAAGTGATAATTTGGGCCGTCAATTCTTTCAACAATCGGAAGAAGTGGTGTGCCTGGTTTGTGTATTTTTGGCAGGCCATAAATTCTGGGTGCACGGGCATACTGAGGTATTAATTTTTTTGTTGTTTCTTCGGGCCATGTGTGGACGGATTTGATTAATTCAGTTGTTTTCTTTTTGTTACGTTTTGTGGGGTTGTAGTTTACCATTTGGTAGGTGTTGTGGTCCGATATTAAATGGTTCATTTTTTCAATGTATGTTGTACAGTCTAAAAGGACAGTGGCATTGCCTTTATTTGCTTTCGTGATTATAATGTCTCGGTTATTTTTTAAGGATTTATTGAAAAATCCCACTACAAGAAGACAACCTGGTGAACTGTTTGTAACATTCAACGGCAACTGAAAGAAATCATATTATAACAATCAGAACTATCCAGAAGAATATTAATACATGAGGACTTTAGCAGTTTATTGTAGTTGTATTTATTTATTTATTTATTTATTTTTATATACAGGGTGTTCGGGATAAATTTGACATATTTATAATTAATTATATTTTTCCGTAAGTTACATGTATTAACACACACTTCTCTTCATTTAAAATTTTGGACCCTTCTTCATTCATATACAAGATGTCAGAAAGGATGGATAGCTGGAACCCACCTGAATCATGGAAGAGAATAACTTGTATCATGATGATTCGTGCCCGCCATCAAAATAAGGATATTACGACTGCTGCCCAATGCTCCCTGAATACAGTAAAAACAATCAGGCATGAACTAGAGACTTGCAATGGTGACTACGAGGATGTAGCAAGAAGAAAGATCCCTAGCAGACGATCTGATTGCGTTCGTACAGCAGAATTCCTCGCAAATCTGCAGGAACAGGTGTTGAAGAACCCTGGCATTGGAGTTCGGGCTTTGTTCGTGGAGTTGCTAACTGTAGTCAAGCCCTGGATAACAAGGGTAGCCAATGGTAGGCCGTATGTATGGCAGCAGGATTCGGCCCCTTGCCACACCTCTGGGAAAAGTCAAAAATGGTTGTCTGAAAATTTCTACGACTTCACCAGTCCAAATGTTTGGCCTCCAAACTCCCCAGACCTTAACCCCATGGATTATTTTGTATGGGGCGCAGTTGAAAAAGACACCAATCGCACTTCCAGTAATACAAAAGCCCAGTTAATGGATAAAATTAAAACAGTTTTTGCGGCCCTTCCCAGGGAGACTGTAGCATCAGCTTGTTCGAGGTTCCGAAGCAGAATTGAAGCTGTGATCGATGCTAATGGTGGTTATTTTGAGTAAATCTTGTTGATAGTATTGTAATTAACTCTGCCTGTAATGTTTTTTTGTCAATTCATTAAATTTAATAGATACAAAGAAGATTTTCTTTTTCCTTACGAAACTGTCAAATTTATCCCGAACACCCTGTATATTAATTAAAAAATTTATTATTATTATTATTTTTTTTTTTTAATCACTAGAGGTCAGGCTAGGGAAAAGGATATTAACTAACTACGTAGATTTAGTTTACCGGTATACAGGGCATGAGCATGTAGCTTGGTTCCGTATACACTTGTATTCTTCCGATGATGACCTCGATACAGGGGTCGAAACATCAAGTTTTATTTTATTAGTAATTAATATAATAATCTGTTCAACACGTGTGTTTTTGTGTCCCTAAATTTACACATATGAGTGCTAATCACCGTGTAACCTTAAAAGAAAGAATCCAGGTAGTCATATGAAAGGTGGATTTGCTGGAAGGGAATGGTTGTTGAAGACATCCTTCCATTGGGTGCAGCTGCCCCCTGTCATGTCCTTATGAATGAATGATGGTAACTTCATGGAGAGCTGGACCATCACTTAGCTTGAGGTATGTTTCTTGCAGGTAGAAGCACACTGGTTTATACTTCTGCAAGAGAGCTCTGATATCAACGTTTTCATTATTCCATTTTGGTGATGTCATCTGGCTTCCTGTGTTGAGTGGCTCTGTTTTCATTAGTCTTGGATTTTTTTTTTTCTCCTTTTAAGAATTGTGAGTACCAATATCCAAGATATTATTAATTGAACTCTCCCAGAGCACTTGGTATATTAATTGTTTTATATTCCTAAGGGGAGGGGAAGGCATCTATGCTATGTGTTGACAAGCCATTTAATAAAGGATCTGGAAGCATGTGTTTGATTCTATATGGTGCACATTCCATTATTATTATTATTTTAATAAAAGAATTTTCGAGTTGTGGGGCTATATTTGGCATGTCTTTAGGTGAGTACATATCGATTTTCTTCATTAATTCAATCTAGGGAAATAAGTAAGTCAATGTCCTGAATGACATTTTCTTTAGAGTCACACTCTAGGCATAAGAGAGTTTTTCAGATATTGTTGCTACTGTTGTGGTATACTATCTCTTTGCCTTTGTCTGTATTTAATTTTTGTATCTCGTTTTCACCCTTCTGCCTTTGGCATGCTTGGGAGTTTTCCCTCACAGTTATAACATTTCAGTGTTTTGCTCATGCAGTCTTTATTCTCGATCTTTACTGCCACATCAGGCAGACTGAGAGTAATCATATTTCTGACATTTAAACTACCATAAGGGTTTTGGAATATAGAGCTTTACTGGACAGTTGAGATAACGTGCATTGACAGATGATGGTCGATTTAGTTTGTAGAAGGTGAGGATGATGTTTCTAGTGGGAATCAGATGCCCATCATTATGTATCTTATGGCTGTCACTCCTTAATCCTTGCGTTCAGAGCAAGGAAGTCCCACTCTGATAATACACCTCTAGAAAGGTTTCAAGTTTTGTGGGGAGTAACTGTAATTGCCATTTCCACAAAAGATGTTGCATAAAGTGATTTTTTGATTGTTCTATTGTAGCTGCTTCAATAAGGAAGCAGCTACAATAGAACAAATCTTTAGATTTTGGAGATCTGCAAACCCCAGTGGCTGAAGAAGGGTGGCATTTTTCCGATTGCACATTCATCTTGAGCAGTGGTCACCAAAGTGGTCAATATAACATTGTTAGGGGTCGATAGAAAAATATAAGACATCATTGTATGGGTAATATTTAATTCGGTTAACTTGGATTACCTCCAGCCTGAATGACAACGCAATTAAGAGTGAATCGTGGGAACAGTGACATGAACAGGACCTGTAAGATGGAGCAAGGTAATGAAAATAGTTACAGAGGCAAATCATGTAGACCAAAATGACGTATTCAACAATAAATGGATGTCCTTGGTTCCCGCCCGTGGTACATCCTATATATACCTATAAGAAGATTGTATTATTATTATTTTGTTATCTAAATTAAATTTTATATATTATTTATCCCTCCTATCAAATATGTAATGTTAATAAGGAAGTCAAAAACAAAAACTTATCCCTTTGACATTAAGCCAATATAATAATAGATACCATATTATACATACAAGAAACACTGTAACTATAAAATAAACAATCTAAAAACTCACATAAGTGTCTTTTTTGCTTGTCCGGTCTAATTATATAATAGTAAAATAGAGGGGTTCGATAAAAAGTCAAGAAACTCTTGAAGGGGTCGACGGTCGAAGTTTGGCGACCCCTGATCTTGAGTGTAAGTTAGAGAACAGTAGTTTACTTGTTGCAGCTTCTGACCTTTTTTTGTTTGATACTTTGGTCTTCTGTTGATGATTCTATGGTTTTTGAAACTAATTGTGAGGTTAGAATTAGGATTGAGTGTCTTGAAAAACAGAGGATGAAAAATTATTCATTAGCAGAAGTTTACTTGGATCTCCCTTCCTGGAAGCCCATAGGTCACACGGCATGGCAAAACCCCAAGTAATGGTGATCTGAAAGACAAGTTAGTGAAAAAACTCAGGAGAAGTAGAACAAAGAACAATACAGGAAGAATGCAAATATGACCAGTACCATCACCGGGTGGTCCTATTCACCATGAAAAAGTGTTCCATATGAAAGAGCAAACAGATGACATCAGTGGCAGAATCATAATCATATATTATAAATGAAGATATTAGGAAGGACCTTAAGGGTCAAAACTGCATAACTGAGAGGAGAATTCCACATAGCCCTTAAAGGAATGAGGATAACCGACCAGGGCTTCTGACTTAATGCCTCACCTTCTGGTGATGCACCCTGTTGGGTATCTACCTTGATACTAAACAAAGGAGGATGGGCTGGCAATTTGGAATTTAGCCGTCCAAATTGTATTCTTATTGGTTAAACCAAATTACAAAATGATGGTACAAAATGACAAAATTTCATGCCAGCCGATGCGTCGCCCGGTTAAACAAGGCCCCCCGTTGTTTTCACCAGGGAACCAGGGCGAACAGCGAAAAGTCAGCTACTGCAACAAATCTGAAAACACACCCCAACTCAACATCACCAGAGTTAAAGATCGGTACTATCAACATAAGAAGCCTGAATGGCAAAGAAATGGAGCTAGCTGAGGAATTAGATAAGTACCAGATCGACATAATAGGGGTGACTGAAACAAAAAAGACAAAAACTGGTGAGATCTTTCTGAGCAATAAATATAAAATGTTATATTCAGGCAATGACAATCAAGGAAAAGAAGGAGTAGCCATAGTATTCAACACAAAATACGAGGCTCATCTTCTTGAATGGCAGGCAGTGTCAAGTAGAGTGAGTTGGGCAAATATCAGAAAGGGGAACTGGACAATAAGACTTATTTGTGCCTATGGTCCTACAGAAGGTTCTACTAAGGTAGAAGTGGAGGAATTTTTTGGGGCTTTAGGAAAAGCAACTGACACAATGAAAAAGGAAAAGTAGGTGCTTGTTGGGGATCTAAATAGTAGAGTAGGAAGTGATTGTCAGACATACAAAAATGTTTTGGGAAAATTTGGAGAAAACAGCAAAGCTAATAATAATGGCAAATACCTGTTGGATTTCTGCTCAGGACATGGACTGGTTATTACTAACACCATGTTCCAACATAAAAATGTGCACAAATTCACATGGAGAGAAGAGGCAAGGAATAAGAAAAGTCTCATTGACTATGTTATTGTTGATAGTGATGTTTTCTCCCTGGTGCAGGACACCAGAGTCTACAGAGGATTTGAAATTGGAAGTGATCACTACTTAGTCTTCAGCAGGATAAAATTGAATTTCATATTGAAAAGAATAACATGCAAGAAAGTTTTAAAGCGAATAAAAGTTGAGTAGCTCTCAGATGTGAACTGTAGACTAAAATACACAAAGATTATTGAAGGACAAATGAAAGAGTTTGAGAACAGGAACCAAACCTTGGAGATTCAGTGGCAAGCCTTGAAGAAAACCCCCGATTGATTCAGCTAGTGAGGCATGTGGTGAAGTTGTCTGCAAGGATAGAAAAATTAGAACTCCATTGTGGACACAGGAAGTTCAAGAGGCAGTGAAGGAAAAGAGGAAAGCATATCAAAAGTTCCTGGCAAATAAGTCAGCTTGTGATCTTAGAGAATACAGAGACAAATGTAAGAAAGCTACACAAAAGTCATGGGAGGACTTTGGCAAGAACATAGAAAATAAATATCAAGAAGGTGGCAAAATATTCTGGAGGTTGTTGAAGAAGCTTAAGAATGCAGGAAAAAGTGCTGTAAAAGGAATTAGAGATGATAAATGTGACATGAAAACGGGAGAAAAAGATATTCTTGAAGTATGGAGTAATTACTTTGAAAAACTAATAAATGAAACAAGCAGTGATGACAGCACACTGGTAAAAAAAACACTGACCAGGCATGCAGTCAGGAGGAGTAGATGATATTCGACCAGAAATGCTGAAGTATGGTGGTATAAAAGTCTTACAGTGGCTGCACTGCATAGTTCAGAATGCCTGGACAGAGGGATGAATTCCCGATGATTGGAGTAGAGCTCTCATAGTACCCATATTTAAAAATGGAAATAAAACTGAATGTGAGAATTACAGAGGTATATCCCTACTGAGTGTTCTTGGCAAGGTCTATGCAAGTATACTTGAGAAACGGTTGAGAAGAATTGTGGAAGAAAAGCTTGGTGAAGAACAAGCTGGATTCAGGTCAAATAGAGGCTGTCAGGATCAGATCTTCACTTTACGATAAATAGTTGAGACATGATGGGAACATAACAAAGATCTGTATTTAAGTTTTGTCGATTTGGAAAAGGCATATGACAAGGTGCCAAGAGAGAAGCTATTCAATATGCTACAGTTATATGGTGTCAATGGGGCATTATATCAAGCAATACTTTATTTTAGTTGTAAGTCAGCAGTTAGAATTGAAGGAAGTACAGGAAGATGGTTTAATGTTAAAACTGGTTTCAGAGAAGGATGTACATTATGAAGGAAAGTGGTATTAAACATGATATCAAAATTGGAGATGTCAATGTCAGCTCTTTGCTTTATGCGGATGATGTTATACTTCTAAATAAATCCATTACAAGTCTGCAAGATTCTCTGACTAAACTGAATAACTGTTGTAATAGATATGGTATGAAGGTCAGCATTAAAAAGACAAAGACAATGAAGATAGGCAGAATCATTGAAAATGTCAACTGTGTTGTGAATGGAGAACATGTGGAACAAGTAAAACATTTCAGCTACTTAGGCACGATTTTTACTGAAGATAGTAAATTCAATATGGAAATAGACAACAGAATCAACAAAGCTGGTATGGTAGGAAGTTAATTGAATAAATTCATATGGAATAAGAGAGAAATTAGTCGGAACACTAAATTAGCTGTATACAAGACAGTGTTCAAACCAGTTTAACTTATGGATCTGAGAGCTGGGTCAGAAGTAAAAGACTTGACCAAAAACTAGAGACCGCAGATATGAGAGTTCTGAGAAAGATTAGAGGCGTGAACAGATGGCATCAATGGCAATATCATATTAAAAACGAGAATATTAGGGAAAGAACTTGCCATTGTCAGCATCCAGGAATGCGTTAGCAGAGCTAATCTCAGTTGGTATGGTCACTTAAACATAATGGGCGAGGAAAGAATAGGAAAATAAGTGTTCTCATCCAGGTTGGCAGGAAAAAGACCCAGAGGAAGACCAAGATATAGTTGGATTGATACGGTATAAAGTGCCTTAGACGATAGAAATATAAGATCTGATAATGTTGGAGTCTTGACAAGTAACAGACTGATTTGGAGGAAAATTGTAGATAGGAAATTAATAATGATGCAATTTTTTTCATGTAGTACTATCATATCCTGTACACCGCTTGAGGGTACATGGCAGGAATTTGATGATGATGATGAATGCCTAGCTGGCCTAAAAGTTGTAAACTAAAATGTCAAATAAGTTGAGAAAATTGAATTGTAAAGATTTAGAAATCAATGTATATTTTAAGAACGAGAGAGTGAGAGGAAAATAAGAGTTTAACTTAGTATTAATAATTGTTTTGTTCCTGTATTATATTAAATAATGAATTCATTAAAATTGTTTGATACCTTTCATGCCTGTATTTCTGACCATGCTGACTGACCCTTCATATAATTTTGAACCTGTGATCTTATGTGTGTGCGGGGATATTCCAATTAAGAGAGAAAAGGGGCACTACTGCAAATAAACTAGAAAACCTAAGGCTTCTGAGTTATAGTAAATGATATTAGTAGCACCTGGATACCCTATAATTAACCTTAGGCTGAGTTAAACTCTACCCCTAAGGCCCAGTAAATAAATTTGTCGGAGTAAGGATAGCTTATAGTGATCAGGGAACAGGTATTTCTGGGGGCCCAAAAAAAATTGAGAAATTTGAGATAAGCGATAAGATTGTATATTCAAGTAAGATAGACGACTTAGGGATACATGAAGTTAAAGATAGCAGATAGAAGCCAAAGTATATATAAGAAAGTAAATCACGCAAAGAATAATATAAAGGGATAAAGATAAAAGACATAACAACAAGCAAGGGTAGAAACATAACAATGGTGAAGACCCGACAACAGACAAAAAAATACTGCTGTTAGTGATGATGGCCGATAGATGGTGTTGATGGTAGTAGTGTTGTAGTTGGAGAATTATTAGTACTGTGTCCTCCCACAATGATTCCTTGGACTCCCTGGAGGTGTCAAGTAAGAATAATAATAATAATTTAAATTATTTAGCAAATCTGTAAAACTATAAAGTTTTTTTTCTTTTTTGTTAGGGTCAGTAAAATTAAGACAACTTCCCAATATAATGTTTTAATTTTAAATACCATTATTTAATTCAGCAGGAACTTGACAGTCTTATATCTAAAAGAATAATAGGTTAAAATATTAAAAAAAAAAAATCATTAAAAAACTTACAATAGAACCAGGCAGAGGTGGAAATGATGCAGCTTCCATCTCAAATTTAGGACATACTGGTTTAGACTCTTTGGCACTAACGGTTTTTTCAAGATCACTACTTTCAAGCTATGAAATTCAAATACTTATGAAAATGATGCACAGTTAACAATGCTATATACTACTGAATTGATAACATTTTTACATCATATTCTAATCTTTACTAGAAGCGATCTTAATACGAACACTTATGGAATTACAGAATATTATTTTAAGAGTGATTTAAACTCCACAGATAGGCAAATCGCACTGCTTTCAAAGTAGTATTAAGCTGGACATGATGGAAAGGAGTATGACTGCTGAGGAAAGCTTTTCCACCAAGTGCAGGACCATCTTCAGTTCTGTCTTTGCATACAAGAGTGATATTTCTCAAGGTTATGTCCTCACTGGGTTTTATATGTTTCATATGTATGCATGTACATATATATATATATATATATATATGTTTCCTGCGGAGAGAAATAAATAAGTTTGTTTCTGCATCGGTGCTTCATATCATCTATATTCTGGTGAAACCCATGACAGTTCCATCGCAAAAAATTTCTTAATGTTTAGGCTTCACAGACTTGTCTGATTTCCATAAGGTTGAGGAATCATCCTTGTTGGGTTTAAATTTCTTATTAGATTTTAGGAAGCTTGGATAACCAGTGGCCATTTCTTCCTCTTGAAAAATACCCAATACATGTTCCTGTGTATCAAGATCACTGGGAAAGTTCAATTAATTTCAGTGGATACTTAAGTATTCATTTCTTCTATGAGAGTCTGGTGGTTTATCTTTAAGTGACATGCTTGCAACATTTTTTTTTTTCACAAGTGGATTCTCATTGAATGGAACTATACATAGTGCAACTGATGTGATCAACAGAGAAACAATCATATGAGTTTGAGTAATTGTTAACATTTTTTTAAGTGGTACTGTCTCTGCATAAGAGGATCTCAGAGGAAGTGTGATGGTGGCCAACTTCCTTTTTACATAATGACAAGATATATTTTGTTCTGTTTTTATCTTTTGTATTTCTTTTTCATCTTTCTGCTGACATGCATGAAAGTATGCTGGATAATCTCCCTAACAGTTTACATAATTTGCCTTTCTTTGGAGAGCAAGCCGAATATCATGCTCTTTACTACCAAATCGGGCATATGTGGCAAAGCCATAAAATCCAAGCAGGCAGTTTGGACGTGTCCTTATTTCAGGCATTTGAAGCAACTTAGTGGATTGGGAATATACAATGTAACAGGACAACAGAGATACCATGCTTTAACAGAGGTTGGATGTTTAGAAATATCAGAAGTAAGAATATTTTTGGTTGGAACCAAGTGACCATCCCCAGGGATTATATTGTGCCTCATATCTGTCAGCCCCTGATCTTTCAGCTCTGAACATATCTCCTCATTAGGAACATGTAGGAGATCATATTCTGAGATTACTCCACTACAGGAATTGATTGTTTCATGAGCTGTCAACTGTTATTGGTATTACTCGGAGTAGTTTTTCGGATTGTTATTGACATGATATTTCTATGAGGATATGGCCAGAACCTAGTTTCTTAGCTGTTTTGGGAGAACCTGCCAGCCTTTCTAAACCCTTCTGAGTAAAGAAGAGTGACATTTTCCTTATTGGCTTTTCGCCTGTTGCAAGGGTGATTAGAAAAACTGGAATATTTATACTGGCATCATGTCTTTTGTTTCTTATTTCTGTTATCAAAAGGTATACCAATGGGATCATTATTTGGTTGGGACCTTGTTAGGGCTGCTGAACCAAACGTCAAGGCACCCAAACCCACCACAGAGTCCCACTCTCTGACAAGCTATGACTGCGCTTGGGAGTGGAACACGAGGCTTACCCCAGATGCTATTTGAACAACACAGCAAGCCTTGGACCATGTCCCCAGATCACGAGAAAGGAGACATTGTAGCACTCTTGATCCTCCAGGACTACCCATCTTGCCTAAGCAGAGGCTAAGGTAGTGCAAGACTACCAGGATCCTCTCCTTACCGGATGACCATTGGTTGCACCACACAGTAAACATGGCAGAAAAGCACTGGATAATAATGATGGTAGTTTGGAAGATAGGATAATAAAACCCAGAAGAAGTAGAGCAAAGAACAAGAGCAAGAATGAAAAGGACAGTACCATCACTGGGTGGTCCCATCTACCATGAACAGGTGACTTAGATAGAGGGAAGGAGGCTGTGGAAAATGTGCAAAGAAAATTTTGCTAGTTTTTCCCCATGGAGTAGAGAGTGAGTGTATCAGTTTGTTATTAAAATAGTGAGGTCATGAAGTGCATTACAGCTGGTGTGTGTGCGAGTTGTATGGCTTGCGTTGGCGAGTTCTTGACTCAGTGGAAGTATTTGATGATAACATCTAGTTGTGCTAAATTAAAAATTACAGGTTTCAGAATTCATTTTTGAATTCTAGAAATATCTGCATAAAATAATCAAAAATTGATCGAATGACAGTAGTTTTCAGCAGTTGCTGAAAACTACTGTCATTCGATGTAATTTCTCGGTGTTAGTGAAATAGAATCCTTTTACTATTTTTTTTTAAATTAATGACACTCATCAGAAGTTATAGCCTAGACTACACCCATTGCCCAATTGAAACCCTCCCCCCCTTTTTTTTTGTCATTATTGTGAATGAAGACTGAAAATTCATCAATCAAAAGGTCCCAATACAGGTATAATTTTGATTTTTTTTGAAGGCTTTTGTTTCAATGTAGTACATTATTGTGTATGGGTACTAGATTTCAAACAGCTCTATTCCCTCTAATTCTCAGAGAATATATGGTTGAGCCCTCTATTAGAGCAGAACATGAAGAAATCATTAAGAACTTTGGCATGACATTTGTCTATCATAACTTGCACATCTTTATTTACTTTGGAAAATTTGCACTACATAAATCATTTGGGTTCTCTATCTGACGACTGCACTAAAAACGGGTGTTTACTGCAACTGAAAATTTGAAAGAGGGGTGTTAGGACAAGGTATGCACTTAGATACTGTATTTGGTGCTTCAATAAATCTGTTTTGCATGTATGAATGCAGTACAGTGTCTAGGGTAGAGAATCTTTTTCATTATGCAGATTTTCATTCCAAATATCTTTAATTACAATTGTTAAAATGCAATTTCTTGATCAACAGACCCTTTTTGTTGTCTTATTGATCTGTGTGTTAATTTTTACTCACACTTATTTTAAAAACCAATTGTAGGTTCATTTTGTACCATATTACTTCAGTATGTCTAGTTTCTTTTCAATGTGTTCATCTATTTTGAAAACAATATTGGTTTTCCCGAAAACATTAAACTTCACATACTACATTCATTTATTTTTATCTCTAAAAATAACACGAGGCACTGTATTACAAAAAAGAAATGTTAATTATATAATTATATAAACATAATTAATTACATTAAGAAAACTGTAAGCAATACACATTCTCTCCCACACTCACTCACTTGAAATTTAAATTCAGGAATTAAAAAAATCCAACTACAAACAAAACAAAGGAAACAAATTCGTTTAGCACCCATTCTAGGATGAAAATCTATTAATAGAATCAATTCCAATTAAGGAATCTTTTCTCACCAGCACAAAGTTAACAGTCATTACAAAATAAGGAACACTTCCTACCTCTGTAACTTCGTAAAAAATTTCTTCAGGAATATATACCTCACTCCAGAAAGATCAACATGAACACAAAACAGATTAAACTGTCTAAACACAACCTTCATTACTTGTATTCAGTTCCTATCCTTTACTGAATAAAAGTTTTTTTTTTGTCTTCAGTATTTTGTAATATCCAAAATCACAAGGAAAACTGTTTTGAAGAAACACACTACTTTCTGCTTGAGGTAAAATGTTCAGTATTAATTCCATCTGTTGATAGGAACAAATACAGGGTTATATAAACAATCAGTAGACATACATTGAGCTGGAATTTTCTTTTTAGAAACTTGGGCTACTAATATTCCTTATAACAAAAACTATATTCGAGGCATTCTTCTAGATTATCTTTTAGTAGTCACACACCAGTTGAAAGAAATGGAAGACTTTCAGATAAATCAACTTTGTTTCTGAATATGTTTCTATAATCCCTTCTGCCAAAATGGCTAACTTGTAACAACACATTACTTAACAATAACAAAAAACAATATTTAAAGTCATCTTCTAGATCATCAGTGGTTTCCAAAACTTATTTAGCTAACCGCCCCCCCCCCCCCCCCAAAAAAAAAATTTATTCAGAACCCCTGACCCTGGAAACTGCTTTCTGAGACCTGACCAGCTCTACCTGATTATATAAGAAAATCGTATAAAAATCAGATCAGCAGTTCGAGTTTTAAAATTATGCGAACAAACAGATAGATACAGGAGCAAATTTGCATTTCATTATGCATCTATTAGAGATTTTTGAAGTTTGGAAATAAGACACCTTGAAACGGAAATTTTAAAACTATTTATTGAAATCAACAAAAGAAACATAAATTGCACGTAAACATAGAACAAGTTGCAGCTGAAAATTTAACACTATTAAAATTAAGAAAACACATAAATTTGCACATATGTAAAAATTGCACATAAAATAATAAATAATGATCAGTAATATTAAAAACAATCCCAATGAGAAGAATGAGCCTGGTGTGCTGCTTCCAATTTGATATTTAGCTCTATATTTGTCAGCGGAATTCTTAAATCACTGCGATCAGCAATTTACAGTCGGTCGGTTTCTTCTTTTAGTTAAATGATTTGTGACTGCACTGAACCCACATTCTAAGAAATATGATGATGGAAATGTGATTAAGAACTTGTTTACTACAGTCCACAAACCAGGATAAAGTATGGGCATCTGCTTTTGCAACCAAATTTAATTTCAATTCCTCATTTGTTGTTACTTGTATCAGTTCTTGTAATTGTAAAGACTCTTCTGTGTTTGTACTTGAAAACGAGTATTAACTCCAAAACACAATCAGGTATTTTCATTTCAAGAATATCTTTAAATTGTTGCTTGCAATCAAAATGAGAGCCTCCAAGTGCTGACAATAGTCTGAGCACGTCTTCATCACATTTTCCCACTGTTGATAGGTTTGGAAACTGGCCGAAATCTCTTCATCTTAATTTTGTTTGTACAGGACAAGTTTTGACACAAATGCAGAAATAACAGCTTTTGTTTTTATTAAATTCAGCTCATCTCCTTGGAGGTGTAGATTTGTTTCATTAAATTTGTTAAATAAATCTGTCAAATAAGCTATGTCACTCTTGAAATTAATCAAGTTCGCCCGTAAAGAATCATCTGTTTTCTAACAACTGTAGCACCGAGTCAAAGAGTTTATAAAATCGATTCAAACAGGCACCTTTTGTAAGCCAATGAACTTCTGTATGGAGCAGCAAGCGATTGAATTCTTCAGTTTTCAATATAAAGTTGTCCAAACAATCTGTCATTCAATGAATGACTTCTGATTTTGTTGACTGCTGTAATTGCATAATGTAATGACCTGACAAGATAACATTCAGAGAGATTATCTTCTTTCCTTTTTTTCCCCAAAAAAACCTCCTCTTCCAATGCATGAAATATCGATTCTCCTTTAGCATCAGCAAATAATAATTCTTGGCAAATTTTTTCTTTTATGTATCGTACATATGCTAAAAGTAAGATTTCATTTCCTGGTAAAGTAGACTAGTCAAGTTGTATAGAGAGCTGGGTTGTTTTAAAAACTCATATAATTTTATTTATTTATTTGTATGGAGTTTCCTCCCTATTTCTCCCCCGTCACAACTGGGATGAGTTGAGCCCCCTCATGGGGGGGGGGGGGTTAAGTATTCATGGCTGTAGATCCGTGTGTGTTCACGAGGCTGGTTTGCCCGCTTGCAGGATGAAAAACCCCAGATAAACTGGCAAAAAAAACCCTGCTGTCCACGCCCAAGACCGGCTAACTTGGCTATGGCTGAAGAAGATCCTTAGGCTCCTCACGTCATCAACGGGAACGAACCTATGACACTCCTTCCCCAGCATATGGTTGTGAAGTGCATAGCCAATAGGCTAACCGTGCGGACACTCATATAATGAATTTTCAACATCCTGGGCCATTTCACCAATTCTTCGTTGCACTGTATTATTGCTCAAAGGAATTTTTTTGATAATATCAGAGGCTGGCTTGTGCAGTACAGTGCATATCACTAACAACTGGTAGGATTAGATCTTCACCAACATTATGCAGTTTTCCAGATTTAGCAATCAGTAAGGAAATGTTGTAAGAGGCATGCAACCCTTCACCATCTAGTTTGGATGTTGCTGAAAACATACGTGCCAATGTTCATTGTTTCAAAAATTATCCATTAAGTGCTTGAAAATATGATAAATCCTTATCTTTTTTATCAGCATGAACTTTTGTCAAATGTTGTTCCAGTCTTGAAGGTTCATAAATTCATCACCATAATTATTATTATTACCCAAAGACCCCATAGAGTCATAGACTCATGTAGGAGGCCTTTTTATCATACATAGCTCATCATACTGTGCCTTAAACACACTCAAATTTTATGCAAATCACACTCTCAGGCAAGGCATTCCAATCATTTACAACTCTGCATGCAAAATACCTGATTCTCACTCTCCTGCTCACACCCTCCTTATACAGTTTACAGGAATGACCTCTGGTTCTCCCCATGATCTCCTGCTGTTTTCTGTAGCACCTCTCCAACATTAATCCTATAACAATCCCTTACTAACTCATAGATCTCTATCATATCTCCCCTCTTCCTCATATTCATTCTTGTAGAAAAGCTTATATGCTGGTTAAACATAACTAAATACTTAAGGAATTGACAGCGTACACTAGAAATATAAATTAAATCAACTTTAATATATACTCTCCGATATTTTGGCAACGTCACGTTGCCATTTCATGGGAACTTAAGATAAAGACATGTGCACGCAAGTATTACATAACAGCAAATGAGAAATGAAGCGAGGAAGCTACTGTTTTCCTAAAGTCCTGATGGTGCCCCCTGGCGGGCTATATTAGGTGTTCTTGGCCTTTGGGCTGAAGTTCTAATATATGTTTCCCAAATTTGGGGCAGTCTAATGCATCCAAATTTGTTGAGGTTTGGCATGTTCCGAAGGGCTGAGGCTAGTTCCATGAATAGTCTTTCATATTTGAACTTGCTGCAGTGTATTACTGTGGCTTTCTTCCATCTTATTCTGTGGCGGGTATCCAGAGCATGGTCTGTAAGCCCAAGTGGCTGCACTCGGATATACACCCGAGGCACCTCAGAAAAAATCAACAAAATTCTAAAAAAAACATGACGACCCACACCATATAGAAAATCGGCATCCCTTATCTGCTCCACTAAAGACCAACCACTTCTCTTAGACCTACCTGGTGTATACCAGGTCCCTTGCAGCTGTAAATTGTCCTACTTTGGCCAAACAGGTAGGACAGCAAACATCAGAATCTCAGAACACAAGGACTACATCCGATTTCACCAGTACAGCCATTCTGGGCTTGTCAGACCAAGCTCTGGATACTTGCCACAGTAATACACCACAGCAAGTTCAAATATGAAAGACTATTCATGGAATCAGCCTCAGCCCTTAGGAACATGCCAAATCTCAACAAATTTGGATGCATGAGACTGCCCCAAATTTGGGAAACATATATCAGAAGAACTTCAGTCCAAAGGCCAAGAACACTTAATATAGCCCGCCAGGGGGCACCATCAGGACTTTAGGAACACGGTAGCTTCCTCGCTTCATTTCTCATTTGCTGTTATGTAGTACTTACGTGCACGTGTCTTAATCTTAAGTTCCCATGAAGATGGCAACGTGACGTTGTCAAAATATCGGAAAGTATATATTAAAGTTGATTTAATTTATATTTCTAGTGTACACTGTCAATTCCTTAAGTATTTAGTTATCCTCATATTCAACATTCCAGAGGTCAGAAACTATCTTAGTCAGTCACCTCTGGACCCTTTTCAACATCTCATTGTCCTCTTGAAAACCAGGTGACCAAATCTGTACATGGCAGTTCATTGTGGCCTAATCAAAGACTTATACAATGGAACAAGAATCTCCCTACTTCTACAAGTTTGTGTTCTCTACATCAATTCCAGAAGTCTTTGTGTCGTCCTCACAATTTTGGCAATGTGTCCTCTAAATTTAAGATCCTTATCCACTATCGTCCCAAGATTTCTTATTTCCTCCAAATGAAAATATATCCCCACCAAGCATAAATTCTACATCGCATTCCCAGTTACTCAATTTATTCAAGTCTTCTTGTAAGGCTACAACATCTTCTCCACTCTTCATAGTTCGTACCAATTTTGCATCATCTGTAAACAACTGAATATCTCCATCCAAATCTTTGCCAATGCAATTGACATACAAGTTAAACAGTAATGGCCCTAAAACAGACCTGAGGTACACCACTAGTAACTTTCCTCTTCCAGGATATTGCTCCCCTACACATAATTTTCTGATACTGATCAGATAGTCAGTCTCCGATGCAATGCACTAATCTAATATCCAACACCATCAGCTCTAATTTGACTATCAACTTATCATGTGGTAATCTATCAAAAGCGTATGCAAAGTATACGCTTTTGATAGATACACAGTATATTACTGTGTATCACTCTCCTCTGTCCAAGCAAGCCGTCACCTTATTCTAATAAGTAGATTACTAAATCATGACCTCCCATCCATGCTGTCAACCCAATTCCAGATCCCAGTTCTCACAAGCTTCTCAAGAACTTAACCACAATACCTGACTGACAAGGCCTATAATTGGATGCTTGAGTTCTGTCACCTCCCTTACGAAGCGGCACAATGTTGCCCTCCTTCTATTCCTTTGGAACTTGACCGAGTGAAAGACTCATATTAAAAATTATGTCAAGGCACATGTCAGTTCCCTGGCACATTCCTTTAAAATACATGGTCATATATTATCAATTCTCACAGCTTTATTAATATCATTGGATAGTAGCAGTAGCACTGTGTGCTCAATGTTACATATACCTGATTGATATATCTTAACAAAGTGAGTACTCATTAATTGAACAATCTCATTAGCTTCCAAACACTCGAGCTCCTTCTGCATTCGATAAAGTTATTCTTTCACATTCATTCTTTCTTTTTATTGTGGCATAACGATAAAATTCTTTTGAAAATGAGGTCTGAAGAGATCTCGCATAACCTGGATAAGAATTTCTCAATAGGGACAGATGGATATCAGCCCATTTGCTAAAGGAATGTTCAGCTGAATTGGCTAGGCCTTTCACATATTTGTATAACTTGGGTCTCAGTTAAGGAATAATACTACAGGAATGGAAGAAATGTATGTTAGTTCCATTGCACAAGGGTGGTGCAAAAAATGACACGTCTAACTACTGACCTATCAGTATCACTGGTGTGGTGGTGATGATTTTAGAGAAGTTTGTAAGAACTCACATATAGAAATGGGCAGACAAACATGCTATACCCTGCAAGGAGCAGCATGGGTTTACTAAAGGAAGGTCATATTTTAGCGATTTGCTCATATTTTATAACAATGTTATGACCGAATTGGATAAAGGGAATGGATACACTATGATAATGATGGATTTTTCCAAGGCATTTGATAGGAAGCCACACAATAGGCTGTTGTGTAAACTGGAGAATATGGGATTGGAACATTATCTATTCACTTGGATGAGGGGATGGTTGACAGACAGATATCAAAAAGTGGTATATATACAGTGGGCTGCCAGATTTAAGGTAACCAGTGGTGTACCTCAGGGTTCAGTCCTTGGACTGTTATTGCTCAATCTATACATTAATGACATCAAACAGGGTCTAACATCAACTGCGCAACTGTTTGCTGATGATGCGAAGATAGGCATGTCAATCAAGGATGCTACTGATATTCAGCACCTACAAAATGATTTGATTAAGCAGGAAATTTGGACAAATGAAAATGGTTGTCAGTTTAATGCTAGTTATGCACTTTGGCATGATTCGAGTTCTAGCGGCATATTATATTAGCAGAGTTATGCAACAACAAACCAAGGAGGTAAGGGATCTTGGCATATTGGTGGATAGGAATTTGAAGTTCAAAGGTCACATAGCAAAAATTGCAAATACAACTCAGAATAATTACGATGTTGAAGCAAACCTTGACATGTAATGATAATGAAGTCATTTTGTCTCTTTATAAGGTTTTGATAAGACCACACCTGGATTATTGTGTGCAGATTTGGTCTTGCAGGTTCCAGTGGGATAAAGAAGCTGTGCAAAGGGTGAATAGATTATATCTGGATTATGTGATTTAGATTATGAGGCCAGATTGTATGTGGACTGCAAACTCTGGTTAACAGGATGATATGAGAGAGGTCTATATACTTTTGAATGGGTGTTATAGGATATCGTCTGATTAAATTTTTCATTATAACGGAGGTGGAGAGAGAACACAGGAGAAAATCCATGAAAGTTAAGTTTGTTCACAATCAAGAAAAGGGTTTTTCTTGACTGTGAACTCTAGTATGATTGTTTCATTCACACTAGATGCACTCACAGAGTAGTGAGTGCATCTTGTGTGAATGAATTTAAGGGAAGGTATGAAGCTGGTTTGGGAGATTTTTAGCCTCCCTGGAAGTCTCAGATAATAATAATTAGTATTATGCACAAACTGAGAGTTCACTTAAGAGAATACATTTCTCTGACATTGGATTTTGCTCTCATATGGTTTCTGCCTAATCTCTGAAGAGAACCAACCAGTTCAAAACAGTTGTCAAATCTTTATAAAATGCACTAATAAAAGTGAGTAGGTTAGGTGAACCTAACCTACGGATGCTTAGACAGCAGACATGTTCTTTTAAGTAGCCAAAGGTAATGCAAGTCCAATGCCGAAGACTGTATTCTTGTAAGCTCTCAGGTCAAATTTCTGAAACTTTCATAGTTTTCTACGAACACTCGGATTTGAAATAAGGATCTTTAATATTCATTTTTATATATGTAACATTAAAGGGACTTTGTAAAATCGATGCAAAGCAAATATTTCTGAAGTTATGTAAAAGCACAGTTAGTAAGAGTGTTTGGACTATTTTTCATTTTCTTACCAAAGTTTTCCTATGACTTTTTTATTTTTTTTTATAGCTCGTTTTACACAGCGTTCCAATTTCTTACATTTTTCTCTGTATTCTCTAAGACAGGGCTGGGAAAACTGCAGCTCCAGAGACAATATTGGTTTTCATTGCCATTTTTTCTACACTTTTATATTAATAATCTATAGTAGTGTTATATTGATGTTTCTATATGATTTATGCTTAATTAGTTGTTTACTTAAATCTATCCTTTCTTACTTATACAATCAAAATCCTACCAGCTGCTCTATTGTTAAATATTTATCTTTTGGGATTTATTCTCTTTATTCACTTACTTTAATCTTATTCTTATATCTAGGATTGTTTACTCTTCGGATACTGGCAAATTTATATTTTGCTGCGCCAGCCAGTATCCTATAGCAGAAAAGATCCTTGCTCAGGGAGACAATACTAGAGTCTGAAGATTATTTACACAATATCTTACTTAAACTGCCGTATAGATTTAGATTATTGCAGTCGTGACCTAAATCTATTATTATATTCACTCTCTAAATCCTTCCCGCCAAAATAGGTTCTATTTTTATAAGTGGTAAGTTGGAATCGTAATCAGGCCTCAGGTTCAGGTAAATATGACATGTTTATTGGAATATCTAAAACACAATACAAAATTCATACACTCAATTATGCTCAATACTAAATAAAATTCTAAATAAAATTAATTAAATCTTATAAAGCATGCTAAACACAGTAACTGCATAATGGGATAGATAGCAAATGATATGAAGTTAAGCTAAATCCCTTCAGTATTACTCGCAAGAGAAAACTAACAAACATTCTAATGTTACTGAGATACTAAATTCTACTATTCTTATCGCATCAAGTTAATCCTATCACATACAAAATTACAAAAGATCTCTTCCAAACAATTCTTCTTACTCTCAAAGGAGGTTAACTTTCTAAATAGAGACTGTCCACAGAGTTCTTTAGAATACAGTTCTTAATTTCACATTCGTAAACAATCTTCTCTCTTCTAATGAACTTTCACACAAAATTAGAGTAATAGCACCTTACCGAGCTTTTTCCGCATCATTCTGCACCACGTGTATGCCTGGATACTTCTCATCTATTGGCTGTCCATACGCCAATGTAGGAGTTACGCTATCTTCATTCCTTCTGCAGAAAACAGACTCAAATCTTTGCGTTTCAGGAACAACTCGACGGGACTTTTCAGTGATGGCTTGATTCTGCTAGGACTGGAATTTTTACCTTTAGTTTTGCATAGAATCCTACTTCATTTTAAGAACGCTCGCAGTCCAACATCTTATCACAGACTTCACCCCCCCCCCCTACGTGAAACTGCCCGCTAACTTCCAAACCACCAAAACAGAAAAACGTTACGACCAGAGAGTGTTCCGATACGGGCTCAACCACTTATATTCTTCTATAGAGCGCCCGCTTTTCTCAGTCCCCTTTTTGCACAAGGCCCTTATCTTTTCACCCCTTTGGGTTCATCCTTCGCTTTTATGACGCTGTTATACTTGGATTCACAGAATACATGGCAATGTCATTTTCCAAGTAAGCTATAGCCGCTAGCGTTACGCTGTACACGTGTAGTTTTATGCCTTCCAGGAATTATTACTTAGCAACTTTTTAGATGACTCACAGTAAATTTTACATAGCTTAAGTGAGGCTTAAATTTAAATCAGATTATCTCTCTTTTTAGACATACTTAAAAATGAAATCTTAATATAATCACATCAGCTTAAATATAAGGCACTTGAAATAAAGAATACAAATTTTACATAAAGTGAAGAAGTTTCACTTTTAATTACAGTTGATGTGCAGGTATTTCTCTCTGTCAGCAAGTTTTATATGTTAGATTCCAAATGAATGATTTTTTTCAGAGATTCCTTCATTTAGGATCTAACAGTAGTATAGTATGTACTAATATTAGAAGATTTTATTTCGTAAATGCTTTAAAGATATGTAAAAATCATATATTTTGAAATTTTGCATTTTTAGCTTTTAAATAGTACAGGCCCAAAGGGTTGTTAATGTGGATTTTATCAGGTATTTGGTTGGTAAAAAGTGTTTTTCGACATTTTATGGCCTGTGTCACTCCCGGCAAAAGTGACTACTATGGTCGCTGCATTACCCACTGCCTCTGTGCCTGCAATCTGCATCATCACTCCTCATGCAGTACACACAAGTTATGCACTTATGGTGGTAGAGGAACATAACTAGTGAATTTTATGTGTAGATAAGCACTTTTCTGATTAATAAATAATTAAGACTGATTTTAGCGAAAGTTATAAAACCCTTGTTTAAAATGACTGAGCAACAGAAGAGTATAAAACGGAAATACGAACAAGAAATAAGTGTTTAACCAACAATGAGAGGACGATTTTAACTGAAACAATACGAGGGAAACTCAGAAACACTTTATAACGATTTTGAGAATTGTTTGAGAAACTGAAAAAGTAAAAGCTATGTTTTGAATTTCTTGCAAATCCTTTTGTGATTGGTGTCCTGTTATTGCACCTTTTACTGCAGATGTTGCTTCAATAGAGACAGAGCTTATTGAGCTGCAGGAAGATGTGGGTTTGAAGTTAGTACATAAAAGCTCACCTGTAACTGACTTTTGGAAACAAAACCTAGAAGCAAAGCATCCCAATCTTCAGAAAAATGGCTTCCGACTACTCCCTGTTTTTTTTGGGACAACTTACTGCTGTGAATCTCTCTTCTCTATAATAAAATTTGGTAAGTCTGAACATCGTGCAATCCTCACTAACAGCCACCTCACTGAGCTTCTTAAAACAGCTTGGACATCCTACCAGCCAGATTTTAAACTATTAACTGCACAAATAAAGAATCAATCAAAGCCTTCAATGAGTAGAGATTAAACATATTCTTCTTTGGTCAGTAGGACTACTATATAATTTTATTTTTTATTATTTATAAATACAATTGTAAAATAATATTTTCTGCAGCTCTTGAACATTCAAAAATGTATTTGAATGTCGAAGAACTTGCCCACCCCTGCTCTAAGATCACATGCTGCCTTACTTGCCAGTTATTTTTAATATGCTTTCTTCTTTTCCTTGACTGTCTTAACTTCTGTGTCAACCATGGAGTTCTTATATTTTTGTCCTTGTAGATAATCTCACCACATAGTTCTCTGGCTTGTATCAAAACTTTCATTTTTTCTTGCATAATATGTGTCTGTATCATAATAATTTTAAAATGCATATTGGTTACCTGATTCAAGAAATTTATAATTTGAACATCAGAATAGCATTCTGGCTAGAATGTGACTGAGATGGCTATAGTGGCACAATTCAAAGTTGACAGTGATAGTGCTACATAGAATTCCTATTTAATTTGAGACCCCCCCCCCCCAGCCATAAAGGCAGGAATAACCAGTTATTTCTTTTACACTGTGAATGAACTTATCTTGCTTTTGATGTCCCATCTTGTTGTCATTACTGGACTGACTATAATCTGAAGTCATTTTTGATAATAGTAACTTTTGCTGAAATTAGACTCTAATATGATGGAGTCTCATTTCCATATATAGTGATAACAGCTCTAGATGATTCATTTTAATATCTCTTGGCAGATAGTCATTTGTATGTATAATTTTTATATATGATATATTTTTATTTTATTACTCTGTTCTCTTCATTTAAAAATAATTTGTTAATCATAATCCCCCCCCACCACCACCACCAACAAAAATTTATCTGATTTTTCAGTTTGGATTTTAATCCTGCCATATTTCCTAAATTCTAGTACTTTTAAGTATTGACTTGGAAGGTCATTACACCTGATGTAGCCGAAAAAGTGAGTAATATATCAGCAATACTACATGCTAAATTAATAACCTAACTGTTGTGTCATTTATAGAGAGTTAATAAATTTAGTTTAATCCTCTATCCAAGCGTAAGCAAACAAAGTTTGTGCCTGAAGTATTTGCAGGACTGAGGAAACTCGTGGTAAAAGTGGACCAAGCTATCATCAATCCTTAGTATCTCCCATAATGCAAAGCACACCTCCTTGCAGACATGCATTAAGGGAAGGGCCACTACCCAGATCGGTTTCAACCTTCTTTGAGGTCTCGCCAGTGGGAGCGAGACCCAGAGGTGGTGATACCAATGTGGAAACAATGTAGAAGTCATATTTACCTATACAAGTTGCCAAAAGGTGTCTCACCTTATTATTAAATTACTCTGGATTTAGGGAAAGATGGAAGTTTTTTCCCACTTGGTTAGACTATAATAAATTTACTTTAATCCTTTATCCAAGTTTGCGCCTGAAGTATCTTCAGGGCTGAGGAAACTCGTGGTAAAGATGGACTAAGCTCCAACCACTTGTCTTAATATCTCTCATAATGCAAAGCACGTCTCCTTGCGGTCATGACCAAAGCTATTTATTAACCACTATACCGACCATTAAGGAAGAAATATGCATCCTCATACGCTTCGTATCCATCATATATTTCAATGTAATATCAATGGTATTACAATTTTAATAGCAGTTCGCAACCATGATAACCCTGATGTCTATAGACGTCTTGGCAGGTAGCGTGGTTAAGGGAAGGGCCACTACCCAGACTGGTTTCGACCTTTATTGAGGTCTCGTCGGTGGAAGCCAGATCCAAAGGTGGCGATACTAAGATGGAAGTAATGGAGAAGTCATATTGGAAATAATCCAATTCCAAATGTCTTCAGAAATATAAGAGATGTACATGTTTACAGAGGAAATGAAATCTTTTCAGATCACTGCTTTGGAATGGATAAAGGAAGCAAATAAGAAAAACAAGAAATAGAACAAGTATACAAAGTATATCCATTAAAAGAAGAAAGCATTACAATGCTATATCAATGAAGATTAACAGATTACCTAAAAGGAAAACAAAATTAATAAAGATATACAAGAACAGAAAACTTTAATAAAGACAATTCATTAAGCAGCCTTTGAAGTACTTGGAAAGAAAAATAAAATATTAAAAAGAAAAACATTAAAAATTTGGAACACAGATAAATAAAATGCAGCAAAATAAAAACGAATGGCATAGAAATCATTCCTACAAACACATACAAAGGAAAGAGAATATACAAAAACAAAAGAAATATAGCTAAAACCATTGTATAGAAAGCTTACCAAGATTCTTGGGACAGATTTATTAATAATATAGAAAGAGACATACATTGAAGACAAAACATAGCCTACAAAATATTAAAGAAATTAACAATGAAAAAAGAGACAGAGTATAAATAAACACAGTACAACAGAAACTATGGATAGAACATTATAAGAATTTATGGCATCACCCAAATTTAATCTGATAACATTTAAATTTAATAGCAGAAAACAATGATGATGACATCAGAACTGATAAAGAAATAATTAGATTGGAAGAACTAAAAGAAGCAATAAAGATATCAAAAAACAGAAAATCAGGCTGATTAAATGGCATAAATACAGAACTTTGGAAATACGGTGAAGAATATTTACATCACAGATTCCTAAAATTAATAAATAACTGTTGGATGAAATGAGATGTTCCATCAGATTAGTCAAAGGCTAGGTTATATCTATATTTAAGAAAAGAGACTGATGATTGTGGAAATTACAGAGGAATCAATTAAATGCAGGTTACAAAATTTACAGTAAAATCTTGAATAAAAGACTGAAATATTGCAAATAATCTACTCTCAGAAGCACAAAATGGTTTTAGACATACAAAGTTTACATAAAGATATCCAAATACAGTTAAGTAATAAATTAACAGAAGAAATTGAAATTAATAAAGTTGTTAGACAGGGATGTATCTCATCTCCAACTCTATTGAATACACATATAGGTCACCACTCTCCCCACCCTTGGCCAATTTCTTTATGGAGAGCTTTGAAGAAAAAGCCTTAGCCTCTGCCCCACAAAAACCAACCATATGGCTTCGCTACGTTGATGATGTGTTCGCTATTTGGCCACATGGCTCTGAAACACTTCTCTCCTTCTTAACACACTTAAACAACCAACACCCCAGAATCAAATTCACTCTGGAAAAAGAGGAAAACAACAGCCTCCCTTTCCTAGACATACTAGTCACCCGCCAGCCTAATGGATCCTTGGTTTTCTCAGTTTACAGAAAACCCACCCATACAGGCAGATACATTCACCAACAATGCCCCCCCCCCCCCTTCACAACAATATGGAGTAGTGAAAACACTATACAACAGGGCTAAACTAATCTGTTCAAACGACTTGGCCCTAAACACTGAACTAAATCACATCCTCAACACTTTCTCAGCCAATGGCTATCCCCCTAAAAAAATCCAAAATATATTAGAACCTACAAACCACAGATCCCCCCCCATCCACACACACACAACAAGGATTACTCTAAATCCATCACCATTCCCTACATCCGAGGCACTTCGGAAAAGATTACCAAAATCTTAAAAAAGCATGACCTGACCTACTGTTACAAACCTTACAGAAAATTGGCATCCCTTATCCGCTCCACTAAAGACCAACCACTTCCCCTAGACCTACTTGGTGTTTACCAGGTCCCTTGCAGTTGTAAACTGTCTTACTTTGGCCAAACAGGCAGGACAGCGAATATCAGAATTTCAGAACACAAGGACTACATCCGTTTTCACAAATACAGTCATTCTGGGCTTGCAGACCATGCTCTGGACACACGCCACAGAATAAGGTGGAAGAAAGCTACAGTGATACACCGTAGCAAATACAAATTTGAAAGACTCTTTATGGAATCAGCCTCAGCCCTAAGAAATTCTCCAAACCTCAACAAATTTGGTTGTATGCGACTGCCCCAAATTTGGGAGGCCTACATCTGCAGACCTTCAGCCCAACGGCCAAGAACACCTACTTAGCCCGCTAGAGGGCACCATCGGGACTGTTAGGAGAACAATAGCTTCATCTCTTCATTCCCAGTTTCTGTGTTGTAGTGCCTACGTGCACGTAACTTTTTTGTAAGTTCCTTTAGAAAATAGCAATGTGACATTGCCAAAATATCGGAAAATATTTATTAAAGTTAATTTAATTTATATCCCTAACCACGTTGTTCTATTCCTTAAGTGTTTTAATAATAACATATAGATCAGATTATTAAAACATGGAAAACAACAATAAAACAAGGTATCAAATTAACCTCAAGAATTGTTATCAATACAATGCTGTATGTAGATGATCTGATTACACCATACGACAATGAAGATGACCTTCAAAATCAGTTTATGAATTAAGCAAAATAAGTCAATAATAGTGTTTAAAAATTTCACAAAAGTCATGGCATTTAAGGGTCAAGATCATATTAGACCAAAAGTATTCATATAAAATAGAGCAGGTGACTATTTAGGCTGCATAATAACATACAAGAGAGATACATGAAAAAATAGAGAAATTTCAGAAAATTTGTGTAACAATTAAAAGGACACTGAATAAAAAACAAGATGAGAAACTCAATAAAAATTTTATAAAGTACTGTGTGGCCACACCCACTATATTATAGTAAAATGCAAGCTGCAGAAATGAGATTTTTAAGAGCAAGTCAAGTATGCACAAAAATTGAATTTAAAATTTTCCATTTCCAGATTAAAATGAAAACAATATTGATTGTTTTCATTTTTTAAATTTTCATTTAAAAAATGAAAACAATCAGAGGATTGCTAGATATTAACAATGTAAATAAAAAGATCAAGAAATATAGACAAAAATGGAAAGAACACCTATTCAGAATGGAAATATATTGGCTACCAAAAGAGTACGATATATAGACCAAGGGGTGGGGGTGGGGGGAAAGACTAGTCACAAGATGGAAGGACCAGTGAAGACAGAACAGACAAATGACTAATACAATGGAGTTCAAAAGCTAAGGATGATGAAAACAAGATTTTTACATGTATACAAAAAAATTTTAATCACTACAACCAAATGTTGGCATAAATTTATTGCAAACATACTAATTATATTGCAACATCATCATCATCAAATTCCTGCCATGTACCCTCAAGGGGTATACAGGATATGATAGTACTACATCAAAAATTTACATCATTATTAACTTCCTAACTACAATTTTCCTCCAAATTAGTCTGTTACTTCTCAAGACTCCAACATTATCAGATCTTATATTTATATCTTCTAAGGCACATTGTACTGTATCAATCCACCTATATCTTGGTCTTCCTCTGGGTCGTTTTCGTGCCAACCTGGCAGAGAACACTTGTTTTGCTAATCTTTCCTCGCCAACTCTGTTTAAGTGACCATACCACCTGAGATTAGCTCTGCTAATGCATTCCTGGATGCTGACAATGTCAAGTTCTTTCCTAATATCTCCGTTTTTAATATGAAATTGCCATTGAAGCCATCTTTTCACGCCTATAATGTTTCTCAGGACTCCCATATCTGCAGATTATAGTCTATGGACAAGTGTTTTACTTCTGACCCAGCTCTCAGATCCATCAGTTAAAATTCGTTCGAACACTATCTTGTATACAGCTAATTTTGTGTTCCAACTAATTTCTCTCTTATTCCATATGAATTTATTCAATTGACTTCCTACCATACCAGCTTTGTTGATTCTGTTGTCTATTTCCATATTTAATTTACCATCTTCACTAAAAATCGTGCCTAAGTAGATGAAATGTTTTACTTGTTCCACAGGTTCTCCATTCACAACACACTTGACATTTTCAACGATTCTGCCTATTTTCATTGTCATTGTTTTTTTATTGCTGACCTTAATACCATGTCTTTTACAACAGTTATTCAATTTAGTCAGGGAATCTTGTACACTTGTAGTGGATTTATTTAGAAGTATAACATCGTCCACATAAAGCAAAGAGCTGACACTAACATATCCAATTTTTATATCATGTTTAATACCACTTTCCTTCATAATGTGATCCATATAGATAATGAATAACAGAGGGGATAATGTACATCCTTGTCTCACACCAGATTTAACATTAAACCATCTTACTGTACTTCCTTCAATTTTAACTGCTGACTTACAACTCAAATAAAGACTAAGTATTGCTTGATATAATGCCCCATTGACACCATATAACTGCAGCGTATTGAATAGCTTCTCTCTTGGCACCTTGTCATATGCCTTTTACAAATCGACAAAACTTAAATACAGATCTTTGTTACATTCCCATGATTTCTCCACTATTTGTCGTAAAGTGAAGATCTGAACCTGACAGCCTCTATTTGACCTGAATCCATCTTGTTCTTCACCAAGCTTTTCTTCCACAATTCTTCTCAACTGTTTCTCAAGTATGCTTGCATATATCTTACCAGGAACACTCAATAGGGATATACCTCTGTAATTCTCACATTGTTTTATTTCCCTTTTTATACATAGGTACTATGAGAGCTGTACTCCAATAATTGGAAATTCGTCCCTCTCCCAGGCATTCTGAACTATGCAGTGCAGCCACTGTAACTCTCTTATACCACCATACTTCAGCATTTCTGGTCGAATATCGTCTACTTCTGCTGCCTTTCCACATTTCAGGCCCTTGATGGCTTTTTCTAGTTCAAGTATGGATATGTATTCCTGACTGCATGCCTGGTCAATATTTTTTTATCACTGTGCTGTCATCACTGCTTGTTTCATTTAGCAGTTTTTCGAAGTAATTACTCCATACTTCAAGGATATCTTTTTGTCCCTTTTTCATGTCACCTTTATCATCTCTAACTCCTTTTACCGCTCTCTTTCTTCCATTTCTGAGCTTCTTCAACAACCTCCAGAATATTTTGCCACCTTCTTGATATTTATTTTCTATATTCTTGCCAAAGTCCTCCCATGACTTTTGTTTAGCTAGTTTTACACAGTGTTTAGCATTCTTGCATTTGTCTCTGTATTCTCTAGGAGCACAAGCTGACTTATTTGACTGGAACTTTTGATATGATTTCTTCTTTTCCTTCACTGCCTCTTTTAACTTCCTGTGTCCACCATGGAGTCCTGATTTTTCTATCCTTGCAGACAACCTCACCACATGCCTCTCTGGCTGAATCAATCAGGGCTTTCTTCAAGGTTTGATTCCTGTTTTCAAACTCTTTCATTTTTTCTTCAATAACCTTTGTGTATTTTAGTCTACAGTTCACATCTGAGAGCTGCTCAATTTTTATTCGCTTTAAAACTTTCTTAAATGTTATTATTTTCAATATGAAATTCAATTTTATCCTGCTCAAGACTAAATAGTGATCACTTCCAATTTCAAATCCTCTGTACACCAGGGTGTACAGAGGGAGAAACATCACTATCAACAATAACATAGTTAATGAGACTTTTCTTATTCCTTGCCTCTTCTCTCCATGTGAATTTGTGCACATTTTTATGTTAGAACATGGTGTTAGTAATAACCAGTCCATGTCCTGAGCAGAAATCCAACAGATATTTGCCATTATTATTAGCTTTGCTCTTTTCTCTAAATTTTCCCAAAACATTTTTGTATGCCTGACAATCACTTCCTACTCTGCTATTTAGATCCCCAACAAGGACCAACTTTTCCTTTTTCATTGTGTCAGTTGCTTTCTCTAAAGCCTCAAAAAATTCCTCCACTTCTACCTTAGTAGAACCTTCTGTGGGACCATAGGTACAAATAAGTCTCATTGTCCAGTTCCCCATTCTCATATTTGCCCACATTACTCTACTTGAGACTGACTGCCATTCAAGAAGACTAGCCTCGTATTTTGTGTTGAGTACTATGGCTACTCCTTCTTTACCTTGATTGTCATTGCTTGAATATAACATTTTGTATTTATTGCTCAGAAAGATCTCACCAGTTTTTGTCTTTTTTGTTTCAGTCACCCCTATTATGTCGATCTGGTACTTATCTAATTCCTCAGCTAGCTCCATTTCTTTGCCATTCAGGCTTCTTATGTTGACAGTACTGATCTTTAACTCTGGTGATGTTGAGTTGGGGTGTGTTTTCAAATTTGTTTCAGTAGCCGACTTCTCACTGTTCGCCCTGGTTGCGCAAAAACAACGAGGGCCTTGTTTAAAAGGTGACGCCCCAGCCGGTATGAAATTTTGTCATGCTGTACCATCATTTTGTATTATGGTTTAACCAATAGGGATACAATTTGGTCGGCTAAATCCCAAATTGCAAGCCCATCCTTGTTCATTCAGTATCCAGGTAGATACTCAATAAGGTGCACCACGAGAAGGTGAGGATTGGACATTAGGTTAGAAGCCCTGGTTGGTTCTCCGCATTCCTTTAAGGGCTATGTGGAGGTCTCTCAGTTATACAGCTTTGACCCTTACGCACCCTATATTGCAACATGTACTTGGCAAATATTACAAATTTCCTAAGGTTGAGGAATTAATGTACAGTCCTTACAGAAAACTATGTTGAGAGAGATTTCACTATGGAATAATATAAGAGGAGTGGGCTAGTTTTCCTCAAGAACTCCACTCAGGAGTTCTTGAGGAAAACTAGCCCACTCCTCCTTCAGAACAAGAAGGCCTTGTTTCTTTCCTGGAATGTAATTTTGAGCAGCAATATCCCTCCCTATCGTGTCCCAAACGTGTTCTATTAACATGTTCACACCAGGAAGTGTTTTACGTGTCCATTGTACCGATGGGACTTCTCATTACTATTCCTGTGCTGCTTCAGCAGAGGGCAAACTCAACTGACAACGTTTATACAGCATGTTAGGTGCAACTCTTTCAGCAGAATGAACAAATGATGGAAAATTTCTCCGAGGAACAATCAGGAATAATAGATTTGGACTTTTGGCAGAAGAATGTTATGTTGAAGAAACATGGAGAAATAATAGCCATGGGAAACAAAACAAAAAAAAAAAAAAAAAAAGGCATTAAAATACTGAATTGGACTGACAAAAGATCAGTAACTATGTCGATAACTCACAGAGATCATCACTGCGAGTCAGTAGAGTGTTTGTAAGAAAAGGGCAGGGCAGCAAGTACAGAAAACCAGATGTGTTGCTCAGCTCTAATGCTGCTAAGAAGGGTGTTCATCTGTCAGACCAGCTGGGATGTTATTATTCCACTCTCAGAAAAACAGTCAAGGGGTATAAAAAATCACCATCGAAGTACCCTTCAGAACAGCTCTTGCGAACGAGTGAATTATTCACAGAAAATTCAGTTCTAAAGGAAATATCTTCATTCTCCAATTCAGAGAGATCATCATAAAAGAATTTTTAGATACAGGGGAGACTATAATTAAAGAGATTACAATGTAAAGGCAAAATGTTCATCAGTTAAGAAAAACAGAATGGCTGTCATGCAAGGTCAGTAAACACTGCAGAGAAAGCTATCAAAAATTTTCAAGAATTGATGGAAAGAAATTGGCAGATTGGAAATCTAAGGTGACAACATACTGTATAAACTATGACTGGAACCTGCCATGCGTTTAATGTGACTTGTTCATATGAATAACTTACTACTTTCAAAATAATCTAATAGAGTCATGTTATAATATCCATAAATAAAATTTTTCTGTTTATAAGAATAGATATTATAATGTGAGCTTTTAAAATAAAATGTCTGTATGATGATGATTTAACCCCTCAGCTGTGTCCAACTTTTGATGACTTCGTAGGCAAGTGTTTCTGTAGAGATTTTTACAGGGTAGTTCACCATTGCTTTCCCCAACCTCCCCATTTTATCTGGGCATGGGACCAGCATATAGCTGATGAATCAGGCTTGAAGCTTGGTCATAAGTATTCATGACTGTAAATCCAGGTGTGTTCACGAGGCTGATTTGTCTGTTCTGAGGGAAGAAAACCAGAGTTTCTGGGTTAAAAAAACCTCTACAGTCTGCCTACGGCTGAGAAAACCGTAGCTGGTAGAGTGCTTAGAAGAGCCTATTCATGTTGAATAGGATAAAAGAATAAGGAATGTACGAATTCATCCACAAGTGAAATCACGTAATTTATGCATAAAATTTTCCAACTATTATATAAGCAAAATAGTTACCACTTTAAAAACTTGAATGTTCATAAAAGAAAAGCTAATTTTCCGATGTGTAATAATAAACACTCATCCCACAAAGCGGATTGATTATTAAAGGAATGGATTCGCCTTCTGCTATGTGCAGAAGCGTCAAGGATTCACTCAACTTTGGTTGAACCATACCTCTGTATGAAACTGGATAACTCACCTTTAGTCGAAAGAGACCAGATAAAACATCATGGAAGGGAATCAAACCCAGGTCTTTCAGACCAAAGGGTTTCATCTATACCGACTGAGCCACAGGGGCTCAAATGTCTGGCACGTATAAGGGACAAAATTATTTATGTATATGTTATACACCCTCTGTCCAAAAATAAACTGAACTTTTGATAGAAAATAAAACACAGGCCAATTATAATTCTTCAAATCATTTATTTCAATCAATATACTCTCCCTCAGCTTCGATACAGCGTTTGGCACAGTCAATTAATTCGTTAAATGGGTTTTTTATATCGTTTTTTTTTGGGATACTGTCGAGGGTTGTGGTTACTGCAGCTTGAACGTTTTCATAATATAATAAATTTAGTTTAATCCTTTATCCAGGTGTGAGCAAACAAAGTTTGCACCTGAAAATATCTTGAGGACTGGGGTAAGGTGGTGCAACACCAGGACGACTCCTTGCAAAGGTGGAGCAAGTTACTATCACTCCTATCTCAGTATCTCCCATATAATGCAAAACACATCTCTTTGTGGATATGTCTAATGTTATACATTACGGGAAGGGCAACCACGCAGACTAGTTTCGACCTTTATTGAGGTCTCTTCAGTGGGAGCCAGGCCCAAGTGGAGATACCAGCCAGAAGCATTAGCAAGGTCATCTCTACCTATAGGAGTTGCCAAATCGTGTGCCACCTTTTTAATAAATTACTCTGGATTTAGAGAAGGATGTTGAAAGTTTCTTTTTCACTTGGTTAGAATATAATAAATTTAGTTTAATCCTTTATCAAGTGTGAGCAAACAAAGTTTGCACCTGAAAGTATCTTCAGGACTGGGGATTATTCCCCAGTCCTGAAACTTCCCTTAATACATAACATTAGACATATCTGCAAGGAGATGTGTTTTGCATTATATGGGAGATACTGAGATAGGAGTGATAGTATCTTGCTCCACCTTTGCAAGGAGTCGTCCTGGTGTTGCACCACCTTACCCCAGTCCTCAAGATACTTTCAGGCGCAAACTTTGTTTGCTCACACTTGGATAACGGATTAAACTAAATTTATTATATTCTAACCAAGTGAAAAATAAACTTTCAAGAACGTTTTCAATGGTGTCGTATCACTTTCGTTTCATCGGCAAATGAAGTCGGGGGAAGAGAAAGTAGTCACAGGGTGCTAAATCAGGTGAATATGGTGAGTGATCCAACACACAAACTTGGTTTTTGCTCAAAAATTGTTCACAATGTTTGAAAGATGAGATGGTGCATTATAGTGCAAAAGTGACCAGCTGCCTGCATCAGGATATTCATGCCGTACGCGATAAATTCTTGCTATCAATCGTTTCAAAACTTCAAGATAAAACTCACCATTGACCGTTTGGCCAGGCGGAACGAATTCTTTGTGGATAATGCCCTTGAAATCATAGAAACAAATCAGCGTTGTCTTTACTTTTGGCTTCTCCAAGTGACTTTGTTTCGGATGGCCCCTCTTCTGATAGTCTCCACTCAGCACACTGGTGCCTTGTTTTGGGCTCATACTCAAAACACCAAGTAATGATCATCACCAATAACGATCATTTCAAAGAAGTTTCAGTCCTTACGAGCGGTTTTAATGAGGTCCTTGCAGTGTTGAATTTGATACATTTTTTGTTTGTTGGTCAACTTGTGGGGGAACATATCGCGAATTGAATTTACGAAGGCCCAAACTCTAGGTCAAAATGTTGTGCACAGTTGATTTTGGAATCCCCAATTCATCTTCAATCAATCTCACGGACGATTTCGGGTGTTTTCTTTGATGAAATCATGCACTTTTTGGATGTTAACTTCACTCAGTCCAGTTTTTGGACGGCATGGCTTTTCGCCATCCTCAAGCGTCTCGCGACCACTTTGAAATTGCTTAACCTACTCGTAAACTTGAGTATGGGATAAGCATTCATCACCGTATGCTTTTTGAAGCATTTGATGTGTTTCGGTAAAATTACCAAGTTTAACACCAAAGTCAATCGCAGCTCTCTGTTTGAAACTCATTTTCCGACCGTTCATCAAACTAATGAAAGTTGCTGCTTTCGACAACAAAAAGATACAACTAGTTTCTTCTATTTTCGAAAAGTTTGGTTTCTTTTTGGACAGAGGGTGTACTACTATGTAAATAAACATTGATCAATAGTAAATAAAAGAAAAAAATACAGATAACAAGAACATTAAATTGTACAAGATAATTTACTCCCCAGTCAACCCACATGTATTCCTGCCACACCTACACAACTCACATGATCAGCATTATTAAACCATAGTTATTTACTGAGATTGCAACTTATACAGTTTCTGTTTCTTATTAGTTACTGATTTATATTTTGTAAACAAAACCCTTATCTGTTCATAAGTATTATTATTATTTTTTCTTAAAATTATGCCGAACATAAATGCAAATATGAAAGTTTATAGGGTAAAGTATTCTTCACTCCACCACTCCCAGATACTTGTATCAAGCACACACATAATATCACAGATGTAAATTATACATAATCCATTTTACAGTACTGTATTTTTATTCATGGCTATTCTTTCTCTTCCTTATATTTGCTATTCTTTACATGTTTTAGTAAATCAAGCATAGTAACTAATAATCCAATGCATCATTATCTTTAATTATTTTTAAAATATATTCTGTAAAGAACATTCCTATTCACTTATCACCCCCCCCTCCACAATGCAGGATTAGTTACAATTGAAGAAATCAGTATGTCAGACAACACACAGGAACGAAATTGGTGATAATTTAGCTTGCTTTGTGGTGAAAGAGCTATTATCTCCCTCAACATGAATGTGTTGATATCTTGAGGGTGTGCTGGTCACTCAACTCGATTAATATCTTTGGTGTCCAGAAGTATCTCCACTGCTTGTGAATCATGCGGTGTGGTAATGTCACCCATTAAAATAAATTCTGTCTACAACACCACGTAACAATTAACATGACGTTGAAAAACTTCGTTGCAATATTGTTCATCAGTCATAGTGCCTTTATCCAGCACTTGTAGCTTAGTGCATCCACGAAGCATAATGCCTCCAAAGCACTGCCATATCTATCCCTTTCAAAAATATTCGCATGATAGGAAGCAGTACCACTTTTAAGCCAGATCATGTATCAACTAGAATTGCAGGAAAGACTAAAATGACTCACCTGTAAAGAGTACACTAGTCCATCAGTGTCTTTTCCAATTTTTATGGATACAAAATAACTGAAGACATGCTCTACAATGAGTTGTGGATAAAGGGACACAGACTAAAGGCTTCTGGGCATATAGGCCTACTTGACGCAGACATCTTGCTATAGTTTGTCAAGATATCTGCATACCAGTGCTTGAATGGAACCAATTTTTCAAGCTTGACTGCAGTGGTGAGTCAATTACATTTTACTGTTAAAACCAAAAATATGTCTTCATGCTCCAATGGTATAGCGAGGGCGGCCTTCTAGTAACACATTCTGTAGGTTTGAAATAGTGTCCAGAGCCTGGATATAACACTTGGTGAGATTCCAAACTCTCTCTGGAAATATCAGTAATTCTGCAGCCTTTTTCAAGCTTTCCAATAATTTTTCCCCTTGTGCAATAATCTGGATGATGTCTTTGAGAGATTACAAGACATCAAATTTTGCACCTTTATTCTTTGATGAAAAGAACCTCCTACCATATTCACTTGGTGCAGCATTTTGCCTTTGATTCCATTGAGTGCCATCACCTCACCCCTTTACACGCGATTCAAAATCTGAATGTGTACCCGCTTTATACTCAAAACCATCAGTTGACAAGAGCTGATTCACCTAAATTTGTGGCTGTAATCTTCAGAAATAGTATTTGTTCTTAAGTTCTGGACATCAGTGTACTTGAGAACAAACATACCCAGACAGGAAATCATGAAAGAAAAAGTATTTAAATGAACATAAGTTACAAGTTTGCATGTGAAGCTCATGCGAGTCTTTTCCTACTGACTATTTTAATTCACCAGCAGAAACGATCATTCTTTGAGTCAAACTCTCTTTTAGAGTACAGCATGTTTCTCATACCTAGGAAACAGGTAGCCGGAACTATGGTCAGTTTGTTGGCCTTGGTGAAAATGGATAGTGACTCCATTCTCCAATTAAAAGAGTGCGTGCAGGTTCAAATCCCATAGCCTTTTGGATGCCACCTAAGTCTTCAAGTGCTAGATAACTTTTTTTTGTCTATAGAGAAGGTTAACAGATTTAGATGTTGGCCCATGGAGTGCTTCAGGGTCAAAGCTGTATTGAGAGGAGACCTCCACATAGCCTTAAAAGGAATGGGGGAAAACGGAACAGGGCTTCTAATCTAACGTCCAATCCTCACCTTCTTGTCTGCACCTTGTTACATATCAAACTCGATATTGAACAAGAATGGGCTGGCAATTTGGGATTTAGCTGACCAAATTGTATTCTTATTGGTTTAAACCAATAAGAATACAATTTGAAACCAATAAGAAAAAAATATAAAATGAGGCAGGAAAAAGAAGTCCCATCGACAATGTTATTGTTGATAGGGATATTTTCTCTTTGGTGAACACTAGAGTATAAAGAGGATTTGGAATTGAAAGTGATCGCATTTAGTCTTGAGCAGGATAAAATTGATTTTTCATATTGAAAAGAAGAACATGTAAGAAAGTTTTAAAGCGAATAAAAGTTGAGCAGCTCTCAGATATGAACTTTAGACTAAAATACACAAACATTATTCAAGAAAAAAAAATGAAAGAGCTCTGTTATTCATTATCTATCTGAATCACATTATGAAGGAAAACAGTATTAAACCTCATATCAAAATTGGAAATGTTAATCTCAGCTCTTTACTTTATGCAGATGATGTTATAATTTTAAATTTTAAAGAAATCCAGTATAAGTCTGCAAGATTCCCTGACTAAACTGAATAAATGTTGTAATAAATTTGATATGAAAATCAGCAATAATAAGACAAAGACAATGAAAATAGGCAGAAACATTGAAAACTGCATTGTGAATGGAGAATCTATAGAACAAATAAAACATTTTAGCTACTTAGGAATTTTTAGTGAAGATGGTAAATAAACAACAAAATCAACAAAGCCATATTGTATAAAGTCGACTGAATAAATTTATATGGAATAAGAGAGAAATTAATCAAAACACTAAATTAGCTGTATACAAGAAAGTGTTCAAACCAATTTGAAGTTATGGATCTGAGAGCTGGGTTAGAAATGCAATACTCGACCAAAGACTAGAGACCACAGATATCAGTCCTGAGAAAGATTAGGGGCATGGCATCAATGGCAACCTCATATTAAAAACGAGGATATTAGGAAAGAACTTGACATTGTTAACATCCAGGAATGTGTTAGCTGAGCTAATTTCAGGTGGTATGGTTACTTAAACAGAATGGGAGAGGAAAGATTAGCAAAATGAGTCTCTGCTAGGTTGGCTCAAAAAAGAACTAGAGTAAGAACAAGATATAAGTGGATTGATACCGTATAAATTGACTTATAAGACAGAAATATAAGATCTGATAATGTTGAAGTCTTAACAGATAATAGATTGTTTTGGAGGAAAATTGTTGATAGGAAGTTAGTAATGATGTAAGTTCTTCATGTAGTACTATCATAATATCCTGTACCCTTGAAGGTTCATGTCAAAAATTTGATGATGTTGGCCCACCCAGAATAGTAATGTACTATAAGTATACAGCCTTCATGTGTAGAACTGACATATATAAAACACATATCTGATCATTACTTTGAAGTAATGATTACAGGTGTTACTGTTTCTAGGATTACTCACAGTAGTGGTAGAGAAACATATGACAAGTTGCCAAGAGAGAAGCTATTCAAAACGCTACAGCTGTATGGTGTCAATGGGGGCATTATATCAAGCAATGCTTAGTCTTTGAGTTCTACGAGGGTGGTCTGAAAAGTTCTTAGCATAACAATGAAAAACATGAATTTACGAGGGACGTCAAGATAGTAAGTTCCGATGGGCTGGCAGAGAAACAAAAATACACTTATAAAAAAATACAAACATTTTTATTGTAAATGAATGTCTGACATAATTACTTACTGATGAAAAGACATTTAGAAATGTGTCAGCAGGGAAATCATCCTAGATATATAACTGATGAGTGAAATAAAAAAATCGATGTTTATTCTCAAGAATGGATCTCCCTTTACAGGGCAGTAAATATGAAATAACTTACCAAACTTACATCATTTGCAACTGACAAAAAGTATTGCATATTTACGATGACATGTCATAAGATGAACTTTTCCTATCTAAAAATCATAATTTGTAGCTTAGAATGTTGTATGCCTCTCTCATGCACATATTTAAAAGTTCAAATGTTTGGTATATTGAACTTACCTTTTTACTGTTATTACAACTGCTGATATCCTCTTTTTTTTTTTTCCTATTTCTATTTCTGAAATTGTAATAAAAAAACAAACTAAGTAATAACAAGAAGTAAATTTTTACACACAGAAAGAATGAAAATATCATGCTAGAACAAGCATATGCCATAAGAAGATATAAGACAAGATATATGTAATTTGTATGTAGCAAGACAAATGTAATTTGTCCTACTACATACATATCATTTCTACAATGGTATTGTACACAGGACTTCAAAGCATCTGACAACCCTCTTAGGGAAATATAACAAATCTGTATGGGATAGTTTAGCTGGGTGGTTGGTTTATTGGCACAAGGATAGCCAAGGTCACTTTGCCATAGCAGTGGTTACAGCAGTACACAAGGTATTAATAAACAGTCAGAGATAAATTAGTAAATATGTACAAAATTAAGTTAAGCAATGCAGTATTTATATCTAAAAAAATTTAGAATCAAACATGTTTGTATAAATTAATTCTTTGTAAAAAGAGCCCCTGTAGTCAGTCGGTATAGATGAAGCCCTTTGGTTGGAAAGACCTGGGTTTGAGAAACCTTTATATGGTCTCTTTCTACTAAAGATGAGTTAGCCAGTCTCATATAGAGGTAGAGTTTTTTTTTTTTTTTTTTTTTTTAAACCGAAAAACGCAGGTTTTTTTGTACACCACAACAGGCAATCTGGCCATGTGAACACACACACACACAGATCTACAGTCATAAATATTTGCCCTCGGAGGATGCAGCTGAGGGCAAGTATTCGATCAGAAATGCTCACGTATGGAGGTATAAAAGTCTTCCAGAGAGACGAATTCCAGATGATTGGAGTAGAGCTTTCATAGTACCCATATATAAAAAGAGAAATAAAACTAAATGTGAGAATCACAGAGGTATTTCTCTACTGAGTGTTCACGGTAAGATTTATACAAGTATACTTGAGAAACGGTCGAGAAGTATTGTGGAAGAGAAGCTTGGTGAAGAACAAGCTGGATTAAGGCCAAACAGAGGCTGTCAGGATCAAATTTTCACTTTATGACAAATAGTTCAGAAATCATAGGAATATAACCAAGATCAGTATTTAAGTTTTGTAGATCTGGGAGAAGCATATGACAAGTTGCCAAGAGAGAAGCTATTCAAAACGCTACAGTTGTATGGTGTCAATGGGCGCATTATATCAAGTTTGAGTTCTACGAGGGTGGTCTGAAAAGTTCTTAGCACAACAATGAAAAAAATGAATTTACGAGGGACGTCAAGATGTAAGTTCTGATGGGCTGGCAGAGAAACAAAGATACACTTATAAAAAAATACAAAAATTTTTATTGTAAATTAAAGTACACATCTTTCATTACTTTTCTACATAATTTCCACCATTGTTCAGGCAATTATAACGGGGGGGACCAAGAGTTGTATATCTTCGTCGCAGAAGGTTGCCGCCTCTGATGCAAACCATGTACTCCATGTACTGACTGCTTCTTTAACCTCATCGTCTTGAAACTGCCAGCCGCCACCAAGGAAAGATTGCAGATGTTTGAACAGGTTGAAAGTCGCTTGGTGTGAGGTCAGGACTATGTGAGGTATCATGGAATTGTTCCCAGCCGAAGATGGCGAGAAGTGTTACGCCAGAACTGTGTGGGTGGGTGTTATCATGAATCAAAACAATGCCCCTGGTAAGCATTACATGTTTTTATTCTGGATCGCATGATGCAGTTTCTTATGGTTTGGCAGTACATACTTGTGTTGATTGTGGAGCCTTGACCCAAGAAGTCTACCAGCAAAATCCCTCGTCTGCCCCAAAACACAGTGCACGTGATTTTCTGAGTGGAAACCGTTGTCTTCAATTTCGTCTTGACCGGTGATGAGGTGTTCCTCCACTCCATGGACTATTGTTTGGATTCAGGGGTTGCATGTGACACCCAAGTCTCGTCCCCGGTGACAAGTCTGCTCAGGAAAGCACCACCATCCTCATGGTAGTGTGTCAAGTATTTCAATACAGTGCTCAGCTGATTCACTTTTTGTGTAAGCAACTTCGGCAACCAGTGTGCACACAATTTCTGATAATTCAGCTTCTCTGACACAATTTTATTTTACACGTGGCTGGTGATTCTATTTTCTTAAACATTATAAACGAACACCAAGAAGCATATGCACTGCAAGAATGTCTGAAAATGGCACCAACACATTGTTAATGAATCAAAAAACTCAGCATGCATGCACACCATTGCGATCGCAGCGATGCAGTGAAAATATTTAAAAATGGAACTAACTTACTGGATGTCCCTCGTATAATTTCAAAATTATTTTTATTTTTCAACATAATCTCCTTTGACTAATATATTTATTCCAGCGATGCTCCACCACCATTATCTTGTCCCTGTAGTGGTTCTCAGTAAGATCTGCAAAATACTCCTCTACAGCTGCAATCATCTCTTGATTTGAAGAAAAACGCTGACCAGCGAGGAAGAGTTTTAGTTTTGGGAAGAGAGAAGTCAGAGGGGACCAAATCTGGGGAACAGGGTAGATGTTCCAACAATTCATAGTTATTTTATTATTTAGCATATGATGTACAGGTCTCAGGATATTACATACATATTATATAAAACAGCATAAAAACAATTGTAAAAATCATATTAAAAAGGTACACAATAGGCTGAAATGAGCATGAAAATTAAAAATCAGGAGTCAGAGTTTAATCTTTAAATCCTGGAACCACTCCAGCGATTCTGGGGACAGTTTAAAAAAGTCCTCTTTAGTACCTGAGAATGAGTAGATAGGGCACTCAAGCACAAATGTGATTGATAGTCTGACCAGTTCCATTTATGCAAGAGATGCTTACATCTCCCATGTCCAGTTCTGATCTGATTTAAAGTGGTCCATACATGTCTAGGGAGATTGAAGCCCTCCAAACGAGATTATTATTATTTGACACCTCCAGGGAGTCCAAAGACTCATCGAGGGAGAGTGTGCCAACAGCATCGAGCGATTTATCCCTTCCAACTACTAACTGTGCTCAAACTTGCTTAACTTTTTGCGTGAGTCATCAGTAGCAGAGGCTCTACCAATCGACCACATCTGTTGGATTTGAAATGGGAATTTGAAGATTGGAGGTAGGTTGAAGCCAATACTCTCCCCCATGACTCGCATTGGTCAAAGTTCTGGTTGTTCATTTGTATTGCACTCCTCCATGCAGGGCTTCTGGATTTCAGTCTTTGCGAGGTGTGGGAGGAAATGTCTTGGTGGATAGGCAACGAACTATTTCCATTATTTATGTCCATAATTTGCTTAAAGCTTGGGTCCTGTGAAGTGAGGGAAGGGCTATATTACTGAGAGTTGGGAGCCACAGGAGTAGATCTTAGAGCTCCAGAGATTATTCTCATGGTTTGATTCAACTGGACATTGACTACAGAAGCGTGTGCGCTGTTCAGCCACACAGTAGTCTACTGTAGAATAGGCCAAAGACAGTGGGGACACAGTGTATTGGTATCAGCACCCCAAGAAGTACCAGAAAGAAGCTTAGGTATTATATTATTATGAGTTTTTAATTTTTCAGTAATATTTTCTAGATGATATTTAAATATCATACCTCTGTGTTCAGTCTAGGGTAACTCCTAGGTATTTTGGATTATTGTTAAATTTCACCTGTTTATTTCTGAAGTAAATTTCTGGCATATAGTTGGCCTGGATATTACTTAAATGAAAGGATGCTACTTCAGTTTTGTTCAGGTTGGGTTGTAATCACCATCGTCTAAAGTATTTATCAAGTACAGGCAGATCTTCAGTTAAGATGTTCTCAGCTTTTTGGAATGTTGAGTTTCAATGACAATATCGTCAGCATATATGATTCTCCGTGTTGTTGTTTCTGGGACATCACTAATATATAACTTAAAGAGCAATGATCAAAAACTGACCCCTGAGGTAAGCCATTTTTAATCTTAAAGAATTTACTTTAGTATTCATTGAGAAATACTTGTATCTATCTGCCTGATAGCATTTGATTAACTAGGTTGGCTAGTTTTGGTGATGGGATAGTTTCTAGGAAGTTTAAAATAAGACCTCTCTCCACACTGTGTCATAGGCAGCAGAGAGGTCCATGAATACCGCTATTGTTTTCAATTGTTTTTCATAACCGTCTCTATAAAGATTGTCAAGGCCAGTACTTGATCGCAACAACTTCTGTAAGGTTTGAAGGCGGCCTGTTCCTGTGGAGTTCTATTATGTATACTTGAAGAAATTTTGTTGTATATCATTCTTTCAAGAAGTTTCAGGCAGATGCTTAACAAGGCGATAGGATGGTAGTTGGAAGCAATTGTAGGGTCTTTGCCAGGTTTTAAGACGACAATGATTCTAGATCTGTTAAAAATTGATGGAAGCATGCCAGAGTCCATGTTATTATCATACATAGCAGTAATTCATTTAATAGTTTTTGGTCCACAGCTCTTAATGAATTCAGGGTAGATGTTATGGAGCCCAGCCGCTTTCACAGTCCTCAATGAGTTAACTGCCTGGGTAAGTTCCTGGGAGTGAAAGCCTGAGATAGTGATGATGCTGGAAGATCTGTTTTAATATTTTTTTTTAGTTTCTGTTTCACCTCACTCGTCATTTAGTCATCGAAACTATATGCTTTGCAATGTGTTTTGGATCTATGGCGGCAGTTTACAAGAAGTCGTTGAATTAGGATCAAGCGTCTTAATCAGGGACCAAGCTTTTCAGCTGGAATGAGTAAAATTATTCATTGTTTTAATCCATTTGTCTTTTCTAGCATTGTCAAGAGACTTCAGTAGTTCAGTGGCTATAGTAGGGTTATTATTAGTACAGAATTCTTTATACACGCATTCACTATCACTATTCCAGCCTGGGATATAATCTCTTCTAAAACTTCTTGGAATGGTTTGTTTGGCAGCACCAATAATAATGCCAACAAATCTATTGTAATTGTTTACAGTGGGCTTTATAAATCATATAACAGTGTCAACCTGTTTCTTAAAAGATTCCCAGTCAGCTTTGAGAAAGATCCACCTAGGTTTTAATACCATTCTTATGATTAGAATATTTAGGCTTACTTCATGGATCATAGGTCGATGTTGGCATTTTGGAAAATTGTCTAATACTTTCCTAGAGATGGGAACGTGGCGGCCATTATCATCCACAGTACAGAAGCACAAATCACGGTTATATCCTCTTTCCCATCTAGAGGAGAGAAAGCTCGGTTGATCTTTGGCAAAGATCAGATAGAGGTATAGAGGTTCTCATTTTCCATCGAGTTCACTAGTAGGGTATCATTTAGATCATCCTTTCTATAGCCCCAAAGGGAGTGATGACTTTTAAAATCTCCCAGGATTATACATGGATGCTGTTGCTGGGACAGTACTTGTTCAGGACACTTAACTAAGAGAGGTTTATACACATTGGTTATAGTATAACCAGTTACAGTATAACAATATATAGTGTAGATCCCCTAATTTTCCCATTCCCAAAACACCTTTGTGGGCAGGTGCATTGTCTTGATGAAAGATGTTTCTTCTGCAAACAGGGTCTTTTCTCCCAAATTTTTTCTTCCGGTCCGGTTAAAAGAACAGAATAATATACCTTGGTTATTGTTTTACCATTTTCAAGACAATTAATAAACAAAATGCCTTAGCATCCCAAAACACCGATGACATGACATGACCTTTTCTGCTGATGGAACTGACTTTGTCTTCTTTGGTGCTGAAGAACCAGCTTCTTTCCACTATTTTGACTGCTGTTTGGATTCTGGTGTGTAATGGTGAATCCAAGTCTCATCCACATGATAAGTTGATGCATAAAATCAGTTTTATTCTTGTTAAAACGCTCCAAGCACTGTTCAGTGATTTACACACAAGTGCGTTTTTGTTTTGCTGTGAGCAAGCAAGGCACCCATCTTGCGCAAGCTTTTTCATGTGCAATTCTTCATGCAAAATATATTCTACACATTCTTTTGAAATTCCTATAATCTCAGTAATTTCACGCACTTTGACTCGCTGGTCATCAAATACCATATCACTCTTGATAAATGATTTCTGGTGTTGTAATACTTTTTGGACGTCCTCCATGTGGATCATCTTCAAGGCTGGTAGGGCCACGTTTAAACTCAGCAGCCCATTTCTTAATTGTTGAAAACGAAGGAGAAGAGTGCCGATAAACTTTTATAAACTTAGAATGAATTTCGTTTAGCGTTAAACCGTCTTTTACAAAGAATTTTATAACCACATGATACTCAATTTATTCCATTTCAAGGGATAGAGACAACACTTACCACCATTTGAAATTTTGGGACAGAGGGACGAATTCCCGATGATTGGAGTAGAGCTCTCATAGTACCCATATATAAAAAGGGAAATAAAACTGAATGTGAGAATTACAGAGGTATTTCCCTACTGAGGGTTCCTGGTAAGATATATGCAAGTATGCTTGAGAAACGGTTGAGACGAATTGTGGAAGAAAAGCCTGGCGAAGAATAAGCTGGATTCAGGTCAAATAGAGGCTGTCAGGATCAGATCTTCACTTTACGACAAATGGTGGTGAAATCATGGGAATATAACAAAGATCTGTATTTAAGTTTTGTCGATTTGTAAAAGGCATATGACAAGGTGCCAAGAGAGAAGCTATTCAATATGCTACAGTTATATGGTGTCAATGGGACATCACATCAAGCAATACTTAGTCTTTATTTGAGTTGTAAGTCAGTAGTTAGAATTGAAGGAAGTACAGGAAGATGGTTTAATGTTAAATCTGGTGTGAGACAAGGATGTACATTATCTCCTCTATTATTCATTCATTATCTATATGGATCACAGTATGAAGGAAAGTGGTATTAAACCTGATATCAAAATTGGAGGTGTTAATGTCAGCACTTGCTTTATGCAGATGATGTTATACTTCTAAATAAATCTGCTACAAGTTTGCAAGATTCCCTGACTAAATTGAATAACTGTTGTAATAGATATGGTATGGTATGAAGGTCAGCAACAAAGAAATGAAAACAGGCAGAAGCATTTAAAATAATTGCATTTTGATGGAGAACCTACAGAACAAGTAAAAGCTACTTAGGTACTAGTTTTAGAGAAGATGGTGAATGAAATATGGAAATAGACAACAGAATGAACGAAGCTAGTATCGTAGTCAACTGAATAAATGTATATGGAATAAGAGAGAAATTAGTCAAAACACTAAATTAGCTGTATACAAGACAGTGTTCAAGCCAATTTTAATTTATGGATCTGAGAGCTGGGTTAGAAGTAAAATACTTGACCAAAGACTAGAGACTGCAGATATGAGAGTCCTGAGAAAGATTAGAGGCATGAACAGATGACATTAATAGCAATATCATATTAAAAATGAAGATATTTGGAAAGAACTTGACATTGTTAGCATCCAGAATGTGTTAGTAGAGTTAATCTCAGGTGGTATGGTCACTTAAACAGAATGGGAGATGAAAGATTAGCTAAACAATTTTCTTTGCCAGGTTGGTAGGAAAAAGACCAGAGGAATACTATGATGTAAGTGGTTTCATACAGTAAATAGTGCCTTAGATAGAAGAAAGAAATATAAGATCTAATAATATTGGAATGTTGACAGGTAATAGGCTAATCTGAAGGAAAATTGTTGATAGGAAGTTAGTAATGATCCTGTACATCCACTAATGTCAGGAATTTGATGATGTTGATCTCAGTTATGGTATAAAAATAGGCAGGTACATTGAAAACATCAATTGATTCCTGAGTGAATAACCTATAAGTAGAAGTAAAACACTTCAGTTGTTAAGGCACAATTTTTACTGAAAATGGAAGATTAAATTAAATATGGAAATAGATAACAGAATTGGCAGCATTGGTATGGTAGGAAGTCAACTGATAAATTTATATGGAAGAGAAAAATGAGAGCAAACTAGCTGTATACAAGACAGCATACAACACAATTTTAATTTGGAGAGATAGTGTTTTAATGAGAGAAAGGCTAGAAATAAAACATTTCATTGAAGACAGACCACAGATTTGAGAGTTATGAACAAGATTAGTGGAGTAAACAGATGACATAAAAGTCAAAATCATATTAAAAATAAAAATATTAGTAAGAAACTTGACATTGTGAGCATTATTTAGATATGTGTGCAGAGCTGATTTGTGGCAGTATGGTTACTTAAAAATCAAATGGGTGTGAAACACTTAGCTAAGCTAGTTCTTTTTGTTTCAGTTCACAATAATTTTGGTTTACTGTTTTCGGTTTCTGACACGACAGTCCGTCAAAGAATATGCAGATAAAGATACTGCAGTGGGCAAAAATGTTCAAAGATTGGACTGTTGAGAAGTAGAAGGAGGTCATATTCTCAGATGAGAGCCATTTCTTTGTCCAAGGAGAGTGAGTATCTCCTTGGACAAAGGAGATATTTTCGTATGGGGGGGATACCCCTGGTAGAACATCCGGGAAACTCGATCTAAAGAAGTTCCAAGGCTGTCAAGGAAGAATAAAAAGGGGGCATTCGCTCTGCTCCGGGCTTTTTGGCTTGTGGGCAGCTTTGGCTCTGGTCTATCCGTTCCTGACTTGTTCTGGTGTCGCTTCGAAGAAGGTTCCTGTATACAGCCGTTCCACGGAAGTGGGAAGGATATCCCTAGCAGTATTTTGACAATGATAGGAGATTTTTTAATGGCGGTGTCGGCCTGTTCCAGAAAGTCCCGGCGCGAAGTTCCTTAAGCAATCCTTAGGACTGCAGTACCGTCAATGTCGTGGAATAATGTCTGTTTGCGGTTCTAACGGGGAAAGAAGAAGGGTATATTCATGATCTCTAGGATTGTGAACGCTGAACTGAATGAGAAATGTATCACGTAAGATTATTGTAGAACTGTTATGGATTGTGAACTTTAGAGCAGGGAATGTTGGTTTATAGTTGCTAGCATAATGCTAAGTTGTGAAATTGGAAAACCACACTTCTTAAATATTGTGAAATAATTATCTAAGGAGTTCTAAGCAATTGTTAATGTTAAGTGTTGAGGGAGATTAAATGTGAAGCTTATTTAGGCATAATTCTGATATTGACCTAAGTTAACTTGTGTAAAGTGTGTATGAAATTAGCCACATGTTTGACGTAAATATTTGTCATTGTCTCTAAGCTAAGGCTAGAAGTACTGAATTAAGTAAGTTGAGAACCAGACACATGCATTGCTTTGTTGCTTAGCTAAGTTGATAAGAGTCTGATAAATTTGATATATGTGAAATCTTTTCTCATTTAATTTTTGTAATTACCATGTCCTAGCATGAATAAATTGTTTTTATTTGTTAAATAACTTGCCTGATTTCGACTTACCAATGCACTTCTCATAAAATGATAGAACCTGTGTATCCTTAAAGTGAAAAGTAGTCACGACTGACTACATTTAAGTATCTAATGTTGTTTGAATTAGAATAGAATATTAGAGATATTTCCGTGTTCCGCTGAGCATTTCTCTTATGTTTAGGAAAGACAAACAATTCCTTGCACAATCTTTAATGGTGCAGTCGTTAATACAAATAAATTTTTAAAGATCAGTATGAGAGAAAGCCAGCTAGTTAGACAAAGGAATTGGTTCCAGCCAGAAGCAATTCCCAAATGTATACTATATTCACATGAAAGTAGCACAATTATGACCTTGAGATGGGGGGGGGGGGAATCTTCATGTTGGAGGCTTAATGGATTTTTTACACCACTCAAAAAGAATTAAAATAGAATTTAATACTTCCTATATTTCGTCCTAGTCACTAGGACATCTACGGGGATTACAAAAACAATTAATGTAACATATACACAAATAACAAACAATACTAAGCCCAACCACGTGGGTGACACTAAAGTCCTATCTAGGTAGAGCGCCCTCTAAGGGCAGTAGTAGGTGGCCTGGAATGTAAGGTGGGAACTCTGGTGATGAGTGTTTCCCAAATCTTCGGAAGCTTAATGCAACCGTATTTATTGAGATTTGGTTGGTTTTTGAGAGCTGCTGCTGCTTCTAAGAAAAGTCTCTCTTTCTTGAATTTGCTGTGGTGGAGCATGGTGGTTTTCTTCCATGATACCGTGGGTGGTGTCCAAAACATAGTCAGCCAAGCCTGAATGGCCATAGTTGTGTTTAAAGATGTAAGACTTGTGTTCCTCTAGATGGATGGATGCTGATCTGCCTGTCTGTCCAAAGTACGCCAGCTTACAGGAACAGGGTACTTTGTAAACTCCAGGCAGAGAGAGAGGAGGGAGCTGATCTTTCGTAGAACGGATAAGGGTAGCAAGTTTGCGGTGGGGCTTATATGCTGTGTGCAGGTTGTACTGTTTTAGTATCTTGGCTATTTTTTTCGGATGTGCCACGGATGTAGGGTATGGTGATGGCATTTTTAAAATCTTGTTGACGAGAAGGACGAGGAATGGGGGAGGAGTTGATTATTTTTTTGATACTGTGATCGCTGTAGCCATTGGAGAGGAAAGTGCTGTGTATGTGGTTAAGCTCAGTAGTGTGGGCGGTTCCACTGGAACAAAGATTGTGGACTCTCTTGGTAAGAGTTTTAATAATGCCATATTGTTGAGAGGGGTGGTGGTGGGAGAGTTTGTGAATGTATCTGCCTGTGTGTGTGTGTGGGTTTTCTGTATGTGGTGAAGGTAAGTGTATCATTAGGCAGGCGTGTGACTAAGGTGTCTAGGAAAGGTAAACAATTGTTCTTTTCCTTTTCCATAGTGAACTGGATTCTTGGATGTAGACTATTGAGATGACTGAGGAAGGAGTCTAACGTGTCTGGGCCATGAGGCCAAATAGAGAACACATCATCATCTACATATCTTAGCCAGATAGAAGGTTTGAGTGGGGCTGAGTCTATGGCTGGTTTTTCGAAATCTTCCATATAGAAATTGGCAAGGGGGGGGGGGGTGAGAGGGGGGAACCCACGGCAGTTCCCTCTATCTGCTTGTAGATTTTGTTGTTCCAAGAGAAATACCCAGAGTTATTGGCAAAGGAAAAGAGATCTAAGATGTCAGAGGGAAAAACGTTTTCTAAGGGAGATAAGGTATCAATTAAGGGAATATTGGTAAACAAAGAGGAGATATCAAAGCTTACCAATATGTCTGTCTTATTCATGGTTAAATTTTCTGTGAGGGCTTTAAAGTGGGTCGAGTTTTTTTATATAGGAAGGGGACCTTCCGGTGAGGGGGATCAGAGAGTTGGCCAGCTGTTTAGATAGTCTATAGCAAGGTGCATTGGTGGCATCTACTATAGGACTGAGTGGGGAATTGGGTTTATGGATTTTTGGTAAACCGTATATTCAGGGGGGACGGGAGCGGAAAAGTTTAAGTTTTTTTTGTGACGTCACGGGGCCAGGAAGATACTTTGAGTAAAATTTTTAGTTTCTTAACTTGTGTTTTTGGAGATGGGGGGGGGGGATGAAATTGTGGACTAAAAGGATTAAAAATACATTATGTACATAACACGAGGCAACAATTACAACTCAGAGTTAAGAATGTTAAGCTAAGTTAAATAAGATAAATAAGACAATTAAAGAAATAATATTGAATATATATATATATATCGAAACAAGTATATAAATAAAAATAATTAAAGCATAAATATAAAATTCATATATTTTTACAGTGGAATAGGTGCCTAAGCAAATTAATGAACTTATTAGGAGCAAAGGAACACACAAATCATTAGATAAAGTTAGAGTTTAATTTTTGTGCTTACTTTCTTGTGAAATTAAAAATTTTCTGTAAAATGTGAATGTTCAGATTAATTAGTTTGCAACTATACCATGCAAAATTAGCTAGAAATCTTCCAGATTGTGAATGATAAAATACATAAATTTAACAACCAGCAATCTGCCACACAACTATTCTGAATATGTCTACAGCATTACTATTTTCTCTGTTTTTCACTGGACCACTTTCTGCCTTTATTACTCTGCACATATCAAGCAATATACCTGGAATCAAATCACCTACCATATTAATAAGGAGTTCTTGAGAAAACACTCATCTTCTTTCTAGTTGCTCCCTTTCTATTTGTGCTACCATTCATCGGTTGTTAGACATAAAATATCTATATCGAGTTCATAAGAGAACACTCAAGTTTATTCCTTCTAGTTGCTCCCTTTCTGCTTGCTCTTATTACTCATCAGATGTTAGTAATGCTCAAGAAAATTAACATTTAGGCCATTACTATGTATGGAATTTCTGATGGTTTACCTCTGCAGATTTTCCTTTTCAAAGGGGAAAAAATAATAATAAAAATAAATAAAAAATTCAGTATAGGTTGGAAAGTACATGCATCAGTGCTCTGTGTGGTTAGTTAGAAATAAAACAATGCTTGCTTAGACTGATCAAAAGGTGTAGTCATCCATAAATATCATTCCAAATAGGAATGGTGGTAACTTTCTTTTCAGAAAATGTAGCAGACCAATCACCTTTGCTTGAAATGGAATCCCAAACCAGCTGGAAAACAGGAAATTTGAGCGAATCATCCAAACAGCCTTTCAGTAATATACTTACTGCTGTCTGCTAAGTATAACCAAATCACCTGGAACAAATCTGAATGATCAGGATTCAGCTATAGAAGAATATAATAAGTAATTGCAAAGCGTATAGGTGGATACTGGTCAAAGGGAAAAAATAAAGCTTGAAGAATAATATTTACCAAATGAATTACACCTGAACTAAAAGTTTACTCAAGATGAACAATCAAACAATAGTCAAGAGAGAGACAAACCTGTTAAGAGCAAGGTGCAACTTCAGTGTTAAGACTTTTGTTTGGTACATGAGTTTACACTGGGTGGGTGGGGAAGAATATGGTAAGTGGGGCATGAGAAACTTCATGTCTTTAAAGGGATCCACCAAAAGACTGTTCTGAACACTACATTCAAGAATCAGTGGTTGAGATGCATTAGAGAGAAATGAATGAGGATTAATACTCCTATAATGGTTGAAATTTAATGTTTTAACTGAAGTTAAAAAGATGACAATATTTTGCATGGAGTCCAATTTGTGTTCACTTGAATTTTATCAAACATAGAACCATATCAGTGCACACCCACTAGGCTCTATGAAACCATGAAATGCAAAAGATTTGATGACAGTGACAGACTAACTAGCAGTCCAATGAATTTTATATATTCACCATTGATTCTTTTAATAAATATTGGGGTAATGCTATAAAAGTATAATTTGCCCATGGTTAAATCTGTTGGCATCTGCATAATAATTCCACTGACATAACATCAGCTTTTTGTGATGCACATATGCACCACAACACTGGAGTCAAATTTCCAACTATCCATGAGAATAACTGTCTACTGGAGGAAAGTCTCATAGCACAAATGAACTTACTACCTTTTTGAATATCCAGAGGTTTTGTTAATTTCACAAAGAACACGTTTAGCCTTAAAGATATGCACATAGAATAAGAACTGTTTTCTACAGCATACCAATTAACAGTCAATCATTAATCCACAACCTGAATGTGTTAACATCTTTATTTGATGACTAATATAAAAATCATTTACATTTTTAAATTACATTAATAGAGTCCCAATTTGTAATACCGAGGGCAGAGATATTGCATTTTTTTTTTAAATTAAAGACACACACACAATAAACACATCTTCACTATGCATGAATATTACTTCAATAACTATTTCTCAGTGTAGTCATAATCCACATGTACTTAATGATCAAGTTTTACTAGTAGTAACTCAGAACATTAAATACAAAAATAAGAGTTAGAAGTGGATTTTTGAATGGAGGGTGGTTGAACTGTGGAATGCATTGTCTGATAGGATGGTGAGAGCACATACAGCAAATGAGTTGAAGGAGTGGTAGGATACTGTTTTCTAGGGTAAGCATCCAACAATGAGTCTAGTGACTCCATATAGGTCTTCAATAAAAAAAATAAAAAAAATCATAATAATAATTAAACAAGAAAGTCAATGTACAATAGAATCATATATGAATCAAGTAGTATTCAACATTAAAAAAAATTTTTTTTTCAATAATCAAGATCTTTATTCTTGATTATTGAAAATTATCAATATTACTCCAAATTTATCTCTTGAGGGTATATCAGGTACCAATGTAGCAGCATAGATTTCCATTGTTGCTCCTGAACATAAACTCAGTCTGTGAAACTATTCACAAATTAATAGTAATTCTGCAGTCTAATGTTTATTAGTGCAAAGATTCATTTCACTGCTTGTAAAAATTTCTTTTGTATAGACAAAAACAGATTGTATAATAATAAAGCATCAACTAAAAGAATTTTCGCAATAACTACATGGAAATTTTAAAAACAAATCTTTTACAAATTTGCTGACAAAATGTCAGCATAAATAAACCACATACCTTTGTAGTTGAGGCAGATTTCCATCTTTTGCATCTGTAGCAGCATTAGGCCTGTCAACAGGAGTTATTTCTTGAGAGGTATCTCGTCCACAATTCTGCACTGTGGTGTCTTCTTTATTAGAAGTCCGTGCAGACTGGTTATTTGATGACAAAGAGTTGTGATTGTGAGAAGAAAACAAAGAATTATGGACGTCTGATTTTTTAGAATAGTAAGCACTATTAGAAAATAAATCGTGCACATCCAGGTTTAAGTTGTAAGGACTTTTAGAAGTGAATGGATATGGCATGAATCCAAATCCACTTACAGCATTACTTAAAGTATGAGTCATATGTTGCTGCCTTTGCAAATATGGCAAGGTTTGGTTTCTATCATAAAACCTATTACAAGAATCAACTGTATCAAGATTTTGCTGTATCCTGTTATATGATTTTGAACCCCTGAAAGGAAAAATGTCACTTATTATTGTCCTCTTTAAAATATTTTGTTGATTCAACAGAAGTCTGATTAAGTACTACTATAATAACACAAAAACTAAACGACTAGTGCTATTTAGTTTTATTTGTACATAAAGGAATCTGATCTACATAAATTTATTTCTCACAACCAATTCAAACTACAGCCTGTACTTTAAGAGACAAACACTGCAACCCTGAAAGTGCTTTTAATGAACAAAGACACCAAGTCTTTCTGGAAGATAAAATTGTACGGACTAAAGAAATAGTTAAAGCATAAGTTTGTTATAGTGATCTTGAAGGAAAAGCCCATTTCCACCCATTTCTTGGAAATGGGTAGAAATAAAGTAAGAACTGCATGGAGACTGTGACTGAGTTTATATTCAAAATTTTATTTCTTTCATCTTATTTATTTGCAGAAATTCTTTAATTCAAACCATATTAAGGTATAGGTTGAATATAAAGGCAGATGTGAGTAGTTGTGTAAAACTACCTTGTTGCAGTGTGCATTCCATAACCTCCTTAAAGGTTGTGGACTCCTTTAAAGTTCTGGGAAGGTTATATCAAATAATGCCTGTTTGAATGCAGATACAGTGGTACCCCGATACTTTTCTTTTCAAATGAACTAAAGCCTGTTTTACATTATACTTTTTTTAAACTTTTTTATGCACGTTTAGCTGAGCACGCACTAAACAGTCTCTAGTGTAACGATTGTTGTTACCATGTTGTATTTATCTGAAATACAACGAACACTGCACGTATTTGCTTTTTTGTGTATCTATTTCAGTATTTGTGTAAACAAATAATACACTTTGTGAAGATTTTTTAGGTTTGTATTTATTATGTGTACTGTATGTATTTCTTTTTATAAGTGACGTGTTTTACTGCAGCTTCACGTTTATTTTCTGAATAATCTTCTAGTGAGCATCATTTCACTGATCAGCATATTATTTTCAACATGGGGCCAAAGAAAACTAAGAAAGAAGAAAATCACAATAGAAATTAAGAAAGAGATTGTGGAAAAATATGAGAAAGGAATTGGGCAAAGTGATCTGTGCAAGCAGTATGACTTCTCCAAATCCACCATAGCTACAACTGTCAAGAAAGCAAATTTTTATAAGGAACTGGATGTGGCCAAAGGAGTATCTATCATGTAAAGTTATGGAAGAAAAGGAAACTTTACTACTCGTCTGGATTAATGACATGCAACTGAAAGGAGAATGTATCTCAAATATTGAAGAATCACTTCAATATTCTTCATTGTTTGCATCTTATTAGTTAGGCATGGAAAGATGTTTCTGTGAGAACTCTAAAAATCAGTCTGGAAAAAGTGATGGCCAGACTGTGTCCGAGGAACTGCACTGGAAGGACCTGAAAGCAAAACTGACATTGTACATACAGTTGTCTCCCCGGGCAAGACGATGCATTTGGAAGTTGATGAAGCAGATATAGAGGAGCACAATGTTGAGCTGACCACTGAAGAGCTACAGGAGTTAAGAAGAGAGCAGGAAAAAGAAAGGGATGAGAAGGAAGAGCAAATGTCTTCAGATGATGAAAAAGACAGTAACAAAAAGGGAGCAATTCCAACAAGTGATGTAAAAAAAAATCTTGCAGCACTGAGGCGAACTGCAAGAATTGGTTAACAAGTGGCATCCAAATCAAGGTGTTGTTTCTAGAGCCATCAATATCTTCAATGACAATGTCATTAATCACCTTAGAAGGGTGTTAAGGAAACGACAGATTCAGTCAACACTGGATAGGTGTTTTAAACATCCCTCACCTAAGAGACAAAAAAAAAACAGCAACTGAATGACAACAAATCAAAAACTCCTGAACCACAAAACCAGCCGCAAGAAAATTGTTTTTTTTTTTTTTTTTTTTAATGGAAGATGATTTTCATACTAATCATGTAAAACCAAAGATTTCATAAATAAAAATTAATATGTAATGGTATACAAAATGTATATTTAAAGTGTAAAAATGCTCCTTCTCACTCCTCCATTTCTTTGCATTTTCTTCATTTAGTGGAGAATAGTTTTTTATATTTTTAATCTGGGAGCATTATTAATCGATTTCCTATAAGATATAATGGAAAATTGGGTTTCAAGATACGAACCGTGGTCAGGAACAAATGAAGTTAGTGAGTCGAGGTACCACTCGACTTACGAACTGCCACTGTATTTAATTTTAGAGATCAAGGTCAATAGGACAAACTATAAAATTGGTTACTGCTATAGGCTAGGGGATACCAGAGATTCCATTTTTTTTAATGGAAGATGATTTTCATACTAATCATGTAAAACCAAAGATTTCATAAATAAAAATTAATATGTAATGGTATACAAAATGTATATTTAAAGTGTAAAAATGCTCCTTCTCATTCCTCCATTTCTTTGCATTTTCTTCATTTAGTGGAGAATAGTTTTTTATATTTTTAATCTGGGAGCATTATTAATCGATTTCCTATAAGATATAATGGAAAACTGGGTTTCAAGATACGAACCGTGGTCAGGAACAAATGAAGTTAGTAAGTCGTGGTACCACTCGACTTACGAACTGCCACTGTATTTAATTTTAGAGATCAAGGTCAATAGGACAAAGTATAAAATTGGTTACTGCTATAGGCTAGGGGATACCAGAGATGATGTAGAAGAAATGCATCAGCAGATTAGTACAATGAGTGTAAGTCAAATAATTATGGGGAAATTTAATTTTGGAGCCATAGATTGGAACGAGGCAAGATCACAAGGCAGGAAGGAAATGGAATTAATACGCTTGCTGAGAGATAATTACTTGAAATAGAATATGACATAGGTAGCTAAGGGTATGAGAGTGTTGAATCTTGTTATAGGATCAGAAGACCTGTCAATAACTAAGGTGTCTACATTTGGCTCCAATTGGGGAAAGTGATCATGTGGTCTTGACATGGTGGAAGAGCAAAATGTGGAACTACGAGGTAAGTAATCAAAATGCACTTAGAAGGCAGCTTGAAGCAGTACCATGGCATAAATATCTGCGAGGGAAGGATTTTCGAAGTGCATGGAGGAAGCAATAACACACTGTATACCAAAGGTTAGGAGGGTAAATCTGGTAGAAGTTAGATGGATGAGTAGTATTATTAAGCATGAGCTACAAAAAAAAGGAAATGTAAAGGAGAAAGATGATTAGCTAACTCATGACCAGTACAAGGATCAGGCAAGAAACATGACCAGCATGGTAAGGAAGGCAAAATTGGATTATGAGAAGAAATTAACCAAAGAGTTCAAAGGAAATCCCAAAGAAATTTTTTTTTTTTTTGTTATGTGGCAAGTAGGAAGGATAACTATGGATGGATAACTTTAATGAGTTACCATTTTGCAAGGGTATATCATCCAATTAAAGATATTATGGCAAAAATGACTGGGACTGTTGCGAGAACAGATGTTGATGAATTAGAGGAGATATTGGCTGAAAATTTCAGAAAACATGCAGGGGAACTGGTAATGCTTATAACTAGGATGCTTAATTTAAATATTAGTTTCAGGAAAGACCAAAAAGAGTGGAAGGAGGACAAAATAATTCTTTTGCATAAGGGAGGACATTGATATTAGCTGTGGTAGCAATTTATCAAGCAATTAGTATTTGAGGAGTGGTGGTAAAAGTACTGGAAAAGTTGGTCAAACAGAAATCAGAAATGTGTGGATAAGAATATGATACTCTATTTGGGGAAGGAGGGAAGCATGGTTTTGTAAAGAGGAGATCAAACTTTAGTAATCTATTAACTTTTATAATAGGAGACAGCTGCGTTGGATAAAGGAATGGCGATACTGCTGGATTTTGCAAAGAGAGACAGGATATACCACATCAAACTCATACAAAAACTGCAATGAATGCAGGATGGATACAAAACGGGTGATGTGGATAAAAAGATGGTTCGTGGAAAGATATAAAAAGTATGTAGTATATAGAGAAGACAGGTGACTGCTGATGTGCCACAGGGCTCTGTGGCACACCAGTAATTTTTATTGTGGCAACACCTGTTGTTTAATTTGTACATAAATGATATAGGAAATAATGTGAAGGGAGGTAATCAGTTGTTTGCTGATAATGCAAAGTTGAGTAATAGTTAATCAAGGTGATGTAGAGAGCTTGCAGGATGATTAGAATAGGTTGACGGTATGAGCAAAACATAATGGATATCAATTTAATGTGGAAAAGTGTAAAGTTGTGCATTTTGGGATACAAAGATTACAAGCTGTGTACATCATTGAGGGAACCGTACTCCAGGAATCGAATATAAAAAAGTTATAGTAACAACTACCATGTTAAAGTAAAACTTCAATTTAATATAATGTACAAAGATGTCTACATATATAAGGCACTAGAGAAAAAAAGAGATGCGCAAGTTGCTCAAATTTGTCATGCAGACTACAGACAAGGGCATACAAAACAACATGCAGGTTATTTTGTCTATACACGAATCCTAGGGATATCAAAAACAAAGGAGTATAGTTTGTTGCCTTGGTTAATATACTGATCTCATATTGTAGGCATTAGTGGGACCTGGCTATCAGAAGCAGATGTACTAACTGGTATTGAGTGCAAAGGGTACAGCATTTTTAGGAAGAATAAACAAGATAGGAGAGGAGGAGATGTGCTGCTAATGACATCAGATGAACTGAATCCAGTTAGAGTTGAGACATGATTATAATACGATTAACAATTTTTTGTGTGTCAGTGAGTTGGAAGTCATCTGGTGTGAGGTGGAATGTAATTAGATCAAATACACAGTGGGTGTTGTTAACAAACCTAATGGAACCATTGCTAGTGAAGAAATGCAGCACCAAATAATGATGATGGGCATCAAAAAGAGTAATAGGAGACTTAAATTATCCAAACATTGATTGGGTAGCAGAAAATCTCATGAGAAGAAGAAACTGAATTTAACGAGCTGTTGCAAGACAACTCTCTCAACTAGTACCACATGATCACATGAAAGAATCATGTGGTACTCACTTGGGAAGTGAGTTTATGAATGCTCCATTCAGAAAGGGTTGTATGCTAAACCACAAAGCAGGAAATTATGACAAACTGAGGAGTGTACTGAGGTCGCAGAAGAGTATCAATTGCTGGATGGGAAGAATATGGACAGTACATGGAAAGCATTTTAAAAATACTTAAATGATGTAATGTCAGAATGCGTCCCAAGAGTTCAAAGAATAAATGGGTAGGAGTAAAATGGATGTGAAATCTTATCAAGGAAGAGATTTGTAAGATGTGGAATGAATGCCGTGTGCATTTTTTAAATTATATTTTTTATACTGAGCCCATGCAAGAGAGACTTAATCAACCTATAGTACGTTAGCACCATGTATGGGTAGTAGGTTGAGAAAGGAGAAACTTGTTTACATTGTTGTAACCCAAGAGCAACAGCTCATCCAGGTTACGATATGCATAACGTTACAAAAATTATGTAATGCATTTTCATGTACATTCATATAACATACATAATAAAATCGCAGATAAAATAAAATTTCATCATTTTATTTCAACCGTGATTGAGACTTACAAATTTCTGAAAGTGTGCCTGCGCAGTTAGCCTAGTGGCTATGTGCTTCGCAACCATATGCCTGGGGAAGGAGTGTCCTAGGTTCGATTTCCATCGATGACACGAGGAGCTTAAGGTTCTTTCTCAGCTATGGCCAAGTTAGCCAGTCTTGGGTGTGGACAGCAGGGTTTCCCCCACCAGTTTATCAGGGGTTTTTCATCCCGCAAGCAGGCAAACCGGTTCAGTGAACACACACACGGATTACAATCAGGAATACTGACCCAGCCATACGTTTGATTCATCAGCTATGCCGGTTCCGGTGCAAGGATAAAATTTAGGAGGACTGAGATGGTGCCGTACCTCCCCGTAAAGGGGACTCATTGCCGTGTATTATCGTCATCATCATCAAATTCCTGTCATGTACCCTCAAGGGGTGTACAGGATATGATAGTACTACATGAAAAAATTACATCATTACTAACTTCCTATCTACAATTTTCCTCCAAATCAGTCTGTTACTTGTCAAGACTCCAATATTATCAGATCTTATATTTCTATCATCTAAGGCACTTTGTACCGTATCAATCCACCTATATCTTGGTCTTCCTCTGGGTCGTTTTCCTGCCAACCTGGCAGAGAACACTTGTTTTGCTAATCTTTTCTCTCCCATTCTGTTTAAGTGATCATACCACCTGAGAATAGCTCTGCTAATGCATTCCTGGATGCTGACAATGTCAAGTTCTTTCCTAATATCCTCGTTTTTAAAATGATATTGCCATTGATGCCATCTGTCCACGCATATAATCTTTCTCAGGACTCTCATATCTGCGGTCTCTAGTCTTTGGTCAAGTATTTTACTTCTGACCCAGCTCTCAGATCCATAAGTTAAAACTGGTTTGAACACTGTCTTGTATACAGCTAATTTAGTGTTCCGACTAATTTCTCTCTTATTCCATATGGATTTATTCAATTGACTTCCCACGATACCAGCTTTGCTAATTCTGTTGTCTATTTCCATATTTAATTTACCATCTTCACTAAAAATCGTGCCTAAGTAGCTGAAATGCTTTACTTGTTCCACAGGTTCTCCATTCACAACACAGTTGACATTTTCAACGATTCTGCCTATTTTCATTGTCTTTGTCTTTTTATTGCTGACCTTCATATCATATCTATTACAACAGCTATTCAATTTAGTCAGAGAATCTTGCAGACTTGTAGCGGATTTATTTATAAGTATAACATCATCTGCATAAAGCAAAGAGCTGACATTGACATCTCCAATTTTGATATCATGTTTAATACCACTTTCCTTCATAATGTGATCCATATAGATAATGAATAACAGAGGGGATAACAGAGTACATCCTTGTCTCACACCAGATTTAATATTAAACCATCTTCCTGTACTTCCTTTAATTCTAACTGCTGACTTACAACTCAAATAAAGACTAAGTATTGCTTGATATAATGCCCCATTGACACCATATAACTGTAGCGTATTGAATAGCTTCTCTCTTGGCACCTTGTCATATGCCTTTTCCAAATCGACAAAACTTAAATACAGATCATTGTTATATTCCCATGCTTTCTCGACCATTTGTCGCAAAGTAAAGATCTGATCCCGACAGCCTCTATTTCGCCTGAATCCATCTTGTTCTTCACCAAGCTTTTCTTCCACAATTCTTCTCAACTGTTTCTTAAGTATACTTGCATAGATCTTGCCAAAAACACTCAGTAGGGAAATACCTCTGTAATTCTCACATTCAGTTTTATTTCCTATTTTATATATGGGTACTATGAGAGCTCTACTCCAATCATTGGGAATTCGTCGCTCTGTCCAGACTTTCTGAACTATGCAGTGCAGCCACTGTAAGACTTTTATACCACCATACTTCAGCATTTATGGTAGAATATCATCTCTACCCCCTGCTGCCTTTCCACATTTCAAGCCTTTGATGGCTTTTTCTACTTCAAGTATGGATATGTATTCTTGACTGCATGCCTGGTCAGTGCTTTTTTTACCACTGTGCTGTCATCACTGCTTGTTTCATTTAGCAGTTTTTCAAAGTAATTACTCCATACTTCAAGGATATCTTTTTCTCCCGTTTTCATGTCACCTTTATCATCTCTAACTGCTTTTACAGCAATCTTTCCTCCATTCCTAAGCTTCTTCAAAAACCTCCAGAATATTTTGCCACCTTCTTGATATTTATTTTCAATATTCTTGCCAAAGTCCTCCCATGACTTTTGTTTAGCTAGGCTTTACACAGTGTTTAGCATTCTTGCATTTGTCTCTATATTCTCTAAGATCACAAGATGACTTATTTGACAGGAACTTTTGATATGCTTTTTTCTTTTCCTTCACTGCCTCTTTAACTTCCTGTGTCTACCAGGGAGTTCTGATTTTTTTTTATCCTTGCAGACAACCTCTCCACATGCCTCTGCAGAATCAATCAATGTTTTCTTCAGAGTTTGCAACTGAATCTTCAAGGTTTGATTTCTGTTCTCAAAATCTTTCATTTTTTTCCCAATAATCTTTCTGTATTTTAGTCTACAGTTCACATCTGAGAGCTGCTCAACCTTTATTCGCTTTAAAACTTTCTTACATGTCATTCTTTTCAATATGAAATTCAATTTTATCCTGCTCAAGACTAAATAGTGATCACTTCCAATTTCAAATCCTCTGTACACTCTGGTGTCCTGCACCAGCGAGAAAACATCACTATAAACAATAACATAGTCAATAAGACTTTTCTTATTCCTTGCCTCTTCTCTCCATGTGAATTTGTGCACATTTTTATGTTGGAACATGGTGTTAGTAATAACCAGTCCATGTCCTGTGCAGAAATCCAACAGATATTTGCCATTATTATTAGCTTTGCTCTTTTCTCCAAATTTTCCCAAAATATTTTTGCATGTCTCATAATCATTTCCTACTCTGCTATTTAGATCCCCAACAAGGACCAACTTTTCCTTTTTCATTGTGTCAGTTGCTTTTTCTAAAGCATGAAAAAATTCCTCAACTTCTACCTTAGTAGAACCTTCTGTGGGACCATAGGCACAAATAAATCTCATTGTCCAATTCCCCATTCTGATATTTGCCCACATCACTCTACTTGAGACTGAGTGCCATTCAAGAAGATTAGCTTCGTATTTTGTGTTGAATACTATGGCTACTCCTTCTTTTTCTTGATTGTCATTGCCTGAATATAACATTTTGTATTTATTGCTCAGAAAGATCTCACCAGTTTTGGTCTTTTTTGTTTCAGCCACTCCTATTATGTCGATCTTGTACTTATCTAATTCTTCAGCTAGCTCCATTTCTTTGCCATTCAGGCTTCTTACATTGATAGTACCGATCTTTAACTCTGGTGATGTTAAGTTGGGGTTTGTTTTTCAGATTTGTTCCAGTAGCTTATTATCATATGATTATTATTATTATTCTGAAAGTGTCATACAGGATTTCAGCTGATAGAATTTTTTCATTTTCTGGAGGATTTGTATAGGACAAGAAGGTGTAATTGGAAGATGAGAATGAATACCACTAAGGAGGTACGATCTAGATTTTTGCTCATGTAGTGACAAGCGATTGGAATGAACTGCCATTGAATGTTGTGTGTGCAAGCAGTGTGCATGAAGTCAAGAACAAGTATGAAATCTGGTGTGTGTAGTATGTGGCCACTCTTAATACTACTACTACTAATAATAATAATATAAACCAAAATAATCACTTGACATTTTGAACTTCATATCAAGGTCATTATGCAGAGTATACACATATACAAAGAACAAACTATAATACTATAGTTTTACTATAGACAGTGTTATAATGACTTTATAACACTGTCACAGTAATTTAGTTAGTTGGTAAAACTATTGGGGTGCTTAAGGATCAAAGATATATAACTGAGAGGAGACCACCACGTAGCCTTTAAAGGAATGCAGAGAACCGACCAGGGCTTCTGACCTAATGTCCAATCCTCACCTTCTGATGATGCACCTTATTGAGTATCTACCTGGATACTGAATGAACAAGGATGGGCTTGCAATTTGGGATTAAGCTGACCAAATTGTATTCTTATTGGTTAAACCATAATGATAGTACAACATGACAAAATTTCATGCCGGCTGGGGCATCGCCCGGTTAAACAAAACCCCTGTTGTTTTTGCCAAGGAACCAGGGCAAACAGTGAAAAGACAGCTACTGGAACAAATCTGAAAACACACCCTAACTCAACAACACCACAGTTAAGGTTCGGTAGTATCAACATAAGGAGCCGGAATGGCAAAGAAATGGAGCTAGCCTAAGAATTAGATAAGTACCAGATCGACATACTAGGGGTGACTGAAACAAAAAAAAGACAAAACTGGTGAGATCTTTCTGAGCAATAAACACAAAATGTTATATTGAGGCAATGACATTCAAGGAAAAGAAGGAGTAGCCATAGTATTCAACACAAAATATGAGGCTAATCTTCTTGAATGGCAGGCAGTCTCAAGTAGAGTGATGTGGGCAAATATCAGAATGGGGAATTGGACAATGAGACTTATTTGTGCCTATGGTCCCACAGAAGGTTCTACATAGGTAGAAGTGGAAGAATTTTTTGAGGCTTTAGAAAAAGCAACTGACACAATGAAAAAGGAAAAGTTGGTTCTTGTTGGAGATCTAAATAGCAGAGTAGGAAGTGAATGTCAGACATACAAAATTTTTTTGGGAAAATTGGAGAAAAGAGCAAAGCTAATAATAACGGCAAATATCGGTTGGATTTCTGCTCGGGACATGGATTGGTTATTACTAACACCATGTTCCAACATAAAAATGTGCACAAATTCACATGGAGAGAAGAGGCAAAGAATAAGAAAAGTCTCATTGACTATGTTTTTGTTGATAATGATGTTTTCTTCCTGGTGCAGGACACCAGAGTGTACAGAGGATTTGAAATCAGAAGTGATCACTATTTGGTCTTCAGCAGAATAAAATTGAATTTCACATTGAATAGAATAACAGGTAAGAAAGTTTTAAAGCGAATAAAAGTTGAGCAGCTCTCAGATGTGAACTGTAGACTAAAATACACAAAGATTATTGAAGAAAAAATGAAAGAGTTTGAAAACAGGAATCAAACCTTGGAGATTCAGTGGCAAACTCTGAAGGAAACATTGATTGATTCTGCCAGAGAGGCATGTGGTGAGGTTGTCTCTGCAAGGATAAAAAAATCAGAACTCCCTGGTGGACACAGGAGGTTAAAGAGGCAGTGAAGGAAAAGAAGAAAGCATATCAAAAGTTCCTGTCAAATAAGTCAGCTTTTGATCTTAGAGAATACAGAGACAAATGTAAAAAAGTGAAGCACTATGTAAAACTGGCTAAGCAAAAGTCATGGAAGGACTTTGGCAACAATTATCAAGAAGGTGGCAAAATATTCTGGAGGTTGTTGAAGAAGCTCAGAAATGGAGGAAAGAGAGCGGTAAAAAGAGTTAGAGATGATGAAGGTGACATGAAAATGAGAGAAAAAGATATCCTTGAAGTAATTACTTCAAGGATATCTAAAAGAGTAATTACTTTGAAAAACAGCTCAATGAAACAAGCAGTGATGATAGCACAGTGATAAAAAACACTAAGAGGCATGCCATCAGGAATACATATTCATACTTGAAGTAGAAAAAGCCATCAAAGGATTGAAATGTGGAAAGGCAGCAAGGGTAGATGATATTCGACCAGAAATGCTGAAGTATGGTGGTATAAGAGTCTTACAGTGGCTGCACTGCATAGTTCAGAAAGCCTGGACAGAGGGATGAATTCCCGATGATTGGAGTAGAGCTCTCATAGTACCCATATATAAAAAGGGAAATAAAACTGAATGTGAGAATTACAGAGGTATTTCCCTACTGAGGGTTCCTGGTAAGATATATGCAAGTATGCTTGAGAAACGGTTGAGACGAATTGTGGAAGAAAAGCCTGGCGAAGAATAAGCTAGATTCAGGTCAAATAGAGGCTGTCAGGATCAGATCTTCACTTTACGACAAATGGTGGTGAAATCATGGGAATATAACAAAGATCTGTATTTAAGTTTTGTCGATTTGTAAAAGGCATATGACAAGGTGCCAAGAGAGAAGCTATTCAATATGCTACAGTTATATGGTGTCAATGGGGCATTATATCAAGCAACACTTAGTCTTTATTTGAGTTGTATGTCAGCAGTCAGAACTGAAGGAAGTACAGGAAGATAGTTTAATGCTAAATCTGGTGTGAGACAAGGATGTACATTATCCCCTCTGTTATTCATTATCTATATCAATCACACTATGAAGGAAAGTGATATTAAACATGATATCAAAATTGGAGATGTTAATGTCAGCTCTTTGCTTTATGCGGACGATGTTATTCTTCTAAATAAATCCGCTACAAGTCTGCAAGATTCACTGATTAAATTTTATAACTGTTGTAATAGATATGGTATGAAGGTCAGTAATAAAAAGACAAAGACAATGAAAATAGGCAGAATCGTTGAAAATGTCAACTGTGTTGTGAATGGAGAATCTGTGAAACAAGTAAAACATTTCAGCTACTTAGGCACGATTTTTAGTGAAGATGATCAATTAAATATAGAAATAGACAACAGAATCAACAAAGTTGGTATGGTAGGAAATCAATTGAATTAATTCATATGGAATAAGAGAGAAATTAGTCGGAACACTAAATTAGCTGTATACAAGACTGTGTTCAAACCAGTTTTAACTTATGGATCTGAGAGCTGGGTCAGAAGTAAAATACTTGACCAAAGACTAGAGACAGCAGATATGAGAATTCTGAGAAAGAATCGGGGCATGATCAGATGGCATCAATGGCAATATCATATTAAAATCGATGGTATTAGGAAAGAACTTGACATTGTCAGCATCCAGGAATGTGTTAGCAGAGCTAATCTCAGGTTGTATGTTCACTTAAACAGAATGGGCGAGGAAAGATTAGCAAAACAAGTGTTCTCTGCCAGGTTGGTAGGAAAACGACCCAGAGGAAGAGCAAGATATAGGTGGATTGACACAGTAAAAAGTGCCTTAGAATTAGAAGATAGAAATATAAGATCTGATAATGTTGGAGTCTTGACAAGTAACAGACTGATTTGGAGGAAAATTGTAGATAGGAAGTTAGTAATGATGTGAATTTTTCGTGTAGTATTATCATATCCTGTACACCCCTTGAGGGTACATGGCAGGAATTTTATGATGATGATAGTAAATCTATTGGCCTGACCTATAGTGGGAAAAAACCTTACATCAAAGATACAGAGACCAAATTATTGTAACTTTAGCATGGAATGTAGATTGTAACATAGCGTGTTTCTTTCTCTCTCTTTTTTTTTTTTTAAAGTGAGTATTTTGTTTATATTAAATTGATGTTATACTATAGCATGGTACTTTCCATAATTTTTTAATAATGAGTGTACTTCAGGAAATTGATAAAGCCAGGGATTTGGGGATAGTAGTAGACAGCGAGCTGAAGTTTAGAGAGAATATTGCTAAAATAGCCAGGGTAGGCTCACAGAATAGGCGAGGTAGGTGTTAGTATGCAAACATTAATCTATAATCCCAGACAAGATTAGAAGATTAAATCATGACCTGAGGCCATCACGTATGCAAAGGTCTATGTTGCGCGGGGGTCTCCCGTGGACGAGAAACGTCGGAAGACTGCAGAGGGATTGAGGTGCTGTGTTAAGGTCATCGAGAGATTATATAGTTTTTGGTGACACAAAAATGAGACTTTTGCCACGGATCTGTTCTAGTCGTTCTCGGAGAAAGGAAATTCCAGTGAGATGAATGAAAGCGGCCGAGTGGGATGCCTAATGTGCATATAGGTCTCGGCATAGCAGAAGGCCAGCGTAGGCTGAGAAGAAAATGTGGAACCTGTGAAAACTCGTGGACCAACATCGGCAGCAGTGCTTCGTGAACATCGTAGGCAACGAATCATGATTGTACTCGCATATATACCTTCCAGAAGCAAGAACCTAAGGAACATATCAACCAGGTAACCTCATTGAAAAGGGACCAGATGAAGAAAATGCGAGCTGTATAATTCCAATTGATGATCGCAAGTATAAGCCAGTGAGATCCCGACACCTCGGTAAAGTAAGAACTCTTTTTCAAAATTTTGTATACAAAGAAAGTTAGATTGTGATGGTAAAAGGGACTAATTAGAGTTGTGATTTATGAAGTGCTGTAGGACTTTAGGAGTTGAACCATGAATAGGGAGAGATTGATCTGAGTCAGAAAACTTGGAAAAGTGCAGTGGGAAAATATTTTAGTTTGTCATTGTCGAGTAGTACTTGAATCATTAATTCTGTGAAATTAATCTAGGAGTGTTAAGTAATTAGAAGGACATCCCATTTTATTGTATTAGATAATATTTCATGTTGTAAGGGAACTAGAATGTTCATGTTACGTCGAGTTATCTTATTTACCATTCATACCAACATTAGTTAAGTTAGTGTCTATGAAGATAATTGTAACTTGTTTTATTAGTAATGAATAAATTTTTTCTTGTCAACCAAATAACTTGACTGATCACTAATCTCAATGCACCACTCATAAAGAGAACCTATGTGTAAAATTATTGGGGATAGTCACAACTGCAGTGCGAAATAAGAATATATTAGATTATTGTGTTTGAAAATAGAGAAGGAAAGGATACAGGATAGTGTGCCATACTGTGTTTGCTATTAGATAAAGAAATTTCTCTTATCTATAGAATTTTGGTGGCGCAGCGTAAAGAAATAAAATTTCCAAAATTTGAAACATGGATTAACACTACTATTCTAACAAAGAAATTGGCTCTAGCCAGGTGCATTTTCTTTGTCTATCGAGTTTTGCACACGTGGGCAACACAATTATAGCAGCCAAGGGTTAGAGATAATAAGGTAGAGTCTGTAAGAATTGTATAGGACAAAATTTTAGAGTTGAGGAAATAACAAGTAAAGAATAAAAATAATACACCATAGGCCAAGATTTAAGGAAAGGATATAAGATCATAGAGGCGTAAACACAATCAACAAATAAATTTATACTGATTATACATCGTGAATATATCATAAAGATTTATATATAGAAATTTTACAATACGACTCCATCCAGATTACTGTGCACAGCTCTGGTCAGCTGGGTTTCTTGGAGATGAGAGACAATCCAGATAAGAGTGACCAAAATGGTGAGTGGTTTGTGGAATGCCCCTATGAGGATAGTTGAGGGTTTGTGGATTGCAAAAGTTGGTTGATAGGTGAAAAAGGGTGGGATATGACAGAAAACGTTTAAGTTACTTAAAGGATTTTATAGGATTGATGCAGAGGAAATGTATAAACACTTGGTTAGAGGGAGCAGAAGAAGAGGTCGTCTCTGGAAATGAGTTAAGAGTAAGTTTAGTAAGGGCATGAGGATTGGATTATATTTATTGCTCACCAAGTGCCGATTGAATTGAATTGGTTGCCTGAGTCAATTGCAAGTGCTTTGTCTGCTAATTGGTGCAGGGAGAAGTGTGACAGATATTGTGTTGACAGTTTGGGTGTGTCACAATGGGCGTTAGGATGCCATGAGCAACAATAATAGTGACTATATCATAAGCTCTGCTGATGTTGAGTTTGTGCCATTAGCTGTATTTTCACTTTTTGCCACTGTTTCCTGTTAACTGGGTGATGCCCTAGTGCAGTGCTTCCCAAACTTCTGGATGTCACGGTCCCTTTGGAAAAATTAAAATATTTCACGGCCCCCCCTCAAAAAAAATCGTAATATAGATATATATTATTATAATATTTATTGTATTTATATTCAATACAAAACATACACAGCGAATATTGCAAAAATCAAATGCAAATATTACGTTTTTAGCATCTTACATACACATTTGACATGGCACATTATCTCATATTTGTAAATAGATAGATAAATATATCGTTATTGCACATTTGCAGTACAAGCACATGAAACGTAAAACGATTAGTAATAAAGAAAGAATTAAAAACATAAAAGAAGTTTAATAATTTAATGTGATTTATGTTTCAGTAGTGCTACACAAAAAGTCAATTTCAGGTGAAATATTTGAAACTGCAATTCTTACATTTCTGCTTTGAAATGAAACTTATATGAATAAGCATATATTTACTAATATTCATTAAGCGCCGAAATATACAGGAAGCAAAATTTGTGAACCAACATCAATGTGGGATTTTTTCTATTAAAATATAAAAAATAACAAAAAAGAAATAATAAAAATTAAATACGTTTCTTTTAAGCACATGCGAACCAAATACTTGTGGTTCGCATGTGCTGAATAATACATTTATAACATTTATTCCTTCTTTGATTTATAACTTCCTTGAAACTTATCAGTCGACCAAGGTTTATAATCTTTCTTGGAAAGCTGAATAGTTTTAAGGGAAAAATTATACAGTAGCTTATATAAATTCTCATTCAATAAAATTTGATGAAGAGCAACATGAATTTGCAAGTAATTCAAAATATTCATTTCTCAATTTCCTTTGCCTTGGAAAACAATAAAACAATAGAATGAATAACATAGTGTGTCTTACCTTCCACGAACTGCATGAAACGTATGACGGCCAGTACCAAGTGGTTTGAAAGCTGCTTGAGGTGCAAGACCATTCATGGAAAAAACCTAATACAGATATTACAGTGCCTTATTAAAAAAATAAATAAAAACAAAATAGAAAAGTATTTAATAATTAAGGAAGTAATTATGAGAAACAGTTTACTGTAACTGAGCAAAAGCAATCTGTTTTGAATCACCAAAAACAGTAATTTAAATGATAAAGTGAAACCTCATTTGTTTATACTAAATAGGAGATGAAACTGTATACTATATGAAAGTACAGTGACAGAGCACATACAGTACAGAATAAGAAGACACATGAAATTATAATTATTTAAGAAAGCATATAGTTATTAGTCATTACTAACACCATGTTCCAACATAGACACAAGGCAAGCCGTATTAACTATGTCATTGCTGACAGTGATATATTTATGATGGTTAAGAATAAAAGACTGTACAGAGGATTTAAAATGAGAAGTGACCAACACTTAGTGATAAGTAGGATATAAATGAATATCATATTGAAAAGAACAGTAAGAAAGTTTTAAAAATAATTAAAGTTAGCTTTTACTGGTAAACTATAAACTCAATTATACAAACGTTATTGAAGATAAGAGCTTTAATGTAACGTGCACCAGACATATTAAAGTTTCCTGGTTACACCTGTAACAAAAATTATATAGAATTTATTCAAACAATTCATATATTTCAAACGTTACATGGACATCATCATAGAGATACACCATTAACTACATTCAAAACATCAATCAAAATAATGAATCATAATTCATGAATATATTAGCTCGTGTCTTGGCCACAGTTGAAGTATATGATATTCCACTATTAGAGTTCAAAGGAACAATTGAAGTAAGTTGCATATTTTTTTAAAAAATCAGTGAACAAATAAAATAAAGTTATTAATTAAAACCAACAAACAAACTTATGAACAATTAATAGTGATCACTTCCCAAAACTTGGATACTGGCATAAAGTCTGATTGGTAGTACAGGTTTGGACTATTTCTTAGCATTTCATGTTTCAAGGAAGCCTGTGAGATTCTTATCAACCACCCTGATCTTAACAATAATGATGGTCTAAAAATCCCAAGCAATGGAATACACATATTCTACCCAAGGAACCTTTCTCGTTAAGAATTAACTATAAACAGATAATCCAGAATCTTAAATCCAATATAACAATTGTCATGTTAAATTAGGACATCATTGTTACTGTAAGAAAACTATTTATACGAAAGAATCATAGAATATAGCTTTGATGTAGTTTCTAAATAACTTTTTAATTTTATTTGTATTTTTTTTTTAATATTATATTTTCACCAGAGATCATGCCAGTAGAATAACCGTTGATCAAATCATTGCCGCTTTAGCATACTGTGTGAAATTTAACTCAGCTTGTCCTTGTATATCTGTGTATACTCCAGATGATGACCTTAATATGAAGGTCAAAACATCAGGAAATTAAAATAGTTATTTATAACATAGTTGTAAAGTTCATAATTTCTAAAATGAATGGAGATTGTAGTCTGGTAGAAGGATGATATTATCAATAATTTTTCTGAGTGTTAGTTTCGTTGTATCCATTACACATCAGATTACTTTTAAATTTTTTCAGTTCATCTAACAAAAGGGAATTTTGTGACGAATGATGGTGGGAGGATGAGTGAAATTAACTGCTAGTAAAGATTGGTTTCTGATAAAATGAAAATTCGATATGACCTGTGGGATTACGAATAATTACGGTATCCAAAAAATGTAGCTGGTTCCTGGATTCATATTTAATAGTGAACTTGATACAAGAAGTCTACTTTCTCTAGGAACTAAAGCAATTCTGACTCAGTGTGGAAAGAGATTGCAAATATATCAGAAACAAAACATACTCATAATCAGCTAAAGCTGGTGAGATAGGACTACTCATTGCTGTTCTTTCTATTTGTTTGAACACCTTACTATGCCATGTGAAATAGTCTACATTGATGGAAATTTTAAATAGGGTGATAATGTCTTATTGGAAATCAGATTAAAAAAAACTGAAGTCTTACAATGGTATATTGGTGAATAGAGAGACTACATCAAAAGAAATCATAATCTCATTATTAGACAAATGCAGATCTTTTTATTTTCTCTTTTGTGTTTGACACTAGTTGCAGTGTACTTTACAACAGACAAAAACTTCTTCACTCAGTAAGCTCAAATTTGACTGTCTTATCCTTGAAACATGTGAAATGCTAAGAAATCATACGAATCTGAACAGATCAGACTGTATGCCAATATACAAGTTTTTTGGGAAGTGATCACTATTAACTGTGCATAAGTTTGTTTGTTTTTTAAATTAATAATTTATTTTATTTATGCAACTTACTATAATTGTTCCTTTGAACTCTAATAGTGTAATATCATATACAGGAATACCTTGTATAGCGCGGTTAATGGGTTGCAAGAAGCGTCCGCGCTATGCAAAACCGCATTGTTCGAGGTCTATTTATAAAGGTTTTCAATTTAATTTATTTATTACAAAAATTTAGGATAATAAAAATGTTTAAAAATGAAAAAAAAAATTGTTATTTTTATTAACTAAATAACAAATAAAATCCTTTTAAACTGATAAAAGTTGTAGAAAACAAAACAAATATCGCTTCAATTTTAGCATACAGTAATTTACTTTTTACTAAAGTAGTCTTTTAGTGTTCATTGAACCATCCTTGTTCTCTTCAAGTACTAGATCTCTGTAGCATTTGATGGCATTGTTGAGAAAGTCGGAAGCTTCGTCGATTTTACTCACAAAAGTTGAAAGGTTAGCAAAGGAAAATTCTTCAACCATGACATCAGTGGGGTCATCTTTCGTCTTCTTCTGCTTCGTAGGCTCGTTGTTATTCCAACTCCAAAAGGGTTTCATCATCCAGATCATTTGAATGAAAATCAATACATTCATTCACATTGTTACAATCTAAACTTGTAAAACCAAGATCTTTGCCCATCTGCACAATTTCTGTTGAGATTTCCTCTTTCTGTGTTGCAAAGGCAACAAAGTCCTTTGAGGAATGCGGTAAGATATTATGCCATACGGCTCTCATGTTGCTTTGAGTCACCTCTTGCCAAGATTCATAAATATTTTGAATGGCATCTCTTATCTTAAATTTCTTCCAAAATTCACTCAAAGTCCAAGCATCTTCCTCCTTCTGCTGCAGCTTTAATAGGCTTGAGCAAAAGTTCTTCTTAAATAGTAAGTCTTGAAAGTGGAGATAACCCTTTGATCCGTCGGCTGCAGAATTTATGTTGTGTTTGGAGGGAAAAAATGAATCTTGACATTTTAATCTAAGTCAGTCAGTGAGTCAGGCCATCCAACTCATCAGAGTTGGATGGCCTGGTTCATTGTCTAATAAAAGCGAAATTTTGAAAGGAATATCATTCTTTTTACAATAGCTTTTAACTTCAGGGCAAAAACAAGTTTTAAAAAAGTCTTCAAAAATTGAACGAGTCACCCACGCTTTTTTATTCGAACGCCAATAAACAGGTAAATTGTTCTTTGTAAAGCCCTTAAGAGCTCTTGGGTGTTCCGCTCTATACACTAACAGTGGCTTCAATTTCAAATCACCTGATGTATTACCTCCTAGTAAAAGTGTCAATCGGTCTTTTGACACTTTATACCCAGCTTGTGTTTTTCCTTCTCTGCTAGAAATGTGTGCGATGGCATTCTTTTCCAGAACAAGCCAGTCTCATCAGTGTTAAAAATTTGATCATCTGTGTAGCCTTCCTTCTCAATAAGCTCCTTCAATTCACTGGGAAATAATTCTGCAGTTTTAGTGTCAGCATTTGCACTTTCACCTTGGATTCTTACATTATGTAGCCATACGTTTTTTGAAATTGTAGAACCACCCACAACTTCGCTTTCATTCTCTTTTATTTTGTCAAGTAGACTTGTTGCTTTTACCTGGATTATCATTTGACTCAAAGGAATCTTTTTCTGATTACAATCTTCAATCCAGATCATTAGAAGGCATTCATATTTTCCATTGTAGAAGATCGATTTCTCGTGATCACTTTTGACACATAAGAAGCAGTGCTCATTCCATGTTGTTTAATCTTTTCTTTGCTCTGAATAATTGTTTGTGCAGATGACTCATTCATTGAATTCTCACGTGCTATTTTAGCAAATGAAGCGCCATTCTCGTGACATTTTATAATTTCAATTTTCTTCTCTAATGTCAACCATTTGTGTTTTTGTTACTCCAACAGTGTCTTCTTTGTTTTGTCTCTTTTCACTCATACTTAATTAATAAAAAATATGAAATACTAATATTAACGTAAATAATAATATGCTGCAGGGTAAGAACATGTCTGCATGAGAGCCAATTGAATAACTACTGCATAAACGTGGTTCTCGGCTGTCACTTGCGGCGCGAGGGTGTAGCCGGTCAGTGTTAACAATGTTAGTGTAATAATGATAAGTGTAATAATAAAAACCGTGTAGACCAAAGCCCGTGCTATACAAGGTATTCCTGTACTCTGGTGGGACTGAGACATGAGCATGATTTATGACTCATTATTTTAATTAATTTCTGAATGTAGTTACAGTCTATCTCCCTGATGTACACATAATGCTGGATGAAATATATTGGAGTTTTTGAATAAATGCTACATAATTTTTGTTATATGTATAAGCCATGAAACTTGCATCAATTATTAAAGTTGTCTACAAACATAGAGAAAAAGAGAGTCCTGAACAAGAAAGCATATCAAAATTTCTCAGCAAGTAAATCAGCAGATGCCCTAAACGTATATACAGAAAAATTTAAGATAGCAAAGTAAGTCAGAAAAGACGTTGGTATGAATACAGAAAATAAATATCTGGAAGGTGGCAAAATATTTAACGCTGTTGAAAAAAATTTCGAATCAGAGGAGAGAGTAATGTAAAAGAAATCAATGATAAAGGTGACATGAAAACTGAAGATGATCCTAAATGTCTGAAGTAATTACCATGAAAGACTGTTAAAGGAAACAAACAATGACAGAACAACAGATGAAATTTCTAGAGTAATGCAAACAGGAATATATATCAATAATAGAAGTAGAAAAAGCCATCAGAAACTTGTAATGTAGAAAGACAGCTGAAGAATATATTATTCGACCAGTGGTTACACTGGGTTATTCAGAGGGCATTGTCAGAAGGCTGAATTCCATATGATTACAGTAGGGCTCTGATAATTCCTGAAAGCTCTACTAACAGGAATTTCACAATGAAAAAGATAGCCAAAGCTGAATGCAAGAATTACACAGGAATTTCTCTATTAAGAGCAGGTAAGATTTATGGAAGTATACTTGAAAAAGATGTTGAGAAAATTGGAAGAGCAACTTGGAGAAAAATGAGCAAAAAGAGAGATTGTAGAGATCAATATGACAAGGATCTGTACTTTAGTTTTGCAGCTCTGAAAAAGGCATATAACACAGTGTCAGAGGAATGATTTTCAAAATGGTATAATTATATGGGTTAAATGGAATATTATACAGAGTAATACACAATCTCTATTTAAATTATAAGTCAGCAGTCAGAATTGAAGGAAATATAGGATGGTTTGATTTAAAATATGGGATAAGACAATGATGCACATCATAGCCACTCTTATTCATCATCTATATGGATCACATTATGAAAGAAAGTGGCATTAAACCTGATATTAAAATTGGAGATATCAAATTTTGCATGAAATTCTGTAATAAAATGACCATAACTATGAAACTGTGAAGTCATTACCCTCTATATACAAGTTGCCCAGTAGTGCAGTTACTTCACTTAATCCAGGTGTATAATTAATTCTTTATTTATAATTAATTAGATGTATAATTAATTCTTTATCCAGGTGTACACCTGGATAAAGAATTAAACTAAGAACATAATTTCTTGGCATCTTTAATTTATAGTTTAACAGTAAAAAAACTTTCAACATCTCGTCAAGTTTCTGCTATGACTCTTCAGCATTCTTACCGACCACTCTAATTTGTAATAAAATAATCAGATATCATGGCAAAAATACACTAATCCTTTCTGACATACTTATGTTTCAGCATTATGTCTATTTACAAACCCTTAATTTGTCTTCTCAAGCATTCAACATTCAGGTCCCTTTATCTGAAATACAAAATTTAAAAGCAAACTGAAGGTATCACCATGAGGAGTAGTTTCTCTTCTTTAGTAAATTACTACCTTGAGAATGTAGGAGACTAATTATTTGCTTTCATATAATTTCATTCTGGGTACACTATGCAGATGTCTTTAATATATAGCTACATCCCAAAGCTGCTTTACTTTCATTTCTTACCAAATTCAACACCCTACATCCCTCTGTGAAACTGACCTTAGAGAATTTGATTATGGCACAAAAACATCAAAGGTAATACTGTGCCAGGACACAGGTTACAGCAGTACATATGGTAAACAGTTAGTGGGACAATCACAATATCCATGCCCTTGGCAGGATTCCAACCTGCAGCCTCTTTGCTGGAAAGAGAGGATACACTAACCATTTGGCCAACTAGGCCAGCACCAGGGAGAAAGAAAAGAAAAGAGGAAAATTAGTGTTACTGGTCATCTGCCTCTCATGATCAAAATCTGACATACTGTTAACTTCAATATACATAAATCTACCTTAGAGGGCAACCAATTACATGCACCAAGATTTCCCATCATATGTCTCAAAAAAGAAAAACTGGAACTTGACACTAGCTAAGAAATTATGCAACAGCATGGCTTCAACCCAAAGAAAATGTTGTATATCATTAATATATACATATAAGTCTGTTCTTAAGAACTCAACCATCACACAGTCTCCCAATCATACAGTGTGGAATTTCTGAAAACCATTTTTAATCAATTAATTATTCTGTGTTACCTTCCACCAAGGACAGCCATCCCCCTCCCAGGTGTTTATAGTGTCATACTTTGGAGAAATGGGACATTGTTTACTAAGAGGAAACAAAAACATCAATCATGTAATTAAAAAAAAAAAAAATCCTAAAAGGTTCGCCCTAGTTCACACAAGAATATCAATACTGACCACATTATGTTCTGGTCAAAGACCTGTCTTTGACATCAATGCCATTTAAAAAAAATCTGAGCACTTGTAAATACTAACAGGTTGTGGGGAAAGAAAAAAAAAAAAAAAAAAAAAAAAGCAGTAGAAATTTTCCCAAGCACATTACTACAGCAAAGCAATTTGTTCACCAGTGCTTCCTACAAGAGAAGTTTAGCCGTTGCGCAATTAACTTTGATATTATTACTTGGGTGTACGTACTCAGTACAAGGGACCATCAAACAGCATGAGCTGATCTAGCAATGCATCTACAATGCCATTTCCCTTAATGTGGCTGAGAATTAAGCACAACTGAACATCAAAATTAAGGATCTTTATTTTGTACAAGAGTTGTAACAACTCACCAAGCACTGGATGTGGGTTATACAGTACTGTATAAATTACATGCTTTTGATAGTTTTCTTTTATATGCACAAGTGCAAGATGAATGGTATGCAACTCTGCAGAATAACTGAGTGGTACCTGGTCGGAGATAGTAATCCTATGAAAGACAGCAGCACAGTCAACAGAGATCTCTGATCTTGAACCATCAATACAGATGGGGGCTGCTCTGTGTGCATCGAAGGTAGACATTTCAGGGTGTATGAGTCTTATGGAGTTGACAGGTTGCAGGATGGGGTGAAAGCCTGCCATAGATGAATGCTGTTTTCTTTAGTGCAGGTAATGTTGTCAACACTTGTCAATAGCTTCCATAGCCTCTTTAACGAGGCAAAAGGATGGATGGCAGTCAGACATGTATGATGCAGGACCTCCCAATGTAAAGAAAAGAGACTAGTCCATGCAGAATTTCTGGAAGGGACTTAATTTTTAGAGCATAATTAAGAGAATTGTTTTCACCTAAATAACAGAGAGAGAGAGGGGGGGGGGGAGGGTCTTTATGTCGAATCAAATGATTTGATTCAACATAAAGGCTTTGAATGGGTGATGTGCGAAAAGCACTGGTAGCTAATCGGATAACAAGATAATGGATCTGGCCTATCCACCAGAGCATGCTCTCCCTTGCCTAATAGTACACCTGGGACCCGTTATAAACGTTTGAATGTACAAGTCCATGATAAATGCAGAGTAAGAACATCAATCAGCACCCCAATTCAATAGAGGATAGAGTGAAAAAGATGCTCAATGCGTTTTTGCACTTATCCCAAAACTTAGCTTCTGAAATTATGGGAATAATAGTTTGTCCCATTCTTAAATCAGGATTGAGGTGGAGAATGTGTTTCTAGCAAGTACACTGACAATTTTTCTGGCAGATAACCTGAATCCATGACAAAACACGATTGACTGCATGTTGAAGTTGTCTTTCAATGACCCTCAATATTGCAGGAGTGACAGTAAACTGAAACTGAAAAGTGAACTCAATTCAGTAATTGAGTTCACTTTCATAGTGAAGAGGGTCATGCTTAAGGATCCTTGAGGAACCTACTCTTCTTGATGATGTGGCAGAGATAATGTGCTTCAAACTCGAACTTGGAAGACATGGCTGGATAGAAAGTTCTTAATAACAGGAAGGTATCCCCTAAGACCAAGATTAAACAGATCTTTCAATATGTCATATCTCCTGGCTGTGTCATAGGTTTTTTCCATGTCAAAGAACATTGAAATCACATGTTCTCATAGCAGGAAAGTGTTTCTTATACGTTTCCCAATGGACCAAATAAGTTAATTGGTGTCTATTGAAGCCACATTGTGCATTGGAAAGAAGTCTGATGCTTTCTAAGTACTAAAGAAGCCTTGCGTTTACCATTTCTTTCAAGACCTTACAAAGACAGCCAGTCAAAGCAGTGGGATCATAATTGGTGACGTGGGCTGGATCTTGGCCTGGCCTTGGAATAACAATGACAACTAACTTATGCCAAAGTCTGGAAACTCTTTTTCTATAAATATTCTGTTGTATAGTAAGAGGAGCATATCCAGAATGATGGGAGGCGTTTTATCATCTGATAATGTGGATGATAAAACACCAACTGTACTAGTGGAAAACAGCAAAAGAGCTCTTTTTTTTGAGTTCTTCTTTAATGAATGGACGATTGTACGATTGTTCCCCTTGGTACAAAAGCTTAGCTGCTGCTTCTCTTGTTCTTGAAAATTTTTAAAATGAAGATAATAGGAAACTGTTGCTTGCTGAGATCCTGGCAAAGTTTTCTCCTAAAGTATTTGTAATAGCTTTGGGATTAGCAACAATATATCCACCTTTCATCTTCCAAACTTTAGAGTTTTTGCACTGGTTATTTGATTAATTGATGATGTAAATTTAATCCAGAATCATTTTTGACTCAGACGTCTCACATAACGTGCTTTGGCCCAAGTACGTTTAAATGGCATTAAGTCTGTTGTGGAAGAAAATATACAAAATATACCCCATGCTCTATCTTGATCCTTTTGGGCTGCAATATGTCTGAGTCTGAGAAGATCTGCCTCAATGTATATGGCCTAACGAGATTAGTAAAAGTTCCAATTCTTTCTCAACTGAAATGCTAGCACACTAGAAAAACATGGGAAATGTTAAGACAAGTGTTACTTTCATCACACATAGGCCATCAGTAAAAGAGAATGTATAAGGTGACTGTGACCTAATGCACAGCCTAGGAAGGTGCAGTAGAGCAACTTATTTATTATCTTTCTATGTTGACTAGACTCCAAACTGAGCTTCAGGCTGAATCTCATGCTGTCAATCAGTGCTTGCTGTCATGCGGCTGCCATTGATTATTAGTTTTGATCTTTAAACCTGTCTATAGTCTGTGTATGAATATGACAAACAGTACAGAGAAAAGTATGAGTACAGCTAGCAGCTACAATCTCATTTCCCTTAATTTCAATGCAGCAGGAGATTCAGCACAACCAAAACATTCAGTTTAAGGATCTTCCTATACAACAATTATAGAATAACAAAGCATTGTATGTGCACTGTCTCATATATTGGAGAGGTGGCCTGTAAAGAACTGAATGGCGTTCTTTAAATTATACATTTTTGGTAATGTTTTGTTTTATATATATATATATATATATATATATATATATATATATATATATATATATATAGAAGAATAAGTTGAATGGAATGCAATTCTGCAGTATAATTACTGTAATCAAGTGGGATCTGACTGGATAAGGTCAAGAAACACAGAAGCACAACCAACAAAGGTCTCACTTGTACTGTTGGTATAGATGGATAAGAAATCATTGCCCTTCTATGTGCACAGTAAACAGCTGAAGGGCAGTTGGCAACAGTGATGGGTTGCAAGGAGTGCAAACTGCAAACCTGCAGGAAGGTTGTTCTGTTCAGTGGAGGTAATACTGTTGGCATTCGTATCTATTATATGATGCATTCTTTTTTCAAACATACGAAAACAGTGAATGGCAGTATGAAGTGTGCAATACTGAGCTTCCTAATGTAGAAAAAAAGAAAAAAAAATAGTCCACATAGGATGTCTTGGATGAGACTATTTATAGGGCATAATTAAGAGAGACAACTGTATTTTCTTCCAGAGAGAAAGAGCAGTTTCATTCGCTTTCCCATAAAACCTTGAATGGCTGTTGAGAAAACCACAGCAGCAGTTATATCATGTATGGATAGGATCCAAATATCAGAGTGTGCTCTCCATTCCAGAAGAGTTAAACTTGGGATCCATAATAGAGCATTGAGAACATAGTTTGAAGGATATTCAATGTTCTTTGGCACTTTTCTAAGATGACAAATGCAGGAAAGATGTACGAGTTTTTTTTTTTTGTCAAAAACGAGTTCAAGGACCTTTGCTTCTGCTCCTACTGGATTAATAGTGCATGTCAGGTAGAAGCATACAAAATACAAAAAACATTTTTCCTGCTTAAAATGTGAATGCATTATTAAGAGCCCATGAAGAGATATGATGGGTGGCTTGTTGAAGTTGTCTTTCAGTGATAGTAAATTGTTCAGTGACTGAGTTAATTTTGACAGCAAAGAGTGCCCCACGTAAGACAGAGCACTGAAGAACTTGATGACATGACAGATGACGTGCTTCCAACTTGGAGTTCAGATTCAGCAACACAAAACGATAAAAAAAAAGGAAGATATCCTCTAACAAATTTTAGAGGTATTTTAATATGGAATATCTCTACGCTGTCATAAAATTTTGATGTACCAAAGAAAACTGAAACAGTTGCTCATGTTTCAAAATTGCTTCTCTTATAAAGGTTTCTAGACAGAACAAATGGTACGTTGTTGACTAGTGTCAGTGAAAGCTACATTGCGACAGAACATTGTGTAGGATATCTTCTATTTAGCGATATCAGATTATCTCAACAATTTTTTAAAAAATTTAGCAATGGCCGGTTTTGAATGAATAAATAAAAATGAATGAAAGGATAATGTTTAGTTTTATTATCATTTATTATCACATTAATAAAGAACTGCAGCCATGATTACAACAAGCAGTGGTTTAACTGTCAATTTTCAAAGATGTTTTCTGCAGAGCCAGGCAGTAGTGCACTTAAGTTTGTATTTTCAAGAAGAAAATTCATATGCGAGGGAAAAAAATATAACAGCTGTGTATTGATTAGGACAGAATGTTTTCTGAAAATTGGAAGTTTGTGAAAGAAATATATTTTAAAATGAATGGACACTTTTCAAACCAAACATGATGGAAAAGAGCATTATTAAGGAAACAAACAGTTTTCCCAAAATTAATGAATTTCTTTGAAAGGAAGTTGTAGTCTAGATAAGTGATAAGAATTATTAATTTTTACGAGTATTTTTGCCTATTTATCCCCACTTTATGCCAACAAAGGTCGATTCATCCTTTCCTTTAAAACCTAAAGTGTGGAAACAATAAGTTGGCAACATCTTTCTGATTTGGGAGCATGACCATGATCATGAACACCTAAATAATATATATCCTAACATTAAGTTTACAGATGAATTGGAAGATAAAGCTCTCTTTCTTAGATGTAAAACTGTCCCGTTTAAATGAGAAATTCAAAATCACTACTTTCAGGAAATCGACCCATACAGACAGATATCTCCACGTGGATTCTCACCATTACCCTCCACAGAAATTCAGCATCATACATCCAGTACTCTTAGACACCGGGCACATTCACTTCTTTCAAATGAACAGGATCTTTCTTAGCAACGAATTTAATCATCTTCAAAGCACATTTCAGTTAAAAAGCTATTGAAAGAAAATTATCAACAAAATCCTTTTCAATCCTCCTCCATGCCGTAATGAAGTTTCTAAAGGCAATATCTCTATTCCTTACATCAGCTCTATCTTTCCAAAATTAGCAAAAATCTTAAGAAAATTTAATATTCAGAACTTCTTCATAACACTGCCTAAACTACGTTCCTTTCTCAGTCAGCCAAAGACTAATCATAACGGTCTCAAATATCCTGGAGTTTACCAAATTTTCTGCAATTGTGGCAGAACTTACTTTGGAGAGACAGAAAAATCAATCGAATACCGTATTGAAGAACACCAAAGAGACATCAATTACAAAAGAACTCCAGCCAGCACCTTATCCAGCTGTCCTGTTTTCAGCAAATTCGAAAAAGGGGGACCTCTCACATCCAGTACTCTGGGAAAAGTCTAACAAGGGGGGGGGGGGGGTGGAGAAGAAAATTTGGTTACGACTGCTGATTGAGGAATAAACTAATAGGGTATAAATAAATAATAGATTCTAAGGTCATGTGATTATCTGCGTGTTAACTCTCTGATAGGAATATCCTTCTTGTATAGGAATCAAGATGGTGCAGCTGATTTAACAAATAAATTTTCTTGATTCCAAAAAGGAGCAAACTCCAGATCTACAACAATAGAAGGATTAGGCTCTCGTCTGTAGCATTTTCTTTGTCTGCAAGAATAGTACACGTGATCCATTAGAAAGAATGGTGTCTGATAGAAATCGGCTCTAATTAAGACTAAGCATTGTATATTAGCTGCTGGAACAGGAACAGCAAAACAATTCGAAAAAAGAAGAAAGAACTATAGATAAGATTTATAAAGCACAATAAGGCACGACATACGAATATCTAACAGAGGTATGATAGATACTGTGTGAATGTCGAATAGTTGTTCTTGACATGATGTTAGGGCCTCCCTCAATAAGTCTGTAGACTCCTTGGAATTGCCCGGAATAATAATAATAAGCTACAACTTATCAGACTGCCACACCTCTGCCATTCAATTTTGGTGTGTGTGAGATCGTGGACACAAGCATGTGCCTAATAATACAGTTGAAGATTGTTCTTCTTTTTAAACTCACCTAGGCTTTAACTTCTATACTGTTTTTACTGAGTTTTTTTAATACTATTCAGATCCAGTTCCTCTAAGGTTTCTTATTGGGATTCTTATGTCTTTTAGCACCTGAAGAAGTTTATGTAAGAAACTAGTTGTGCGATTAAAACCTTTTATGATAATCTCGGTCTTTAGTCATTTAGTACTTTTAACATGTTCCCAAACTGAGTAAATCTTCCTATAAACACACACACATTTTCATATATATAATATATATATATATGAAAAAATTAGTTTGAATGACTATAATACTGAGAATAAAAAGAATAAAGTTTAATGCTGAGATACTAGCATACATGCGAGAGTTGTCACGAGAAAGCCAGCATTGGTCAGTGGCGATGTGTGCATCAGAAAGACTGTAGCTAAGGTTGTTGTTTGTATGGGATGAATCAAGGGATATTTCTTTAGATTCGACAATCTTCCTTTCGAGCTCATCATACACCTATGAATATTATAAGTTTGCAGCCAGTCTACGAGGTGTTGAAGGCCTTCATCAGAGTTAATAGAGAAGAGAAAGTGGCTTGAGAGCATGCTGGCCCTGGAGAGGGAGATGTTTTATTTTAGGTCTACTTAGTATTGATCGAAGTTTTGGAAATGTAGTGAAACAAATTCTAATGTTGAGTTTCAAAAACTTCGATCAATACTAAGTAGACCTAAAACATCTCCCTCTCCAGTATTCAGGAGTCTACAAGATCTTGAGTGAATGTGGCAAACCTTATTACGGTCAGATGGCTAAATCTATCCTTTTGGTTATTGAGGAACATAGAAGAGATATATCCTACAATAGGACCAGGGCCAATGCTCTCTCAAGGCAAGTTCTCTTCTCTATTAACTCAGATACCTCTTAGACTGGCCGCAAACTTCTGATATTCATAGGTGTTATGATGAGCTCGAAAGGAAGATAGTCAAATCTAAAGAAATATCCCTTGATTCATCCCATATAAACAACAGCCTTAGCAACAATCTTTCTGACACACATATTGCCACTGTCCAATACTGGCGCTCTCGTGACAGTTCTCGCATGTAGTCAACTTTAATTGGAATTCCAGCACCCATTCATGGTTTAAACTGTACTTCGGTCTTTTATATTAGTTCTGTTGATGTAATTTTATTATGGCTCTGTTATATTACATAATTCTCTGTCTTTGAGACCTGAAGAAGTTGAATTTTGTTCAACAAAACTAGTAGTATCTCAGCATTAAACTTTATTCTTTTTATTCTGGGTATTATAGTCATTCAAACAAATTTTTTCATAACATTATCTAACGAGTAAATATGTACGCCTATATATATATATATATATATATGACAGAATGATCATTGACTCGGTTAACATACATATTATGAGACTGCGATATTCCTTATTTTGAGCAGACAGACAAATCTGTTGAAATGTGTATGGCAGAACACATGAGAGACATTACTTACAAGAGACAGCGAGCGAGTGCATTATCAAGTCATATCCTTTTCTCGGCTAATCCTAATGATGCTAACCAAAGTCACAAAGTCTGCTGGGAAAAATTTACTAACATCTTCAGTTGCAGTGCCGAAATAGAGAGAAAAATTGTGGAATCTAGAGAAATCATCTTCAATCCTGTTCATCTAAATAACAACTTAAGCTACTACCTCTCAGATAGTCATTCAGCTGTAATCATGTACTGGCGTTCATGTGATACAGCAAACACGCACTCTCCCAACAATGTAACAAACGAAAGAACAGCTTCAAATACAACTACAACGTTTTCATGCTAATTATGTATAAAGACTGTCTGTGTTGTTCATAGTCTTTTAACCCTCAATGTTTAGTGTTTTTTCTTTTATAATGTCACCTGAAGAAGGCTGTTACAGGCCGAAACTAGTAGTGTGTTTATATTAAAACCTTTTTACTTAAATCTCGGTTCTAGTCATTTAATTCTTCATAAAATATATATATCATCATCATCAAATTCCTGACATGTATCTTCAAGGGGTGTACAGAATATGATACTACAACATGAAAAATTTACATCATTACTAACTTCCTATCTACAATTTTCCTCCAAATCAGTCTGTTACTTGTCGACTCCAACATTATCAGATCTTATATTTCTATCGTCTAAGGCACTATGTAGCGCTAACATATACCTCGTCTTCCTCTGGGTCGTTTTCCTACCAACGTGGCAGAGAACACTTGTTTTGCTAATCTTTCCTCGCCCATTCTGTTTAAGTGACCATACCACCTGAGTTTAGCTCTGCTAATGCATTCCTGGATGCTGACAATGCCAAGTTCTTTCCAAATATCCTCGTTTTCAATATGATATTGGCCATTGATGCCATCTGCTCACGCTTCTAATCTTTCTCGGGACTCTCATATCTGCGGTCTCTAGTCTTTGATCAAGCGTTTTACTTCTGATCCAGCTCTCAGATCCATAAGTTAAAACTGGTTTGAACACTATCTTGTATATAGCTAATTTAGTGTTCCAACTAATTTATCTCTTATTCCATATGAATTTATTCAATTGACTTCCTACCATACCAGCTTTGTTGATTCTGCTGTCAATTTCCATATTTAATTTACCATCTTCACTAAAAATCGTGCCTAAGTAGCTGAAATATTTTACTTGTTCCACAGGTTCACTCTTCACAACACAGTTGACATTTTGAATAATTCTACCTATTTTCATTGTCTTTGTCTTTTTATTGCTGACCTTCATACCATATCTATTACAACAGTTATTCAATTTAGTCAAGGAATCTTGTAGACTTGAAGCGGATTTATTTAGAAGTATAACATCGTCCGCATAAAGCAAAGAGCTGGCATTAACATATCCAATTTTTATATAATGTTTAATACCACTTTCTTTCATAATGTACATCCTTGTGTCACACGAGATTTAACATTAAACCATCTTTCTGTATTTCTTTCAATTCTATCTGCTGACTTACAACTCAAATAAAGACTAAGTATTGCTTGACATAATGACCCATTGACACCATATAATTGCAGCATATTGTTGTAGCGTAACCTAACCTAACCTAATAGCTTTTCTCTTGGTACCTTGACATATGCCTTTTCCAGATCGACAAAACTTAAATACAGATCTTTGTTATATTCCCATGCTTTCTCAACATTTGTCATAAAATGAAGATCTGATCCTGACAGCCTCTATTTAGCCTGAAACCAGCTTGTTCTTCCACAATTCTTCTCAACCGTTTTTCAAGTATACTTGCATAGATCTTGCCAGGAACACTCAGTAGGGAAATACCTCTGTAATTCTCACATTCAGTTTTATTTCCCTCTTTACTCATCGGTACTATTAGAGCTCTGCTCCAATCATCGGGAATTCGACCCTCTGTCCAGGCTTTCTGAACTATGCAGTGCAGCCACCGTAAGACTTTTATACCACCATACATCAGCATTTCTGGTCGAATATCATCTACTCCTGCTGCCTTTCCAATTTCAAGCCTCTGGTGGCTTTTTCTACTTCAAGTATTAATAGGTATTCCTGACTGCATGCCTGTTGAGTGTTTTTTTACCACTGTGCTATCACTGATTGTCTCTTGTAGAAAAGCTTATACGCTGGTTAAAAATAACTAAATACTTAAGGAATTGACAGCATACACTAGAAATATAAATTAAATCAACTGTAATATATACTTTCCGAAATATCGGAAAGTATATATTTTGGGAACTTAAGATAAAGACACGTGCATGCAAGTACTAGATAAGCAAATGAGAAACAAAGCGAGGAAGCTACCATTTTTATAAAGTCCTGATGGTGCCCCCTGGCGGGCTATATTAGGTGTTTCTTAGCCTTTTGGCTGAAGTTCTTCTGATATATGTTTCCAAAATTTGGGGCAGTCTCGTGCATCCAAATTTGTCGAGGTTTGGCATGTTCCTAAGGGCTGAGGCTGATTCCATGAATAGTGTTTTCATATTTGAACTTGCTGCGGTGTATTACTGTGGCTTTCTTCAACCTTATTCTGTGAGGAGTATCCAGAGCATGGTCTGCAAGCCCAGAGTTGCTGTACTGGTGAAATCAGATGTAGTCCTTGTGTTCTGAGATTCTCATGTTTCCTGTCCTGCCTGTTTGGCCAAAGTAGGACAATTTACAGCTGCAAGGGACCTGGTATACACCAGGTAGGTCTAGGGGAAGTGATTGGTCTTGAGTGGAGCAGATAAGGGATGCCAAATTTCTATATGGTCTGTAACAAGACGTTAAGTCATGTTTTTTTAGGATTTTGTTGATTTTTTCCGAGGTGCCTCGGATGTAGGGAATGGTGATGGATTCCGAGTAATCTTTTTTGTGAAAGGTGAGTTGTGGCTAACTGGTTTTAGTATTTTGGATTTTTGGGGGGGGGGGGGGGGGGGGGGAGGGGGGGGGTAGCCATTGGCTCAGAAAGTGTTAAGGATGTGTTGGATGCATGAGACAGCCCCAAATCTGGGAAACATATATCAGAAGAACTTCAGCCCAAAGGTCAAGAACACCTAATATAGTGCGTCAGGGGGCACCATCAGGACTTTAGGAAAAAGGTACCTCCCTCGCTTCATTTCTCATTTGCTGTTATGTAGTACTTGCGTGCACGTGTCTTTATCTTAATTTCCCATGAAGATGGCAACGTGACGTTGCCAAAATATCGCAAAGTATATATTAAAGTTGATTTAATTTATATTTCTAGTGTACGCAGTCAATTCCTTAAGTATTTAGTTATCCTGCTTGTTTCATTTAGCAATTTTTCGAAGTAATCACTCCATACTTCAATGATATCTTTTTCTCCTGTTTTTCATGTCACTTTTCCTTTTACAACATTCTTTCCTCCATTTCTGAGCTTCTTCAACAACCTCCAGAATATCTTGCCACCTTCTTGATATTTATTTTCTATGTTCTTCCCATTAGTCCTCCCATGACTTTTGTTTACCGAGTTATACACAGTGTTCAGCTTTCTTACATTTGTCTCTGTATTCTCTAAGAGCACAAGCTGACCTATTTGCCAGGAAATTTTGATATGCTTTCTTCTTTTCCTTCATTGTCTCTTTAACTTCCTGTGTCCACCATGGAGTTCAAGGCTTGCCACTGAATCTCCAAGGTTTAGTTCCTGTTCTCAAACTCTCATTTTTTCTTCAATAATCTTTGTGTATTTCAGTCTACAGTTCACATGTGAGAGCTGCTCAACTTTTATTCGCTTTAAAACTTTCTTACATGTTATTCTTTTCAATATGAAATTCAATTTTATCCTGCTCAAGACTAAATAGTGATCACTTCCAATTTCAAATCCTCTGTACACTCTGGTGTCCTGCACCAGGGAGAAAACATCACTATCAACAATAACTTAGTCAATGAGACTTTTCTTATTCCTAGCCTCTTCTCTCCACGTGAATTTGTGCACATTTTTGTGTTGGAACATGGTGTTAGTAATAACCAGTCCATGTCCTGAGTAGAAATCCAACAGATATTTGCCATTATTATTAGCTTTGCTCTTTTCTCCAAATTTTCCCAATTGTAGTCTGACAATCATTTCTCACTCTGCTATTTAGATCCCCAACAAGGATCCAATTTTCCTCTTTCATTGTGTCAGTTGCTTTCTCTAAAGCATCAAAAAATTCCTCCACTTCTACCTTAGTAGAACCTTCTGTGGGACCATAGGCACAAATAAGTCTCATTGTCCAGTTCCCCATTCTCATATTTGCCCACATCACTCTACTTGAGACTGCCTGCCATTCAATAAGATTAATCTCGTATTTTGTGTTGAATACTATGGCTACTCCTTCTTTTCCTTGATTGTCATTGCCTGAATATAACATTTTGTATTTATTGCTCAGAAAGATCTCACCAGTTTTTGACTTTTTTTGTTTCAGTCACCCCTATTATGTCGATCTGGTACATAACTAAATTTCTCAGCTAGCTCCATTTCTTTGCCATTCAGGCTTGTTATGCTGATAATACCGATCTTTAACTCTGGTGATGTTGAGTTGGGGTGTGCTTTCAGATTTGTTCCAGTAGCCGACTTTTCATTGTATGTCCTGGCGAAAGCAACGAGGGGGGCCTTGTTTTCGCCATGTTTTAAGCCAATAAGAATACAATTTGGTTGGCTAAATCCCAAATTGCCAGCCCATACTCATTCGTTCAGTATCCAGGTAGATACCCAACAGGTTGCACCACGAGAAAGTGAGGAATGGACATTAGGTCAGAAGCCCTGGTTGGTTCTCTGCATTCCTTTAAAGGCTATGTGGAGATCTCCTCTCAGTTATACAGCTTTGACCCTTAAGCACCCCATATATATATATATATATAGAGAGAGAGAGAGAGAGAGAGAGAGAGAGAGCTATGCAGTGTGTAAAAGTAGTGTAGGAGTATGGGAAGTTTCAGTAGTATTTCATTTTACAAATGAGATTCTACTGAAAAAGTTGAAACTAAGATGCTGTATAAGGTTTTTAAAAATGTGATCACCCAAAGGGTTGCATATGGTAAGAATATAGAAAATAAATATCAGGAAGATTGCAAAAAGTTCTGGAGGCTCTTTCATCCATTTCTAAGCTTCAATAGCTTAGAAATGGATGAAAGGAATAAAAGCTATAAAAGGAATTAATGATGACAACAGTGACATGAAAATTGAAGATAAGGATATCCTAGATGTCTGGGGTAAATTACCTACAAAGACTGTTAAACGAACCAAGCAGTGACAAAAACCATACTAAACCATCAAAAACTTAAAATGTAAAAAGGTGGTCAGAGTAGATGATATTCTATCAGAAATGCTTCAGTGTGGAGGTATAAACGTTTTGCAGTGGCCACACTGCATAATTCAGAATGTATTTTCAGAAGGTCGAATTCCCAATGATTGGAGTACAGCTCCTCTCATAGTACCCAGGTATAAAAAAAAAGGGAATAAAATTAAATGTGAGAATTACAGAGGAATTTCTCTACTAAGTATTCCAGGTAAGATTTATGCAAGCATACTTGAAAAGAAGTTGAGATAGATTGTGGAAGAGAAACTTGGAGAAGAACAAGCTGGGTTCAGGCCAAATAGAGGTTTGGTCTGAACCCAGATTTTCACTTTAAGACAAAGAGTTGAGAAATTGTAGGAATATGTCAAGGATCAGTACTTAAGTTTTGTAGATCTGCAAAACGCATACAACAAGGTACTCAGAGAAATGCATTTCACAACAGTACAATTATATAGGTGAATGGAACATTATACAGAGCAATCCACAGTCTATATACGAGGGTGGTATGAAAAGTTCTCGGCCAAACAATGAAAAAAAAACTAATTCATAATTTCAAAATTATTTTTATTTTTCAACATAATCTCCCTTAAGAATAATACATTTATTCAATATTCCAGTGATGCTTCAGCGCCATTATCCCGTCCCTGTAGTGGTTCTCAGTAAGATCTGTAAAATACAGATCTTACTGAGAACCACTGTAGATCTTACAGATCTACAGCTGCAATTACCTCTTTGATTCGAAGAAAAACACTGACCAGAAAGAAGAGTTTTAGCTTTGGAAAGAGATAGAAGTTAGAGGGAGCCAAATCTGGGGAATAGGGTGGATGTTCCAACAATTCATAGTGCAGATCCCTTAATTTTCCCATAGACAACACTTTTGTGGGCAGCTGCATTGTTTTGATGAAAGATGATTTTTTTCTTCTTCTGAAAACCCGAGTCTTTTTTCACAAATTTTTTCGTCTGCTCTGGTTAAAAGATCGGAATAATATTCCCCGTTATTGTTTTACCCTTTTCAAAATAATTAATAAACAAAATGCCTTTTGCATCCCAAAACATCGATGACATGACCTTTTCTGTTGATGGAACCAATTTGGTCTTCTTTGGCACCGAATAACCAGCTTCTTTGGATTCTGGTGTGTATGTTTCACCATAGTAATAAATCAGTTTTATTCTTGTTAAAATGCTCCAAGCATTGTTCGGAGATTTTCATGCGAGTGCATTTTTGATCTGCTGCGAGCAAGCGTGGCACCCATCTTGAGCAAAGCTTTTTCATTTGCAATTCTTGATGCAAAATATATCCTACACGTTCTTTTGAAATGCCTATAATCTTAGCAATTTCGTGCACTTTGACTCGCAAGTCATCCAATACCATATCGTGCACTTAATGATTTCTGGCATTGTTACACTTTTTGGACGTCCTTCACTTGGATCATCTTCAAGGCTGGTACAGCCACATTTAAACTCGGCAGCCCATTTCTTAATTGTTGAAAACGAAGGAGAAGAGTGCACATAAACGTTTTTGAACTTCAAATGAATTTCTTTTGGTGTTAAACCTTCTTTTACAAAGGATTTTATAACCGCACGATACTCAATTTTATCCATTTCAAGGGATACAGACAACACTTTTGCTTCAGACAGCTGTATAAAACAAACTACTTGATAGAATGACTTGCAATTTCACATGGATGCTTATGACAGATGTACCAACTTAGAAAAAAAAAAAATCGCGCCCATAGTGCTGCCATCTATGGTCAAGGCCGAGAACTTTTCAGACCACCCTCGTATATTGAAGTTGTCAGCAAGCAGTTAGAATTGAAGGACGATGGTCTGATATAAAATCAGGGGTAACACAAGGATGTATCTCCATTCTTATTCATCATCTATATGGATCACATTATTGAAGAAAGTGGCATCAAGCCTGATATTAGAATTGGAGATATCAAAATTTGCTCTTTGCTTTATGTATATGATGATGTATTCCTAAACACATCTATTGCAAGTCTCCAGGATTCACTAACTAGATTGTATAACTGTAACAAATTTGGCCTGAAAATCAGTAATAAAAAGACCAAAACTATGGAAATAGGCAGGAGCATAGATAACTAAAGCTGCATTCTGAATGGAGGTCCTATAGAACAAGTAAAATATTTCAGCTATTTAACCATGTTTTTAGTGAAGATGGCAGGTTAAATCTGGAAATAGACAACATAATAAGCAAAGCTGGTATGGTGGGTAGCCAGCTGAATAAGAGAGAAATTAGCCAAAACACTAAACTAGCAGTATATAAGACAGCGTTTAAATCAGTTTTAAGTTATGGATATGAGAGATGGGTTAGAAACGAAGCACTTGATCAAAGATAGAGACCAGAGATATGAGGGTGCATGCATGCAACATAGCAAGTGTGTGAGAACATTTTTCATTATGTAGGTCCTTCCAGTTGTGTAATAACATTACCCAGACTAAATATTTCCGTACTCTATTTAGTGATACAATAGAACTACTTGTTATTCTTGATTCTGTATCATAGTCTGTTGAGGATGGATTGTTTCTGGTTTTCTGAAAAAAGAAGTATAGAAAGTAAAAATTCATCTGTACTGAATAAAAATAAATCCTGTCTTAAAAGATGTGAACTGCATCTGTTAATCACCAACAAAATATTGGAATATGCAAGACATCTATTAGTAATATAAAACAGAAGAGCAGCAGAAAAACGTCTTGTTCTTTTTGTCCTTAATGTTTCCAATTTTCGCATGGCTCATTAATGATGGTTTACATATGGTTAACTTCAGACTTACACCTTTTGGTATATTTGTTAATTCAAATATACCAATCAAACATTGCATTCTCCTCAACTATTGTTATACATCCTTCTTCTTCTTATGGTGCTATCTTCTATCGAAGGTGAGAGACCATTTTGGCAAACAAACTGGGTTCTTGTGTTAATCTGAGCAGTTGTACACTGCTCTTTCCTCTTCACGTCTTGATGTTGTCAAACCAAGATACTTTTTCTTCCTCTAGCTCCTTTGCCATCAATTCTTCCTACCAAAATAATTTGTAGAAGCTGGTATTTGACATTTCTCATGATGTGGCCAAATTATGTTTTTCATTTCTTGATTGTTTGTATGAGATTTTTGGCTTTGCCAATGGATTTTAAGACATCTTCATTGGTAATTTTTTCTGCCATGATATCTTTAGCATTCTTCTATATAGCCACATCTCAAAGGCTTCAATTTTCCAGATGTAACATTTCAGCATTAGGCATCTGACTTCTATGTTTAGATCTTTATTGCAGAATAATGTTCTCATTTTCATGAAGGACTGCCATGCAACTTCAATCCTTGTCTTTATATCTATTTCAGGATCCCACCTTTCATTAAGCCAGCAACGAAGATATTTATACCTTGACATTGTTCCTTAAACTGATTACTGGTTATACCTTGACAGTTGATTGATATTTTTCCCATTGTGTGTCAGTTTCATTGATGAGATTAGATGCTTGCTTATGACCCTGATACATCCTAAAACAAACAAATCAATTCCTGATGCAGATTTGAATAGAATCGAAGAACCATCACGAGATGTAGCATCTGCCAATAAGCAAGGACAAAATGGCCGTGGATGCATAGTGTTTTCACTTGCCCCACCATCTGGTGGGGTCGATGGAGTGCCGATAGCCCAGGCGTGATCCCATTAAAAGAGGAAGAAACTGTGCTTTTTAAGTCTGAAGTTAACTGCCTTTGTTTGTGTGTTATCATGAAATTCAGCAATCTTAAAAAGAAGAAAAGAAATCTAGCATGATGTTTGTTTATTTATTATTATTTTTTATGTATGATAAGCTTGTTGACACTTTTCTCTTTAGATCAGTGGTTCTTAACCTTTTCAAAGTCACAGCACTCTTTTGATTGTAAGAAATATTTGAGGAACCATAAAACTATCAATAAAAATATGCATGGACTTACCTTTCATAAAAATGGAACTTATTTTAATGTGATACTTGAGCTTGTCACTTTTGCAGATTTCAGCAATATCAAGTCTAATATGTGCTATAGCTACCCTCATCTCTCTGTCTATATTAGTAAATCTTTCAAGCTTTTTAGTTTTTATATGGGATAATATTGAGAAACCAGCTCACACAAATATGATGTTGAAAACTGTAACAAAATTTTCAGTGCTCTTGTGGAGAGAGCTGGGTATTTGGCTTGGACAAAACTCCAAAAATTCCTCAAGAGTTATTTCAGAGTATTTCATTTTTAGAGTACAATCTGTTGACAAGGTGACTAATTGTTCTTCTTGTAATGAAAATTCACAACTCGATGTATTAACTGTGCCAAATAGATGTCGTTATCCAGTCATAATTGTATTTAAGGAAGGAAAGTAACTTGAACATCTCCCAATATTGTTAACTGTTCTGTTATAACAGAAATAATTCCCTCAACATTTTTTATTCAGAGTAGCCAATTATACTCAGAACTGTGTCATGTGCATCTTTTACCGACGGAAACACTTGTAACAAGTTCACGAACCACCGGTGTTCCCCGGTGGTTCTTAACTGGGAAACACCGGTTAAGAACCACCTTTTGATTATAAAATTTTATTTGTAATACAGATTTGTATACAGTGCTTGCAGAACAAATATTTTATACACACACAGTTATATGCAATACCTAAATCTACAATACAATAATATTATTTGTTTGTAAATCAATATGTTAGTTTTTGAACTTTGTCTCTCATTCAATCTCTTTAATTCTTAAGTTAACTTCTTTTTATTTATCCTAGATCTGAATCTGACATTAACTGAATATTTAATGAACCACTCTGGTAATAAAACTGATGGGCAATTTTTTTTCTAATTAAAATTGTAAATGTCAGATAAGTCTGGCATTTACAATTTTCTCCAATCTTGCAAAGACAGCTGGTCAGAGCGACAGATTGAAAACTGGGTGCTTGTGTTGGATCTTTTCCTGGTTTTGAGATGGTAATGACAACTGATGCATGATATGCATTAGGAAACTCTTCCTGTAAGCATTCTGTTCTGCAGTAACAGATCTACTGAAGTTCGTGGAAGATGTTTTATGTCAGCAGATGTCATAAGGACCTATGACCTATTACACTGGTATGTGTGTGTGAGAGAGAGAACTCTTTTTAGCTCCTCCATAATGAATGGCTCTAGCCAATTCACAGAACTGCTCAGATGCTTCTTTTTTTTTGTTCTTTCAATATCAAACATCCAGAAGAATATGAAGATTTTGCAGATTCTAGCAATCCCCCCCCCCCCAATGTCTGCAACAGCTTTGCATTCAGTAACTACACATCTATGTTTTAAGCAGACAAATAGAGTGCGTCCATTTATCCAACCTTCATTTTCTGGCTTTATCTCAAACAATTTTTGTACTGGTTGTTTTGCATTGCTATCCCACTGATCATTAGGTTTGTGGGATAGCAATACTATTTAAGTAGAGAATTATTATAGAACAAGGTGGTTTCTCTTACTTTGCTTGTCCAGTATTATTCTGTTTGTAGATATATGTGTTTAAGGGACTGATTTATCTGTTTTGAAGGACAAAACACTAAAGTTTTTTTGGGGAAAAAACCTTGGTCACCATATGAGATCAACTAAGTCACTTTCAATTGAAGAGCCCTAATAAATCAGTCAATACACACAAAATTATTTAGCATACGATATCGACCAATGGAAAATTTAAACTATTCTGAATTTAGGCATGAAATGAGATCCTGGACTGTTGTGGGGCAAACATTCCTTGACCTCACTTGCCACTTCAGTTCATCCCACAGATGTTTAATAGGTTTGAGATCAGGGCTCTGTAAAGGCCAGTCAAGTGTGGTGATGTTCATATCCACAAACAACACAGTTACAGCAGCAGCATTATGACAAGATGCATTATCTTGATGAAAGATACAAGTGGTCAATTCCATAGAAATGTCACAAAGTAGGAAGCACTGCAATGTCCAGATACCTCTTGTAGTTGTGTTTATGGCACCATAAACAGAGATCCAAAGCCAAAAACAGGACCATACCACCACATGGCAATGCCGAGTTTCATAGTCCGAGTTACGCACAATAGTAAGAGACGTTCACCAGACATTTGCAATACTCACACCCTTCCATCTGATTGGTAGAGGGTGTAGCATTATTCATGGCTCCATAACACAGCTTTCCACTGTACATGCTATAAAGATACCAAGAAATTATATACTTGGTTTAATCTTTTTTATCCTAGTGTAAGCAAACAAGTTTGCAGAAGAACTATTTTCAGGACTGGGGCAACTCGTATAAAGAAGCTAATGACTTCACATCACTTGCCTCAGTATCCATTAATGCAAAACACATCTCCTTACGGACATGTATAATGCTTTGCATTATGGGAAAGGTCACTACCCAGACCGGTTTTAACCTTATTTTAGGTCTCATCAGTGGGAGCCAGACCCAGAGGTGAATACTAAAGTTGAAGTAATGTAGAAGCCATATTTTCATATTCCAAATACTCAGGATTAGAGTATTAAAATACTCTAATACAGAATATTTTAATTCTGTATTAGAGTATTCAAGTAGCCACTAAGGTGTGACATCTTTTTGGCTACTTGTATATGAAAATATGACTTCTGCATAAGGTCGAAGTAATGCAGAAGTCATATTTTGATATTTCAAATACTCTGGATTAGAGTGTTTTAATAATAAGGTGTGATACCTTTTGGCTACTCATATATGAAAATATGACTTCTGCATTACTCCGACCTTAGTATCACTTCTAGGTCTGGCTCCCACTGATAGGACCCGAATAAAGGTCGAAACCGGTCAGGGTAGTGACCCTTCCTAATGCAAAGCATTATATATGTCTGCAAGGTAGATGTGTTTTGCATTATGGGATACCAAGGCAAGCGATGTGAAGTCATTAGCTTCTTGATACGAGTTGCCTCAGTCCTGAAAATAGTTTCAGGCGCAAACTTATTTGTTTACAACTTGGATAGAGGATTAAACCAAGTATGTAATTTCTTGGTATCTTTAATTTGTAGTATAATCAAGTGGAAAAAACTTCCAACAACCTTCTCTAATCCAAGTATTTTAAATAAGGTGTGATACCTTTTGGCTACTCATATATGAAAATATGAGTTCTGCATTACTTCAACCTTAGTATCACTTCTGGATTTGGCTCCCACTGATGTGACCTCAATAAAATTTGAAGCTAGTCTGGGTAGTGACTCTTCCTATAATGCATAGCATTATACATGCCCGCAAGCGGATGTGCTTTGCATTACAGAATACTAAGGCAAGCGATGTGAAGTCATTAGCATCTTATACGAGTTGCCCAAGTCCTGAAAATAGTTCAGGCGCAAAGTTGTTTGCTTACACTTGGATAAAGGATTAAACCAAGTCTATAATTTCTCGGTATCTTTAATTTATAATGAAGATGATGCTGCATGTTGGTTTGGGTAATATGGGGCTTGCATATTGTAGTCCTACCATGGAAACCCAAGTAGTGAGCCTCGGTAGCACCCTTCATTCACGTTTGGTGAGTGTGGCGGGTCGTACATTGCAGATAACACATTCAGTTGACTGTGCTTTCATCTCAGTATGCTATCACTGATTGCTGACCTGGGATGGCCCAATTTGTCAACAATTTGCCTAACAGCTGGGTCTGCAACTTGGCATTCTATCATAATGCCTCTTTCAAACTCCATCAGTTCCCTTCTCACAATCATTTCATCCAGACATAGTCGAAGTGACTTGGAGGCATCATATTCCTCCAATTTATACTGGCTACAAATTATGCACTTTCTACATGGGGATGTTTCTTGACTTTTCCAAGCAGTGTATACTTGATATATGCATAGATTTCTGAAATACATCTGTTAATGCTAAGCATTATGGAAAAGGTCACTACTGAGACCGGATTTGACTTTTATTTAGGTCTCATCAGTGGGAGCCAGACCCAGAGGTGAATACTAAACTTGAAGTAATGCAGAAGCCATATTTTCATATTCCAAATACTCAGGATTAGAGTATTTTAATACTCTAATCCAGAATATTTTAATAATAAGGTGTGACATCTTTTTGGCAACTCGACTTCTGCATAAGGTCAAAGTAATGCAGAAGTCATATTTTGATATTTCAAATACTATGGATTACAGTATTTTAATAATAAGGTGTGATACCTTTTGGCTATTCATATATGAAAATGTGACTTTTTAACACTTATTAAAACTTTTAACACTTACTGCTCCCAAATCAAAGCAAGGTGGTGTAGTTGGTGCCCATGTCTGAAGCATCGTAGGCGGATAGAAAGGAGGATAAACCTAAGCAAAAAAAAAAAAAAAAATCACAATTATATGAAATTTAATTTCCAAATCATTAGCAAAAAATCACTTTTTTTAAATATTATATTAGATACTGTAATATACTTATAATTGCTACTATGAAACTTGACAGCCACTGCATGATAGTTCATTAGAGAGAAATATTTTATTTTATGTTGCTTCTCACTGTGTGTATGAAATTCAAAAAAATATCTACAATGGAAAGGAATTGTGCTTTACAATTTTCTCTATACTTCAAAATTGCATATGCCATGGATGAAATGATTATGCATTGCTATAGCAATTCCTGTGTATGCATGGCTAACTCACTTTTCCCCCTACAGAAGTAATATGTAAATACATGTATGCCACCGATTTTCCAGGAATTAATGGTCCAGCAATTCCTTTAGTCCGGACAAAACTACGTGATTGCACATGATCATCCAACTACTTCAATGGACTACCACAGACATGGCTAAATAATTAAGTGCATGCATGCTCAATTAATTAATATGAGTGTGACTGTGGTGAATGATGGCTTCAGAAGTGGAATTTCTATCCATAAAGTTTGTGTGAATTAAGTTGATAATAATAATGATCTTTTATATGCTATTTCATATCTGTTGTGGCTGATGTTAGAAAAACTCTTCACACTTTGCATAAAACAGAGAAAAATCTCAGAAGTATGAAATACATTATAATAATTATTTATCAAAAAAGTGAAAAGGAGAATATTAAAAAATCACACACACATTACTTTATTATAAGCAGTATAGAAAACATTCACAAAAGTAACAACAGATAATGCAACAGCTCAGGTAAATGCAGCAATCAGAGAAGTAGGTAGGGCTTAGATGTAATTATATCGTATCCATAGTTTTAGGCAAATTATAGGAAAGACAAACAATATAATATATCTCTCTGTTTATCCTTTGTGGACTTGGAAATAGCATTTGACTCCATCAAAATATCAGTTATCCTAGAATCACTGTTAATAGAGGGAACAGAAGAAACATATAGAAACATCAAAATACAAATATAGTCATGTCTATTATTAAACTGCATAAATAAAGTTAAAAGTTATTAAATGGATAAGAATCCTATATTGTTATATAGCCAGTAAGTGAAACTCAAGATCGATAACTACAATCTATGAGTTTCAATGCCGAAAAACTATCGGCGAAGGCAATTATTTTAATTACAAAGTTAAAAGTTTCTAATAAATAAAAAAAAAAAAAAAGACAGAAAGATACAATATCTCCCAAAATCTTTATATCTGCCTCAAAAGAGGGTTTTCATGAATTGAACTGAAGAATGGAAGAATTAAAATTAATGGAAAAATTAAGATTTTAATTTATGTGTTGTGCTACTGATGACAGAAATAAATAATAAATGAAATTAAGAGAATTGGCTCAAATGTCCATTCAAATTGGGTTGAAGATATATATATACAGGGTGTTCGGGATAAATTTGACATATTTATAATTAATTATATTTTTCCGTAAGTTACATGTATTAACACACACTTCTCTTCATTTAAAAGTTTGGACCCTTCTTCATTCATATACAAGATGTCAGAAAGGATGGATAGCTGGAACCCACCTGAATCATGGAAGAGAATAACTTGTATCATGATGATTCGTGCCCGCCATCAAAATAAGGATATTACGACTGCTGCCCAATGCTCCCTGAATACAGTAAAAACAATCAGGCATGAACTAGAGACTTGCAATGGTGACTACGAGGATGTAGCAAGAAGAAAGATCCCTAGCAGACGATCTGATTGCGTTCGTACAGCAGAATTCCTCGCAAATCTGCAGGAACAGGTGTTGAAGAACCCTGGCATTGGAATTCGGGCTTTGTTCGTGGAGTTGCTAACTGTAGTCAAGCCCTGGATAACAAGGGTAGCCAATGGTAGGCCGTATGTATGGCAGCAGGATTCGGCCCCTTGCCACACCTCTGGGAAAAGTCAAAAATGGTTGTCTGAAATTTTCTACGACTTCACCAGTCCAAATGTTTGGCCTCCAAACTCCCCAGACCTTAACCCCATGGATTATTTTGTATGGGGCGCAGTTGAAAAAGACACCAATCGCACTTCCAGTAATACAAAAGCCCAGTTAATGGATAAAATTAAAACAGTTTTTGCGGCCCTTCCCAGGGAGACTGTAGCATCAGCTTGTTCGAGGTTCCGAAGCAGAATTGAAGCTGTGATCGATGCTAATGGTGGTTATTTTGAGTAAATCTTGTTGATAGTATTGTAATTAACTCTGCCTGTAATGTTTTTTTGTCAATTCATTAAATTTAATAGATACAAAGAAGATTTTCTTTTTCCTTACGAAACTGTCAAATTTATCCCGAACACCCTGTATATATATATATAACAAAATGAAAGTAATGATGAAGGCCACTGTGAAGAGAGTGCCAATAGAGATCTAAACCAATGTCTATCTCTACCTTCTCATTTATTATCTCTTTAGATAGAATTAAAGAGAAAAATTGATAATAGCTAACTCCTGTTGAAATGCCAAAAATGTTCCACTATATGAGAACTAATGGTGAAAAAAATAATGGAACATGCAAATTTGAGAATCAAGGACATGCCTCCATATATAATTATATTAATATATAGGAAAGACACCTTTGTCTCCCCCCCACACACAGAAATAAATCCATAAATATACCAAGTATCATGGATGGAGTTCAGTTTGATGTGTTGGAGATTTTTCCCAAAAAGAAAACATTAAAGGCTGATGAAACGAAGACTTCACAACACTGGAAGCCAGCTGGCTCTACAAAATAATAATTAATGAAAGCTTTTTGCGATGGAATTGTTGTGTATTCTGACAAACATTGATGACATCATGTCCCACTTGCATAAGTAGAAATCACCTTACTTTGTCTACAGGAGACATACCAGAAGTCCAGTGATGAATTTGCAACATGAAATGTCAGCATAATTAAGTACTGAACAGGTAGATGTACCTGGGCACCAAGGAGTTGCTATCCTTGTGGGCGACATTTCAACACAACTGTGTTGAAATATTGCCCCTGACTAACTTGGATCTCTTATGCTGCATCAGAATATATGCTTACCTTCCAGTGCATATATCCCACCAGATGATGTTGATGACCTCAGAACTGCAGGTACCAACCCTATACTTTTTTTCTTTTTTTTTTTTTTTGGATAGCTGAAGGTTGTATTCTTTGGAAAAGCAGAATAGTTGGTAGAACAAGTTTTAAGCTGGACTGTAATTGGATGTTGGTTGTTGCAGTCTTTGCTACATTTTGGAGAAATGTAGAGGATAGGGACCAATTCAGGACTGTGTGAAAGTATCTGTAGAACAGGTATAAGACAGAAAGAAACCTAATGTCCATGAGAGGGATTTGTTTATTTAGCATATAGGAAAAAAATACAAGAAATTAATGAGCAGAACTATATACAGACCAAGAGTTCAGTTAACCGACTAATGGCACTACCTGAGAGCAAATGCCAGTTACTGAGGCATCCAGGGAAGGAATGTGTGGGGCAGTCATCAGTGATATGATGCATAGTATGCAAAGAACCACACTGTGAAATTCCCTATAGATGTAATAAGTAGACACAGGGGGCTTTGTCTGCTCCTAGATCTGTTTAGCTGGTTCTAGAGGTGTTGAGGTAGATTGAATACTGGAGGTTTGATAATTGGATCAGGTTTTTGTTAGTAGTTCATTTCAGTGTCTTCTCCACCAATCCTAAGGACCATAATCTGGTACTTCCCTAGCCATATGGTTGATCTGGAGGTGGTGACAATGTCTACTTTGTGCCAGATAAGGATATTGTTTATTACCTAAGATTCTGATCTAATTAATTACTCGATAGGGAGAGGGATTAAATTGGATCAGTGCGAGAGGCTTCATTAATTAACTGGTTTGCTTTCTTATGGAGAAGGTGGTGCACTAAAATTCTGTACAATTTTAGTGCACCACCTCAAATATGTGAGCATTTTTTTTTTGGCAGCTGCAAAAGCCATGTGTGCTCACTGAGGAGGGCTGACTTACACCTTCATGATATGATGGAGGTGTAAGTCAGCCCAAGAAGAAAAATCTGATCCTGTTGGGATATCAGCGTGTCACTGAAAGTTAGGGAAAGAAGCAAGTTCTTTCATGCAAGAGATCAGATAAGATTCTGTTTTGGTGGGATCAAAGTCTATAAGGTTGTCCTTGCTCCATTGAAGTACAGCTAGCAGATTGGAGTTCAGGTGATCGAACATGGTAGAACTTGGCAATTCTGGCAATTGAGCACAACATTTGTCAAATGAAAAGGAGTGTACCATTTATTATGCAGGAGTACCATCTATGGTACTCCTGCATTGATGGGGATTATAAGGAGAGAAAACCATCGATCATGACTTGTAGTAAGCAATCAGCAAGAAAGTTGGCGATCCAATTGCAGAGTGTTAACGGTATACCACAGAATAGCAGTTTGATGAGTAGACACTGTGCCAAACACGATCAACTACTTTTGAAATGTTGAGAGCAATCATCACAAATGTCTGAATTTTTCAATTGCTTGAATGAAGAAAATAACTTTAAATGGGTGATCTAAAGGAACACAATACACTGTGGAGTAGTACCTGCACTAAAACCAGAGGGAGAGTTACAGAGCATATGCTCAACAATTTCTCCCTCTTATATATGGGTAGCAACACTTTCCATATGCCTACTCAAACATTTGCTACTATCTACTTTATTGTTTGCTCATCCTCCCACGAAGTCGAAAACTGATCAAACTTGATGAGACTGATCATTTCCCCCAATCTGAGGAGAGGACACCATTCACCATGACTTATAGTAAGGAACTTCAACTTGCAAAGGGTGAAAGACATATCACAGAATTGCAGTTTGCTATTTAAGCCCCTATGCCTAAACCCGATCAACTGCTTTTGAAATGTTCGGAGTGACCACGAGTGACAATTTTTATTTGTTTGAGTCCAGAGAATTTAAGAACTTTCTAACTGAATTTTCCAAGTGAGAGCCTTCCAAGTGCAAGTGGGAACAACTCTCTCAACCAGTCATCTGTCTCCAGACCATATATCAAAGAGGGGGAGAGTTCATGGAAGTTTGATCTTGAATATCACTTTCAGCTATCAAACTTAAGAACGAACAACTTTCTCCAGCTGTAAGCAACCCCACTACATGGACTTTAGTTTTTTTTTCTGTCATTCATGCAAAAGGAGGGTCATAGCAACACAGCTACGCAAGCCACTGACAATGTTTCAAAACAGGCACTTCTAAATGGAATCTATTTACAAGACAAAACTCATAAATTGATTCAGGTTTTCACTGCAGATTAGTTGTATTTTTACTGTAATACATGGTATTCAAGCTGATCCAGAAGTAAGACTTTAACAAATTTTAATTCTTGAGGCTCATATTTTTGATTTTTAAAAAAATTACTCCCCTTTCTCATACACATTAGTTGTGCAATAGCTGCCAACAAGCAATGAAGATCATTTGCCCTCTAGTTTCCACCTCTTGTGGTGCTGACAAATGTTTTTTGCTTATTAGACTGAAATTTGATTATGGGTCCCAAGTCTATATCTCTGCCAGGGACTGTATGCTATGATGTTGGATCATATGCACCATCAAGCATTCCCAGTCTTGATAATGAACCACCTTTGTCAATCCAATGTCAGTTGCCATCTGTTATGTGACCAAAATAAAATCCTGCCAGACCATGACATCCATCCCACGTGGTCAACCATTTGTTGTCAAGGGTTGGAGAATATGTACAATATTTGACTAACCTGTAAAGCAAAGCTACATTATACTAGTTACCCAAATATTCCGCTCTACTGTTGTCTCCAAGCGGCTCTTTCATAGAACAGAACACTGATTTTGTGCATGTCTACAAGGTCTACATAGATTTGCAGATGTTTTCCAAGACAGCATAATATCTATAGAGATTCATTTCACTATCAAAGTTGCATCATCTACTCACTCATGACACTCTCTACAAATAATAAAAAGTCTTGAATACCAAAGGCATCTACTACTCTCTCATATCCACCATCACCCTATCAGTTATGGAGGCTACATCAACATGTGTGTGCTTCTGTTGGATTCCAAGCCATGTCAGAATTAAGGAAGTGGTCCATATATCATGGCTCATTAAGAGAAAATTTTCTCATAGTAGCAGGCAGCATAGTATAGGGCATAACAACAAGCTCTATCAAATCAAGCTGTAGGAGTCAATTCTGTGTAGGGATCATAAACGTTCTTGCTTGCCTCTGAATAAGTCAGACGTATTTGAAACACATCTGAGGAGTGATGTCATGATTAGGTGCTTGTTCTGTGAATGTGGTTTATCCATCATGTACAACTGTCCTCATTATGCACATGCAAGTCATTCAGACAGATTTTTATCTGATTAGTCAAGTATTCATTCTGTGTTTAAATTTCTACAGAGCATTGGTGTTTATAATCATATATAGTGTGTGTGTGTATACTGTATTTAAGTTTTATTTATAGAACGGATATAATGTATACAGATCCAGTTTTTTTAAACATTTTTTTTTTTTAATTTTTTTACACACTATTTTTACACATATTTATGCACTGCATTAAATACCTGTTTTCCAGAACATAAGATGCCATTAATTTGTCTGTTAGCTTGTGTACTGCTCTTGTGGGATATCTGATCAAACTTGGTGGAATATATAGGAGAAAAAAAAAAAAAAAAAAAAAAAAAGAATTAAAATTAAGTTAGAAAAACATATTTTATAAATATAGTTACTTAAACATTTCTTTTTGTATGCAAGATGCTTTGCAATGTTATTATCTTTGGCTTTTGATGTCTTGTTTGTTAAATTAATGTATTCAGATTAAATATTAGAGTGTAATTTTGTATTGGAACTGTCAATGTTGAAATTGTTATCTAGACAAACATTGTTTCAAAATATGTTGTTTTATGAGAGAAGCAAAAGTCACCGCTATGTTATAAGAAGTGATTAAATGAGCGCATCTTAGTGAAAGATTGTAAAATGAACCGTTATAATTTCTGCTAGTTTTGAAATTATAATTAAATAAACTTTTCTGCACTATGAAGAAGAACTTTCATTATCATTTCAATAATGTGTACATAGAGGCTAATGAATTCACATCAATTGACGTATCTCATAATGCAACACGTATTGTTAAGACATGTATAATGCCATCAATTATAGGAAGGGCCAATACCCAGAAGTGATACCAAGATTGTAATAATGAAGTAGTCATATTTCCATATGTCAAAAGGTGTAACACCTTATTAGTAAAATACTCTGGATTAGAGATAGATGTCAAAAGTTTTTCCACTTGGTTATACTTTAAATTAAAGAGGCTAAAAAATGATATCCTTGGTTTCATCCTTAATCCAAGTGGAAAAATAAAGTTTGTATGTGATATACTAAGTTTTCACATACAAACTTAGTATAACCAAGTGGGAAAACTTTCAACATTGTCATTCCAAGCCCAGTGCTGAAAGCAGTAATGACAGCACACTATGGTGTACTGAAGTGGAAGTTTCTTAGTTGTACTTCGAGCACACACACACACACACACACACAGGAGTAAAAAGAATGTTGCAAACGTGGATAAGATTTCGGCTGTTCAGGAAGTAGGAAACGAACACAGGAGGAGAAAAATGGGAGTTTCTGTGTGTTCAGTATATGAAGACTGCTGAACAGAAATTAGAAGAAAAGTTAGAAATGGAATACAAATAGGATATTCGTGTAGAAAGAGATAAGTGCGAAGTTTACTGTAGTCATTAATCCATATAGGATTTATTTCAGATGAAGGGAAATATATTGTTCTCCAGTTCATAAAGCAAACGGGGCTAGCAAAGATTATATAGGATTCTCAATCTGAAAAGTGATTTCTAACAGTTAATATGGTTTTGATATTTCTTTAGAGAAGGCAAAATTTATTCTGAAGTGTAACTGTTGATAAGGTTTCATTCTAAAGTGATATGGTTTTTAGTAGTTTAGAATGAAACCTTATCAACAGTTACACTTCAGAATAAATGGAGCTTGCAGCTACTTTCATATAGAAAGTGAAGTTACAGAAGTGTGCCGAAGACAAGATATGTTTTATTCTGTTCTGTGATTTTCAGATGAAGAGGAGTTTACACTTATGTTGCTGTCACATAGAGAGCACGTTTGTTTTGGAGTTAGTCTTACTTCTGTGTGAATACACAGAAGAAAGAAAGAAAGTTCTATAGGAAGCAAGAGGCTAAGATTCCAGGAGTTTTCCTGATATAGGAAAACTATTGGCTTATGTAACTAAAGGAAGGCTGCATAGCAAATGTGTTTTTCATATTGTTTAAAGTTGTAGTTTGAACAATACACTAGTACATGCATAGTTAAGAGTGTCAATTTGATGTTATATATTTGTGATTTTTGTAAATTAAAGAATTTTATTTGGCTATGAGGTGTATGAAGACTCAATTTCATAATGGATTTAATGAGTGAACCGGTTAATTTAAGAGGTTAAGTTACATATGAGATATTACAAACATCTGTGTAAGCAAGATTTGGAGTTTAGTTTGTATTTATTTTTATTTTGAATTTAAAAGTTTTAGTCACTCAGAGTGTGAAGGAGAAAGTGAGTAAATAAAATATATCCTCCATCCTACAGACAAGCATTCTAACATTTGAACTGTCACAATATGATCATTGCTGTCCTTATGCCAGTAAACCTCAAACCAAACCAATCAAAATCAACTTGCCATACTAATTTGCTTATTCTCTTGTCAATTTCCCTTTTCTGATTTGCCCACTTCACTAAAAATTGTATCTAAATAGCTGAAATATTTTACATGTTATACATACTCTTGTTCCATTCACATGTAGCTCATGTTTCCCATTGATCTATCATTTGTCATCTTTGTATTTTTAATAACTGATTTTTAATGCCAAATTTGTTAAGGCTATTACTCAATTTAGATATGGAATCCTGCTGACTTGATTTGTTTTGGAGTATAACATCATCTACATAAAGTAAAAAGCTAATATTAATATCTCCAATTTTGATATAGTTAATGCTACTTTTTTTCATTGATCCATACAGATGAATATCAGTGGGGAGAGAGCCTGCACATTTGCCTTAATATCTTCTTAAATTCATAGTAACTATTGACTTCCAACTTAAGTATACATTTGCATTCCTCTGTATTTTGAACAAATTTTCTCTTGGCACTTTACTATATGTTTTTTACAATTCAACATAACCATTTGTCTCCATGTGAATATCCAATCATTACAACCAGGACACCAAAAATCCACTCACAACAGGTAAGCACACAAAGACAAGTGGCCAGTAAATTTTCAGCCTCATTCTAAATGCATTCAAAATAATACTCAAATATCACTGAAATATTCAAAATATTTTTCACATAATTTACAGTTTCTTTAAAAACATCTGTAAATTTTTCATGTAGTACTATCATATCCTGTACACCCCAGAGTACATGGCAGGATTTTGATGATGATAAAAACACTGCATCAATTGTTAAGTTATTTGATCACAGGTTCCAGAGAGTTCGATGTTAAACCTCTGGACCTGAAATTGTTAATTCGTGCAAAAATTACCAAAACAATTGAAATTTTATTTAACGTAAGCCAATCATCTTCATTTTCTTCCCTCCTCTCTTTTATCTCCTCTAAGGTTCAGAAGAACTTTGTTTTTGTTTCTACATGACTGTTTTATCACAGTAATTAAAAACTCAACCTGCCATTTGCCCCCCCCCCCCCCAATAGTTGTCCTGTCTTCTTTGTCAAATTTTCTTTCTATATGAAAGACTTCGTAAATGTCTCCTCCATTCCAAAAATTCCGTAATTTCTCTCACAGCAATATTATATTGTTCTTTTCCCTCCATACATGCTCCATCCCTGTTTACATTTCAGTCATGAAGTAATAAAAATGAAACAGCTATTATCATTCAAAAATAGGTAACCAGGTATTACCTCATATATGCTCATTTATTAATACTAGATGTATTTCCTCAACGTGTTTCGCTGTCTATGCTATGAGTCAGCATTCCCCCCCCCCCCCTACCCTTTTGTTTTCAACACTATGTGTTCTTTGTTGTGGATTTTGGAACTTTTGGTCAAATGGGAGGTTTCAAAATCCTCAACAAAGAACACAGGGACAATGTTGAAAACTAAAGGGAAGAAAAAAGTGGCCCCACAATGCCCATTCCCAAAGAATATCACACAGAAAATTGGCAAGCATCCTTCGTGCCCTACTTAGAAGAGAATTACTTCGACGGGTTGCTTACATAGTCCTCTAAGATTCATTGATCAAAGCACACTAAATAGAAACCATGTCAAGGAAATACATCTAGTATAAATAAAAAAAAGTATTCGAGTTAAAATCTGGTTATTTATTATTCAAGAAAAGCTACTAATAGTGAATCACATGTAGCTGACATTTCCAATAAATAACTTTTTACAATGTATTCATTTAGTTTAACAATATGCACGACATATGAGATAGACAATTATTCTTAAAAAAATAAAAAATCATTGCTTTCCTTACAATATAATTTCATCAACAAAATAAACCAATAATAATAAATATAAAACTTAAAATAGACAATCTAAACACTGCAGCACATATACGTATTTTATTCTTTGCACACTTTGGCCACTTAAGTGTGCAATATAGTATCGCCCCTAGCTGATATTCACAGCTAACAACATAAATTAACTTAGTGTAATAAAATGTGTGAAAATTTTAAATGCAGATTATTTTTAATACTGGTATTTAAAAAATTCAATTATCTTGCAAAGAAAAGTCAAAGGCCAAATCATATGACTGAGTACACTGTGAAAAGGTTCCACATAGAGTGCTACCTAATTTGTTATCATGAATTTTGTCTTCCCTGTAAAATTATTGTTCATGGAAAATTTATATAAATTCACCCTTCATTATCAACAGTAAATGAAATCACAAATTGAATTGTCATGAGCTGTGCTGTGGCATACACTTTAATCCCACCTTAGAGGAAAACTTATTTCAGTATAATTATGTGTAATGTATAGTGAGAATTACAGAATGTATTCCTTTTTTGGATTTATCAATACAATATTTAAGTTTATTATGAATTTTTTTAACATTAACTATAACAATATTTATATAAAGTAGACTGATACCTTGGGCAAGTAATTTTTTTTTTTTTCTGGCTAGTAGATTTAAATTGTATTTCTGGAGCACTGCTTACAACAATTGTTCTTTAAAAGTGTTTGTTTGTTCTCCAATATCTCTAAGCATACTTGCATAGATTTTACCTGTAAGACTAGGAAAGAAATTCCTTGTTAATTCTCAGAATATTTCATTTCCCTCTTTATAGTTATGTGCTAGGAAAAGCTATTTCAATTCTCTATATATTGGACTTTTCTGAACATGCCTTCGAAATTATACTGTATAGCCATTGTATTTTACTACATCAATATGTAAGCATTTCTGGTTGAATATTATCTACTTTAGCAACCATTTCACATTTCTGATTTTTGAAGGCTAAATCTACCTAATGTAACAATAAGTCCTCCTGATTGTATTCCTCTAACATTTTCTAATGCAGTTCTCTCGTGCGTTTCTTTTAACAATCTTTCAAAGAAATTACTCCAGAAATCCTGAATGTCTAAGAATTTCTTCCTCCTTCCTGATATTTCTTTTCTATATTCTTGCCAACATCAGGACTTTTGTTTAGCAACTTCTACACAATGCTTTGCTTTCTAAAATTTTTCTGTGTTCTCTCAGAGCACATGTTGCCCTCTTTTGCAGGACTGCCTTTACATTCCTGAGTTAAACATCAACTGAATGGTTTTTCTACCCTTGCAAAAACCTTCACATACTGACCTTGCTAGCAATTAATGTTTTCATCACTGAGTCTTAAAAGTTTGGTTCTTGTTTTCAAATTCTTTTGAATTTATTTGCATATTTGAGTCAATAGTTCAACTCTGAAAGCTATTTCATTTTGATCCTTTTACCTTTCCTGGTAAAGCTTTCTTACCTATTTTTAATTCTTCCATTCATTTTACCATGCTCCAAAATTTAGGTGGGAAATATATTTCATTGCCCAGTGTGAGACTATCACCAAAAAAAAAATAAATTAAAACACACACACAGCTTGGAAAGAAGTCAACGGACACCCCCCCCCCCCAATGGGCAAGGTGCATCATGTCACGTAAGAGGTGACAGTATGGTCCTGTTTTTGCTGGTTTGTTCTCAGACCTCTGTAATGCCACGAACAATGAACTCGGAGAGGTATCTGAACATTCGGGACGATGCAATGCTTCCTACTTCGTGGTGTTTTTATGGAACTGACCATTGTCTCTTTCAACAAGACAATGCACCATCATGTCATAAGGTTTCTGCTGTAACATCACACTTAACTGGCCTGCACAGAGACTTGATCTTGACCCTACTGAACATCTGTGGGAAGAACTGGAGCATCAGGTGAGGTCAAGGGACATCCACTCTCACAACAGTCCAGAACATACCTCATTACATGTTTACAGAAAGAATGGACCAAAATTCCCATTGATCACTATTATATGCTTGTGGCCCTGTGGGATTGCTGCAGCAAAAGGAAGTCCTACATCTTATTAAAGGGGCACCAAGGCTGTTTGTTCCTCACACTATCATGTCCATAGACTTCTTTCCAGCAGTGTATAACAGATAAAAAATAAACGGGTAAACAAATCTTAATCAAGTTATGGTACCAAATGTGCTATAGATTTGCAAATAACTTCTTTGTGATAGGAGCAACACACACACACACACACACACACACACACACACACACACACACACACACACACACACACACACACACACACACACAAGGGGGGCAAATGACAATGTAGTATCCAGGAAGTCGAGAGATAGACATTCCGGTATTGAGACCGTTTTTATTAAATACGAACAGGATACGTGAAAACCCAACAAGTTTCTTACATCATCATCAAGAGATGGCTATGATACATGGATGACATTAGTGTCATCAACATACCATATCACATGGCCAAAAATGACAAATGAATTAATTTTTTTTAAAGAATATCTTAACAGAATACACCCAAATATAAAATTCACCTTGGAATTAGAAGAACATAAAAAATTATCTTTCCTAGATATCCTCATAGAAAAAAATGAAGAAGAAAGGTTAACCTTTTCCGTTTACAGAAAATCGACAACCACAGGAAGATTTCTGATTGCAGCCTCACACTACCACCCCTCACAAAAATTAGGTATAATGAAAACCTTGAGACAGTGCATATACACAGAAACAAAGTGCAATGAGGAATTACATTACTTAACACAGAACCTCACACTTAATGGATTTGAGCCAAACCAATCAAGAAAATGCTGAACACAGCTCCCACAACCAACGTAGAAAAACAAGATTTCAAGAACGCAATCTCACTACCATCCATCAAAAATGTCACAGACAGATTAGCGACATTGCTCCACAACTTAAAAGTAGCTTTTCTCCCTTCAGGAAAAAAAAAATAAATAAAAAATATAAAGATTCTTACATCCACTGAAAAAACCTTTGCACCATCCAATAAAAAAAACCAGGGGTCTATCAAATCTATTGTTCTTGTAACATTTGTTACGTAGGCCAGACAGGAAGGTCAGGAGAAATCCGTACAGAAGAACATAAAAATGACGTAGAAAAAAAAGAAGAGAAAATAAATCAGGCCTAGCTTTCCACACAACTTCTACTGGCCATAAAGTACTTGGGGAAAAAACGATAATGTCATGTATTGATAAAAACTGTTTCTCAAGGAAGCAGCAAAAATGCTTAGAATTCCTAAACAGTGCAACAAAAACCAAGATTTGATATTACACCAAGTGTGGTCGGCATTCATAAAAAAATCTAACTTCCTCAGATCTCAAGACATAAAGAATAAATAATCTCAAGACATGAAGCACAGAATGTGACAACAAATAACAATGTTCCAACAAACATTCAGTAATGAATGTTTACATTTTCTCAATGTTACAGCTAGAAACATCTAATAGCCTATGAATTTAATCTTTGCTAGTTATGCTTAACCTTTTTTATACACCAATGCTCCTGATGATGTAAAGTCATACGACTTACTGGTTTTCACGTATCCTGTTCGTATTTACTAAACGTAGTCTCAATAATGAAATCTCTCTCTCAAGACTCAACCATAATTTTTTTCAGGGAAAAAGAATAAAAATTCAGCTAGTCAAACAAGCTTTAGGTCAACTTCAGAAGGACTGAAGACAACAACAATGATTATCAATAAGAAGTATCTATTCAAAACAGGTGAAGAAATAGAGGTGTACCACATCAAAATAACTGTTACCAAAACCAAGAAGACAAAATCAGGCAATATTCATCAAAGTAACAGATCAGGTGCTATATTTATGCAATAGTGTTCAGGAAAAGAAAGTAGTAGTTATCGCATTCCACATGAGAATAATAATCTTGAATGGCATGCAATTTTTCAAGCAGAGCAATATCAGCAAACACTGAAATGATATGAACAATGTGCTTACGATTTCATGGAATGTTCTCATAAGAAAGGAGGGATTGTTGACATCGTTATATAAAGAAAAGTTGTTTCTTGCTGGAGATCTAAACAGCTGCATAGAAAATGAATGCCAAACAAAAATGTTTTAGGGAAATTTGGTTAAAAGAGGAAAGCCAATAATAATAAGTACCTGCTGCAGGTGTGTGGTACAGAATAGTAAATCACCAACATTATATTTTTTCATTTATTCTGGTTAAAGACTCCCCTAATTGTTTCCTGGCTTTGTGTGATTCCTAAAATTAAACATAATATACTAATGCCTCATGAAGAGAACAGTGACACATAAACATGGCATCACATTCATGTTAATAGCCTGGGTTTGCAGTCACAAATACGGACACCTTTGAGTGCTTTGAACAGACAAACAGAAATGGTGCAGCAGGTCAAATTCTTAGCATTCCAGTAGTTTTAAACCGCTGGAATGCTAAGAACCTTTAATCCAGAGAATTTTAATAATAAGGGACACCGTTTGGCAACTCGTATATGAAAATATGACTTCTCTCCAATACTTCCACCTTAGTATCACCATATCTGGGTCTGGCTCCCACTGATGAGACCTCAATAAAGGTCGAAACTGGTCTGAGTAGTGATCACTCCCTTAATGCATAGCATTATACATGTCCGCAAGGAGATGTACTTCGTATGGGATACTAAGGCAAGTGATGAGAAGGTACACCACATTTACCACGAGTTGCCCCAGTCCTGAAAATACTTCAGGTGCAAACTTTGTTTGCTTACACTTGGATAAAGGATTAAACTAAATATATAATTGATAGCATAGCCAAGTGAAAAAACTTCTATCAACTATCTCTAATCCAGAGAATTTTAATAATAAGGTGTGACACCTTTCGTTCTCCATTACTTTGACCTTGGTATCACCGCATCTGGATCTGGCTCCCACTGATGAGACCTCAACAAAGGTCGAAACTGATCTGGATAATTACCCTTCCCTTAATGCATAGCATTATACATGTCTGCAAGGAGATGTGCTTTGCATTATGGGATACTGAGGCAAGGGATGAGAAGTTATACCACCTTTGTCATGAGTTTCCCCAGTCCTGAAAATACTTCAGGCGAAAACATTGTTTGCTTACACTTGGATAAAGGATTAAACCAAATATATAATTGGTAAACCTATAGTAGCATTCACACTGGTAAATAGCTTTCATGGCTGCTGAAATGCCGATTTCAGCAGCTATGAAATCAGCATTTATTGTTCACTCTCAATATTGTGATCACACAAATAATCCCCAAGTTTAAACTATCACAATATTTTTTTCTAGTTGCTATCTTTAAGTGAAAAGTGGTCACAGGAAATAAAATACTTTTCTTGCACATGGTAGACTTCTTTTATATAGAAAATATTTCATCAAAAGAACACTAGATGATACATAATAGTTTAAAATAATGTATGCAACAAGAAAATTTTTTTAATATCACTCCCATACAAAGAGGCTGCAATTCCAATAGGAAAGAATATGTAAAGCTTGGATTGGTTACAAAAATAATTGGTTGATATTCTTCTTAAAGAGTTGGAGATTGTAGTTTCAGGGGAATACTTGATGGATAAGGTTGTATCATAGAACAGAGGTTAACAAATGAAAGATAACCACTGTGAGTAGATGGTCAGCGAACTGGAAATTCAACCGCAAAATGTTGGGCAGCTGTTGCTCATGTTTAGGTTTAGCAGAAAGAGAGAGTGAGGTGGCATGGAAATATTTAAAGAATAATGCAAACTGACCATCTATACAAAACTGCTCTTTTTTTTTTTTTTTTTTTTTTTGTAAGGTTTTAGATGCACCACCTCAAATATGAAAGCAGTATTCCTAGGTTGAGCAGATACGAGATAGTAGAGAGCAGCGCCGGCGCCTAGTATTTTTGTTGTGTGTGCAATTACTGTTCGGCGCCTTTCCAAAAATGTTTTTTTTTTTAATAAAGTGTGAACAAAATGAACAGGAAATGAAAACCGCTTTACAGTATCATGTTACCTATGGATTAGTCCTGCTTATACAAATTTTTTTTTACACAGAACTGAACAATTAATCATAAATTGATTTATGGTACATAAAAAAATAAAGAACTATTTTAGGTATATTTTCGTAAATTTTAATAAAAAATTACAGTGATATAATCGGGTCCAGGATACAATTTCAGAATTTATTTGTTCGTTTCCGGGAAGATCTGAAGGGGTCCGAACGGAAGACGACGTACATTCATAATTACATGTACCATTCTGCACCATTCATTGTTTGTTTAAACTCTTATCTCATATTTTTTTGACATCTTTTAGGTGCCTTTTCTTCTGCAGCACCTGTGTATATTGCACAATTCGCACATGCAATCAGCCGGGCTTGGTAGAGAGTAAGTACAGATGAAAAGTGACATCTTGAGCATATGTCAGTGCCAAGTTTTCAGGAAGATGAGTTGCACAAAAGCAATGTGATTCTGCCAGGCAAGGCTAGAAGTAAGTCAGTCCAAGAAGAGAGATCTCATCCTAACCATTAAGATGAGCAAGAGACTTTTTTTTTTGGCGAGAAAAGATGTGTTTTAGAAACACTGAAAGTGATTAAGGTGTTGCACCATATAGATATTATTGTTTAGACTAGCTACTTCAAAGGGAGAAATGCAGCCATAAAATGGCAATTTGATGAGAAACCTTGGTTCCAAAACCAATTAAAGGTCTTGGAAATGTCAAGTTCAACAGTACAGGTTTCTCCAAACCTTTCCATCACATATGTCTAGATGTGGGTAATATAGATGTTGTGGATCTTGATTGATGAAATTCACACTGGTGGTCACTGATTAGGCTGACAGTTCTCTGAGTGTATTAGTTATTCATTACCTTCACCATTAATTTAGACAATGAAGTGAGAGCAATAGTTTGATATGTTGAAGGTAGACACCCCCCCCCTTTTTTTTTTTGAAATCGCTATGTATGGGCCTGCATCTGCTGTAGGGAAGATGCCAATTTAATACAGCCTACAGATAATAAAGAAGAACATGTTAGCTCAGGAACATCTCTTAAGCACATTTTGTGAAATTCCACCAGGACCAGAAGGTTGGTATCCAGGAAGCATGTGCTGCAATGTTCCAGATAAATGAGTAATTGATTTGCCTTGGTCAACTATTCTGAATTTGAGAATTCTATGAAATAAGAGAATCTAGATGGCTTTTGGAAACAATATATATATATATATTTTTTTTGGCTTTATTTGGGCAATATTAAGCTTTAACATAAGATTAATTATCTCTGAATTAAATATCCATGGATAAGATAAATACACAAGAGGAAAGAATTTTCTCAACTTTGCAAATAATATTAGCAAATTCCTTAATATTAGTATATATTTTCTCTTATTTTTAGTATAGTATTTTGAACACTCTTTTTGACTATGCTCCCACTGTTGTCATATGTATGATATTAAAATGCCTTTAAGCATCTGGTTCTTCATGTAATACCAAGAAATTCAACTGCTGATTGTAACAACAATCAGCACAAAATGGCTCACAGGCATCAACAATTATTTCATAACTGTACAAAAAATCTTCATGAAAACTCAACCTTAAAGTTTCTAGAATGAAGAAAGGTGATTGAATAAAACAACAAATTATGTTCAATAATTTGGTAATTTCTTCATTCTTCAGATTATTTCTCTTTACTGTTGTTGTCTGTCCCTGAGCAAAATGTATTTGCTTGCATAGCATTGGCCTGCCTAAGAATGTCTGTTATAAGATTGATTCTTGCCATCAATTTTTTGCTCTCACAGATGAAATCTTATTTGCAAACCTATAGTGCATTTGGTACTGTGGGTAGGCTAAGGATTTTTTTTTCTTTCTATTTTTATCAATTACACACACACACACACGCACGCACGCTTACTTTCATTTGCTATAATCTATTAGAGGTGCATTAGAGACAAAAAATAATAATAAAAAATAAAATAAAAATGGAAAGCAGCTGTCTGACCTACTCTCCTTCCTGAATGCATTTCAAATTAATTGAGCTTTGGACGATTATCTGTTAAGATCACGGATGGCCACTAACCAGTTCCCTTTGGGGGAAAAAACGTGTTGGAAACCATCCCATATATATATATATATATATATCAGGGGCATATATTCTGGGTGTTCTATGAACACCCATTGAATAGCAATACCATCGATATTGTATTTATTCCTGTTAAAGACTCCCCTTAATTGTTTCCTGGCTTCGCATGATTCCTAAAATTAAACACGATATACTAATGCTTCATGAAGAGGACACTTTTTGACATGTAAACATTTCATCATATTCGCATTAATAGTCCGGTATTGCAGTCACAAATATGGACACCTTTGAGCCCTTTCGATATACAAGTGGAGCAGCAAGTCAAATTCTTAGTGCTCCAGTGGTTTTAAACCACCCAGAAATCAGTCGCTGCGATTGGCTATTGTGTCAACCAATCCAATCAAACATTATTAATTGTCACGAGTTGCTGTTTTGGTTTTCTGAGTTTCATCTGTTTTGCATGCGTGAAGTGTAAACTGATGTTCGGACACCAACACACAGACAAGTTTTTAATATATAATTTTCTATAAATAATTTTTCTGCCCATATTTAAATTGGGTAACAGTGTTGATGATCTACGGAATATCCCATTTTCTGACACAGCTTTTGTAGATTGTATGATTATAGTTAAATGAGGTTGGAACTCGTGTATAAAGAAGTAAAACAAGTTATTTCAGCCTATTGTCCCACAGGTTCTGCTAAGGGAGAAGTGGAGAAATTTTTTGAGGCTTTAGAGAAAGCAACTGACACAATGAAAAAGGAAAATTCGGTCCTTGTAGGGGATATAAATAGCAGAGTAGGAAATGATTGTCAGACATACAAAAATATTTTGGGAAAATTTGGAGAAAAGTGCAAAGCTAATAATAATGGCAAATACCTGTTGGTTTTCTGCTCAAGACATGGACTGGTTATTACTAACACAATGTTCCGACATAAAAATGTGCACAAATTCACATGGAGAGAAGAGGCAAGGAATAAGAAAAGTCTCTTTGACTATGTTATTGTTGATAGTGATGTTTTCTCACTTTGGCAGGACACTAGAATATACAGAGGATTTGAAATTGGAAGCGATCGGCATTTAGTTTTGAGCAGGATAAAATTGAATTTCATATTCAAAAGAAGATGTAAGAAAGTTTTAAAGCAAACAAAAGTCGAGCAGCTCTCAGATGTGAACTGTAGACTGAAATATACAAACAATGAAAGAGTTTCAGAACAGGAATCAAACCTTGGAGATTCAGTGGCAAGCTCCGAAGAAAACATTGATTGATTGAGCTAGGAGGCATGTGGTGAGATTGCAAGGAGGAGAGAAAAATCATAACTCCTTGGTGGACACAGAAAGTTAAACAGACAGCATGAGGACTTTGGTAAAAACATGGAGGGTGGCAGGATGTTTTGAAGGTTGTTGAAGAAGCTCAGAAATGGAGGAAAGAGTGATGTAAAAGAAATTGCAGATGATAGAGGCGATATGAAAACTGGCGAAAAATATATTCTTGAAGTATGGAGTTATTTTCAAAAATTGCTAAATGAAACTAGCAGTGATGAAAGCACAGTGATAAACACTGACCAGAAATGCAATCAGGAATACATATCCATATTTGAAGTAGAAAAAGCCATCAAAAGTCTGAAATGTGGAAAGGCAGCTGGAGTAAATGATATTTGACCAGAAATACTCAAGCATAGTTCAGAGGACCTGGACAGAGGGACAAATTCCAGATGATTGGAGTAGAGCTCTCGCAGTACCCATATATAAAAAGGGAAATAAAACTGAATGTGAGAATTACAGAATTATTTCTCTACTGATTGTTCCTGCAAAGATTTATGCCAGTATACTTGAGAAACGATTGAGAAGGATTGTGGAAGAAAAGCTTGGTGAAGAACAAGATGGATTCAGGCCAATAAGAAGCTGCCAGGATCAGATTTTCACTTTGCGAGAAATAGTTGAGAAATCATGGGAATATAACAAAGATCTGTATTTAAGTTTTGTAGATCTGGAAAAAGCATATGACAAGGTGCCAAGAGAGAAGCTATTCAATATGCTACAGTTATATGGTGTCAATGGGGCATTATATCAAGCAATACTTAGTCTTTATTTAAGTTGTAAATCAGAAGTTAGAATTGAAGGAAGTACAGGAAGATGGTATAATGTTAAATCTGGTGTCAGACAAAGATGTAAATTATCCCCTCTGTCATTCATTATCTATATGGGTCACATTATGAAGGAAAGCAATATTAAATCTTATATCAAAATTGGAGATGTTAATATCAGCTCTTTGCTTTATGTGATGTTATACTTCTAAATAAATCCACTACAAGTCTGCAAGAGTCTCTGACTAAATTAAACAACTGTTGTAATAGATATGGTATGAAGGTCAGCAATAACAAGACAAAGACAATGAAAATATCAACTGAATTGTGAATGGAGAACTTGTGGAATAAGTAAAACATTTGAGATAATTAGGCATGATTTTTAGTGAAGATGGTAAATTAAATATGGAAATAGACAACAGGATCAACAAAGCTGGTATGGTAGGAAGTCAATTGAATAAATTTATATGGAATAAGAGAGAAATTAGTCAGAACACTAAACTAGCTGTATACAAGACAGTTTTTAAACCACTTTTAACTTATGGATCTGAGGGCTGGGTCAGAAGTAAAACATTTGACCAAAGACTAAAGACTGCAGATATCAGAGTCCTGAGAAAGATTAGGGTTGTGAACAGATGGCATCAATGGCAATATCATATTAAAAACGAGGATATTAGGAAAGAACTTGACTGTGTTAGCACAGCTAATCTCAGGTGGTATGGTCACTTAAACAGAATGGGAGAGGAATGATTAACAAAACAAGGTTCTCTGCCAGGTTGGCAGGAAAAAGAACCAGAGGAAGACCAAGATATGGGTGGATTGATGCAGTAAAAAGGACCTTAGAAAATAGAAATATAAGATCTGACAATGTTGAAGCATTGACAGGTAATAGATTGATTTGGAGGAAAATTGTAGATAGGAAGTTAGTAATGATGTAAATTTTTCATGCAGTACTATCATATCCTGTACACCTCTTGAGGGTATATATCAGGAACTTGATGAAGATGAGTTATTTCAGACTTTCTCTGGTTCAATCCAGAAAAATAATAATTTCCAAAGTGATTAGTTTTTCCAATTTCTGTGCATGTTATATGGCTGTATTTAAAAATCTTATTAAAATTCAGATTATCCTTGTCTTGCTCTAGTATTTGCCAATCAAATCTCACCATAAAGTGTAAACCTTTTGTGCTTCTCGTCTAAACGGCACAAGTGAAACATGGGTATTGTTCATTTAACTTTAGTGCTTTCCATATTTAAAATATGAATTGATCAATTACAGTATTCAAAGTTATACTATAGTTAATTGCATTGGACCAATTAAGATGAGTGCTGCAGGAGGCCAAACTGACGTGAATTTTATAGCGCAGGCTGCATAAATAAGCCATCTTTTTTCAACAAAACAAAATTAACAAGAAATCACATGTAATATTTTTTAATTAAATACAACTTAAGAAACCAAGTAAATATATCCGAGCGAATGGAATACGAGGGTGGTCTGAAAGGTTCTCTGACTTGACCATAAATGGCAACACTATTGGCGCGATTTTTTTATTTTTTTTCTAAGTTGGTACATCTGTCATAAGTATTCATGTGATACTGCAAGTCATTCTATCAAGCAGTTTGTTTTATACAGCTGTCTGAAGCAAAAGTGTTGTCTGTATCCCTTGAAATGGATAAAAGTGATAAAATTGAGTATTGTGCAGTTATAAAATTCTTTGTAAAAGAAGGTTTAATGCCAAAAAAATTCATTTGAAGTTCATAAAAGTTTATGGACACTTTCATGGGCTGCCAAGTTTAAACATGGCCTAACCAGCCTTGAAGATGATCCACATGTCTCAGGATGTCCAAAAAGTGTAACACCACCAGAAATCATTGATCAAGTGCACGATATGGTATTGGATGACCTGCGAGTCAAAGTATGTGAAATTGCTGAGACTATAGGCATTTCTAAAGAATGTGTAGGGTATATTTTGCATGAAGAATTGCAAATGAAAAAGCTTTGCGCAAGATGAGTGCCACGCTTGCTCACAGCAGATCAAAAACGCACTCGCATGAAAATCTCTGAACAGTGCTTGCAGTGTTTTAACAAGAATAAAACTGATTTTGTGCATCAATTTATTACTATGGATGAGACTTGGAATCACCATTAGAACCGGAATCCAAACAGCAGTCAAAACAGTGGACATCGCATGAAAATCTCTGAACAGTGCTTGCAGCGTTTTAACAAGAAGAAAACTGATTTTGTGCATCAATTTATTACTATGGATGAGACTTAGAATCACCATTAGAACCGGAATCCAAACAGCAGTAAAAACAGTGGACAGAAGCCGGTTGTTCAATGCCAAAGAAGACAAAATCGGTTCCATCAGCAGGAAAGGTCATGGCATCGGTGTTTTGGGATGCTAAAGGTATTTGGTTTATTAATTATCTTGAAAAGGGTAAAACAATAACTGGGGAATCTTACTCCGATTTTTTAACCAGACTAGACAAAAAAAATTCGTGAGATGAGACCTGATTTGCAGAAAGAAAAAATCATCTTTCATCAGGATAATGCACCTGCCCACAAAGGTATTTTGGCAATAGGAAAATTAAGGGATCTGCACTATGAATTGTTGGAACATCCACCATATTCCCCAGATTTGGCTCTCTCTGACTTCTATCTCTTCCCAAAACTAAAACTCTTCCTTGCTTGTAAGCGTTTTTCTTCGAATCAAGAGGTGATTGTAGAGGGGTATTTTACAATCTTACTGAGAACCACTACAGGGATGGGATAATGGTGCTAAAGCATCACTGGAATAAATGTATTAGTTTTAAGGGAGATTATGTTGAAAAATAAAAATTTTTAAATTATAAATTCGTTTTTTCAACGGTAAGCCATTAACTTTTCAGACCAGCCTCATACTTTTGTAGTAACATGCAATGACACATTTCATTTAGTGTTGGAAAAACTAAGAAATGCAGTAATAAAACAAAACATTTAACCTTTTGCAAGTGTCTATTAAATTAAAAAAAAAAATACAATACCTGTTGATTATTATAAGATACTGGAGGCATGTTTGGATAAGAAAATCTATGCTGTGGTTGTTGTTGTTGTTGTTGTTGTTGTGGTGGTGGTGGTGGTGGGGGTGGTTGCTGTTGTGAACTGGAATAAATTTCAACTTCTTCAGGATGACGAAGGCCATTTTTATAAGGTGCAAGGAAAGAAGCACGGCCAATAGGTTTTGCTTTTATGCGAGCCTAGAATATAATATAATATAAAAATATATAAGAATAGTACGTGTGCATTACTATAAAACTACAAAATTACATAACCACAATAATAAACCTTAATGAAAGTACAAATATGTTGTATGGAAAATAATAGTACATCAGTGTGGGAAACAACAAGCCAATAAAATAAAATTTTTAAAAAAAGGAATATAGGGTACATACAACATTCAGTTTACCAATTATAAAAAAATTGTAAACATAAAAAATAATTTGATGTTTTCATAAAATGAAGAATTTCCCAAACTTTTGGGAGGGAGAGAGAGAGATGGTCATTCTAATTGGTCACTCTAATTTTAGTTTAGTATTGACACTAAACATGGTATCCTATGGGATGAGGTTAGTCATCTCCATAGAACCCAATCATTCCTGAAATGGAATGATTCTCTCTCTCACTTCATGCTCCCACCCCACCAAAACAAACAAACAAACAAAAAAAAATATATAAATAAATAAAAATAAAAAACAACGTTTAGTTGACTCTCATTTCATGTAAATATCAAAAATGCTTTTAATATTAATTTATAGCAGATAGCAACTGTTTTTGATTGGTAAACTGATTAGTATGGTTAGCCAAGTCGCTATGACTTCACAACCATATGCCTGGGAGTGTTCTGGGCTTGATTCCTGTCATCGATGTGAGGAGCTTAAGGTTCTTTCTTAGAGATAGCCAAGTTAGCCGGGTCTTGGATGTGGATTGCAGTTTTTCTCCCCAGTTTATCTGGGGTTTTTCCTCCCGCAAGCAGCCAAACAGGCCCCATGAACACACGCAGCTACAGGCATAGGAATAGCCACCTTATCATAGGGCCAGTGGCTTAGAAGGGTTAAAGATAGTTCCATAACAGGCCACTAGGCCTAATACCTGAAGGGAAGAAGAAACTGATTGTCGTATGTCATCATCATCATCAAATTCCTGCCATGTACCCTCAAGGGGTGTACAGGATATGACAGTACTACATGAAAAAATTACATCATTACTAACTTCCTATCTACAATTTTTCTCCAAATCAGTCTGTTACATGTCAAGACTCCAACATTATCAGATCTTATATTTCTATCGTCTAAGGCACTTTGTACCGTATCAATCCACCTATATCTTGGTCTTCCTCTGGGTCGTTTTCCTGCCAACCTGGCAGAGAACACTTGTTTTGCTAATCTTTCCTCTCCCATTCTATTTAAGTGACCATACCATCTGAGATTAGCTCTGCTAACGCATTCCTGGATGCTGACAATGTCAAGTTCTTTCCTAATATCCTCATTTTTAATATGATATTGCCATTGATGCCATCTGTTCACGCCTCTAATCTTTCTCAGAACTCTCATATCTGCGGTCTCTAGTCTTTGGTCAAGTGTTTTACTTCTGACCCAGCTCTCAGATCCATAAGTTAAAATTGGTTTGAACACAGTCTTGTATACAGCTAATTTAGTGTTCCGACTAATTTCTTTCTTATTCCATATGAATTTATTCAATTGACTTCCCACGATACCAGCTTTGCTGATTCTGTTGTCTATTTCTATATTTAGTTTACCATCTTCAGTAAAAATTGTGCCTAAGTAGCTGAAATGTTTTACTTGTTCCACAGGTTCTCCATTCACAACACAGCTGACATTTTCAATGATTCTGCCTATTTTCATTGCCTTTGTCTTTTTATTGCTGACCTTCATGCCATATCTATTACAACAGCTATTCAATTTAGTCGGAGAATCTTGCAGACTTGTAGCGGATTTATTTAGAAGTATAACATCATCCGCATAAAGCAAAGAGCTGACATTAACATCTCCAATTTTGATATCAGGTTTAATACCACATTCCTTCATAATGTGATCCATATAGATAATGAATAACAGAGGGGATAATGTACATCCTTGTCTCACACCAGATTTAACATTAAACCATCTTCCTGTACTTCCTTCAATTCTAACTGCTGACTCACAACTCAAATAAAGACTAAGTATTGCTCGATATAATGCCCCATTGACACCATATAACTGCAGCGTATTGAAGGGTTCTCTCTTGGCACCTTGTCATATGCCTTTTCCAAATCGACAAAACTTAAATACAGATTTTTGTTATATTCCCATGCTTTCTCGACTATTTGTCGTAAAGTGAAGATCTGATCCTGACAGCCTCTATTTGGTCTGAATCCTGCTTGTTCTTCACCAAGCTTTTCTTCCACAATTCTTCTCAACCGTTTCTCAAGTATACTTGCATGGATCTTTCCAGGAACACTCGGTAGGGAAATACCTCTGTAATTCTTACATGCAGTTTTATTTCCCTTTTTATATATGGGTACTATGAGAGCTCTACTCCAATCATCAGGAATTCGTCCCTCTGTCCAGGCTTTCTGAACTATGCAGTGCAGCCACTGTAAGACTCTTATACCACCATACTTCAGCATTTCTGGTCGAATATCATCTACTCCTGATGCCTTTCCACATTTCAAGCCTTTGATGGCTTTTTCTACTTCAAGTATGGATATGTATTCCTGACTGCATGCCTGGTCAGTGTTTTTTATCACTGTGCTGTCATCACTGCTTGTTTCATTTAGCAGTTTTTCAAAGTAATTACTCCATACTTCAAGGATATCTTTTTCTCCTGTTTTCATTTCACCTTTATCATCTCTAATTCCTTTTACAGCACTCTTTCCTCCATTCCTAAGCTTCTTCAACAACCTCCAGAATATTTTGCCACCTTATTGATATTTATTTTCTATATTCTTGCCAAAGTCCTCCCATGACTTTTGTTTAGCTAGTTTTACACACTGTTTAGCTTTCTTACATTTGTCTCTGTATTCTGTAAGAGTAAAAGCTGACTTATTTGCCAGGAACTTTTGATATGCTTTCTTCTTTTCCTTCACTGCCTCTTTAACTTCCTGTGTCCACCAGGGAGTTCTGATTTTTTTATCCTTGCACACAACCTCACCACATGCCTCTCTGGCAGAATCAATCAATGTTTCCTTCAGAGTTTGCCACTGAATCTCCAAGGTTTGATTCCTGTTCTCAAACTCTTTCATTTTCTTTTCAATAATATTTCTGTATTTTAGTCTACAGTTCACATCTGAGAGCTGCTCAACTTTTATTCGCTTTAAAACTTTCTTACATATTATTCTTTTCAATATGAAATTCAATTTTATCCTGCTCAAGACTAAATAGTGATCACTTCCAATTTCAAATCCTCTGTACACTCTGGTGTCCTGCACCAGGGAGAAAACATCACTATCAACAATAACATAGTCAATGAGACTTTTCTTATTCCCAGCCTCTTCTCTCTATGTGAATTTGTGCACATTTTTATGTTGGAACATGGTGTTAGTAATAACCAGTCCATGTCCTGAGCAGAAATCCAACAGATATTTGCCATTATTATTAGCTTTGCTCTTTTCTCCAAATTTTCCCAAAATATTTTTGTATGTCTCACAATCATTTCCTACTCTACTATTTAGATCCCCAACAAGGACCAACTTTTCCTTTTTCATTGTGTCAGTTGCTTTTTCTAAAGCCTCAAAAAATTCCTCCACTTCTACCTTAGTAGAACCTTCTGTGGGACCATAGGCACAAATAAGTCTCATTGTCCAGTTCCCCATTCTCATATTTGCCCACATTACTCTACTTGAGACTGACTGCCATTCAAGAAGATTAGCCTCGTATTTTGTGTTGAATACTATGGCTACTCCTTCTTTTCCATGATTGTCATTGCCTGAATATAACATTTTGTATTTATTGCTCAGAAAGATCTCACCAGTTTTGGTCTTTTTTGTTTCAGTCACCCCTATTATGTCGATCTGGTACTTATCTAATTCCTCAGCTAGCTCCATTTCTTTGCCATTCAGGCTTCTTACGTTGATAGTACCGATCTTTAACTCTGGTGATGTTGAGTTGGGGTTTGTTTTCAGATTTGTTCCAGTAGCTGACTTTTCGCTGTTCGCCCTGGTTCCCTGGCGAAAACAACGGGGGCCTTGTTTAACCGGGCGACGCCCCAGCCGGCATGAAATTTTGTCATGTTGTACCATCATTTTTTATTTTGGTTTAACCAATAAGAATACAATTTGGTCGGCTAAATCCCAAATTGCCAGCCCATCCTCGTTCGTTCAGTATCAAAGTAGATACCCAACAGGGTGCACCACGAGAAGGTGAGGATTGGACATTAGGTCAGAAGCCCTGGTCGGTTCTCCGCATTCCTTTAAAGGCTATGTGGAGGTCTCCTCTCAGTTATACAGCTTTGACCCTTAAGCACCCCTATGTTGTATGTACCTTGTATTAATGTTCTTTGATTTGCTTGTTTCCAGACACTGATGATATACTGTTATTTTCAGTATGAAATAGTTGTATATTTTCATTAAAGTTTCTATGGTTATTGTATAATTTTGCTGTTTTATAAGAATAAGCTATAATTTTTTCTCTGTTATATGCAAAAACTATTTAGTCTCTCTACTAAAATTGAATATTGTAATTTATACAGAGGAAACAGCACCAAAGTAATATTTCACTCAATCCAAATCTCCGTTGAATCATTATAAAACCTTAGTATATAAAACGGTACCGGCACATTTTCTTTTAACAATGCATTTTGTGTGCTGGAAAAAAAGAATCTCTCTCAAGAATTATCTTTTAATCATTGACACATTTATTGCAGTACACTTAAATTTATAACAAACACAAAACTAAATTAAGTAAATTCACATTTATAGGTACAATAACATTAACTAAAACCAAAGTAGCTTAAAGTGCAACAACTAAGATTCCTTATGTTAACCTATGGAGTGCAACATATTATTCAAAGAGTGTGTGTGCGCTTGAATAATATATCACATAACCTGACATAACTAATTAAATAATAACATTACTACATTACAAGATTACTAGAAAATCTAAGAATGAAAATGAAAAGATGAACAGTCTAATTATTGTAAAAAAAAAAAATATTACCCATGGCAGGATGTATGCAGAACTATTTTCAATAACAGCAATAACTCTGTTACATTGATTCTTTTCAAATTTGGTTAATAAATTCACAAGTTCATATTTGTGTGGAATGAGTTCGAGAGACGAAGTGAGCTGTATGGGAGCGATGGACTGCATTTGAGTGGTTATGGTGTGAGTCGCTTGGAGAGACTGCTGCTGGAAGGTAGAGAAGTGAATAGAGAGAATGAATTAGATCGAGAGGGGAGTGATGTGGAAGAGCAGGAGAGTAAGACAGGAGAGATTGAAGAAGTGGATATGTATGGGGAAGTGAGTGGTATGAGTATAGAAAATGAGAGAATGGGTGTGCAAGAGGAGCAGGGAAACGGGGAGGCTCAGGCTGGACAGGGATACACAGCGTGAGAAAGGTGGATGCTCCAAGAGGAGGTGAGAGCATGTGTAGGCAGGAAAGAAATGGGATGACCAGGGATCAAGAGGAAACAGATGGAATTGCAAACGGTTCTAAAATGAAGAAGCAGAAAGGGAAATGGCCCCAGTCCAGCATGGAGAGATCACATCGAGTGAGGGGTATTAGTGGAACTAGCTGTAGATCCAGAAATGAGCTGTTGTGTTTGTATACCAATGCTAGAAGTATAAGAAACAAGGAGGATGAAATGGTTGCACTAATTGTGTCTGTTCACCCAAAGATTGTCGGAATAAGCGAGAGATGGTTAGATGAGGACGACATCCTGACAGGAATAGAGATGGAAAGGTATGATGTGTTTCGTGAGGATAGAAGGGGTAAAAAGGGAGGGGGAGTGCTATTGATCATAGAGAAAGAGTTATGTCTATACAAGATAGAAGTGCAAGAGGGAAATAGAGCCAGTGGTTTTGAGGCAGTATGGTGTGAGATAGAGGTGAACAGAATCAAATACTTGGTGGGATGTTGTTATAGACTTGGTAATGTGGATGGTGGTGATAGTGAAATGTATAGTCAAATAAGCCAAGCAAATAAGAAAAGGGTGATCATTATGGGTGATTTTAATTATCGCAATATAGACTGGAATGAAGAGATAGCAACTGGAAGTAAAGAAAATGAGTTTCTTGAGTTTTTGAGGGATAACTACTGCAGACAGTATGTAACAGAGGGCACACAAGGATTAAGGGTCTTGGATTTGGTCATCTCATCAGACGATGTTTCATGAGGTCTGCATGAGGTCTACAAAGACTATAAATGAGGTGTCAAATCATCCACCAATTGGCAAAAGTGACCATGAGGTGATTACCTGGGTGGATGCCAGCAGTGCAAGGACCCCTGTGAAAAAAGGGTATATGTGAAACTACAAGGGGGGGGGGGGTGATTAATGAGAGCTCAGGAGACAGCTTGCAGGTGTAGCATGGAATGAGGAGTTAGCTGGAAAAGAGATCAATGCAGCTTGGGGGATTTTCAAAAACTGTTTAGTAGATGCAATGTCTAAATGTATTCCATGAGTGAGAAGGTTAAATAAGGTAGGTGTGAGATGGATGAATAAAGAGATTAAGCATGCGATACAGAAAAAAAGGGCACTGTGGAGGCAGCATAAGAGAAGTGGAAGTAACCAATTTCATGAGGTCTACAAAGACCAGGCAAGGAGGGTGACTTGGTTGGTGCTAAAGAGAGGTATGAACAGCAGTTAGCTAATGAAGCCAAAAAGAATCCTAGGGAGTTCTTTTGATATGTAGCCAGCAAATGAAAGAATGATGACATTGATTGGAGGAAATGGTATAAAGACAGCTGTTGCAGAATGTGTGGTGGAGATACTTAATGGGCAGTTCATAAAGATCTTTCAATCTTGTGAATGTGACTTCATGGAGAGATTGAGAGCAGTTGATGATGGGGAGGAGAGAGTGACTGTAAGTGAGCAAGAGGTGTTTGGGGAGTTGAGTAAACTAGATATAAATAAGGCTGTGGGAGTTGATAATATATCGCTGCGTATTCTGAAGGAATGTGCCAGAGAGTTGACAACTGCCTTGACATATTTTTTTAATACGAGTCTTGCACAAGGTCAAGTTCCTAAAGAGTGGAAGGAAGGCAAGATTGTGCCACTTCATAAAGGAGGTGTTCGAACTCAAGCATCAAACTATAGGCCTATCTCTGTGTCAGGTGTTGTGGTTAAGTTGTTGGAGAAGCTTGTGAGAACTAGGATCCAGAGTTGGGTTGACAACAATGGTATAATCTTTGATGGACAGCATGGATTTGCTAAAGGGAGGTCATGTTTTAGTAATCTACTTACTTATTCCAATAAACTGACTGCTTCCTTGGACAGAGGAGAAGGATACACAGTAATATACCTGGGTTTCGCAAAAGCTTTTGATAGAGTACCTCATGATAAGTTGACAGTCAAACTAGAGAAGATGGGGTTGGATATTAGATTAGTGCATTGGATTGGAGACTGGCTATCTGATAGGTATCAACAAGTTGTGTATGGGGGGTGCGATATCCAGGAAAAGGAATGTCACTAGTAGAGTGCCTCAGGGGTCTGTTTTAACTTGTATATTAATGATATTGGCAAAGACTTGGATGGAGATATTCAGTTGTTTACAGATGATGCAAAGTTGGGACGAACCATAAAGAGTGGTGAAGATGTTGTGGCCTTGCAAGAAGACTTGAATAAATTGAGTGATTGGGCAAGCAAATGGGGATGCGAGTTCAATGTTGCAAAATGTAAGGTTTTAAAATTTGGAAAACAAAGATGGGATGCAGAATTTATGCTTGGTGAGAATATATTGTTGGAAGTAGAGGAAATAAGAGATCTGGGGGTGATAGTGGATAAGGATTGAAAATTTAGGGGACACATCGCCAAAACTGTGAAGACAACACAAAGACTTCTGGGAATGATCCGGAGGACATTGACGTGTAGAAGTAGAGAGATTCTTGTTCCATTGTATAAGGCTTTGATTAGGCCACACATGGACTATTGTGCCCAGATTATTTGGTCACTGGGTTTTCAGAAGGATGAAGAGATGTTGGAATGGGTCCAAAGGCGACTGACTAAGGTAGTTTCTGACCTCTGGAATGTTGAGTATGAGGACAGATTGAGAAGATGTAATTTGCAGAGTCTAGTGGAGAGGAGGAAGAGGGAAAATATGATATCTTATAACAACCCCTTACCTACAAGTTGGTAAGGGGTTGTTATAAGATCAATGGTGGAGAAGTTCTACAGAGAATAGTGGGAGATCAGGGTAGAACCAGAGGTCATCCCTGGAAACTGTATAAAGAGGGTGTGAGAGGCAGGTGTCTGCAAGGAGTTTGAGTGTGTTTAAGACATGGTATGATGAGATGTGTGATAAAAGGACCTCCCAGATGAGTCTTTGACTCCATGAGGTCTTGTTTAATAATAATAATGTTTTAGGAGAGAGAACCTGTTTTATGAAGAATCTTAATCTCATTCCAATGGACTAGACAAGTGGTTGAGATCACACGTTCAAGTCCAGATTATTCAAGCTCATGAAAGTTAAAATACTGTGATGTTCACCACGATCAACAACCACAGATTAACCAGTTTAGCCAAAGTATGATAATCCACAAATGCATGGAACTTGGTAAACACCAGGATAGGCTAAAGGCAGAATGCTGTTTAATAAAGAACATGTGAAGACAAATAGATCTAAACAATTTGACTGTTCTTTCAGAAACCATCTTTAAAATAATGAAGAATAATGTGAAGAACCACTTATAGAAGGAATGTCGGAAAGACGCCTGATACTTGTCAATAACCTTGTTGGCATATGACTCAGTGAAGTTATTAGCAAGGAAAGTGGTCTTAATTAGTCACACCTGTTTTGTTACATAATTATTTGAATAGGATCAGAAATCACTCCTTACTCCACAACCGATTGTGCTAATGGTCGGTACATGACTGATTTGGCGCAAGAGCAGCAAGAAACTCAGCTATTCGAAATTGCAACAAAAATAAAATGGATAGGATCAAATAGACCCCATGCGACTAAGTAAATGTTAATATAATTACTTAAATAAAGAGCCAATAAGCTTCACTTTGGGGCGATGTAACATTATTTAAGTTAAGGGGATATTAAATACCACATTATTTCAAAGCCGAATATAGCAAAACTATAAAAGTTTCGGCAGACTGCAATAAGCTAAAGCACATAGTTCAAACACTAGGGCAACTCGTTGCAAAGGTGGGTGAAGTTCTGATCACTATTCTTAGTATTACCCATAATGTAAAACATCTCCTAGGTGATGTTTGACGTTATACATTATGATGGAAGGTCACTAACCAGACTGGTTTCGACCTTTACTGATGTCTCATCAGTGAGTAGGCAGACCATGTAATACTGAGGTTATAGCGAAGAGAACTTTATACCTTGCTATACGAGTTGTCAAAAAGGTGCACCCATAAATTATTTAAATAAAGAGCCAATAGGCTTCACTTAGGCGATGTAACATTATTTAAATTAAGGGGATATTAAATCCCACATTATTTCAAAGCCGAATATAGCAAAACTATAAAAGTTTCAGCAGACTGTAGCGTAAGCTAAAGCACATAGTTCAACACTAGGGGCAACTCGTTGCAAAACTTTTATAGTTTGCTATATTCGGCATGAAACTCTTTGATTCCTATCTTTGTGTTTTTTTAATTCGGCTTAGAAATAATCTGGGATTTAATATTCCCTTAATTTAAATAATGTTACATCGCCGAAGTTAAGCCTATCGGCTCTTTATTTAAGTAATTTATGGGTGCACATTTTTGAAAATTCGTATAGCAAAGTATAAAGTTCTCTTCGCTATAACCTCAGTATTACCTGGTCTACCTACTCACTGATGAGACATCAATAAAGGTCAACAACCGGTCTGGGTAGTAACCTTCCACCATAATGTATAACGTCAAACATCTCCTAGGAGATGTGTTTTACATTATCGGTAATACTAAGAATAGTGATCACTACTTTACCCACCTTTGCAACAAGTTGCCCTAGTTGAACTATGTGCTTTAGCTTACGTTACAGTCCGCCGAAACTTTTATAGTTTTGCGACATTCGATATGAAACTCTCTGATTCATATCCCCTTAATTTAAATAATGTTACATCGCCGAAGTGAAGCCTATTGGCTCTTTATTTAAATAATTTATTGGTGCACCTTTTTGACAACTCGTATAGCAAAGTATAAAGTTCTCTTCGCTATAACCTTAGTATTACCCGGTCTACCTACTCACTGATGAGACCTCAATAAAGGTCGAAACCGGTCTGGGTAGTGACCTTCCACCATAATGTATAACATCAAACATCTCCTAGGAGATGTTTTACATTATGGGTAATACTAAGAATAGTGATCAGAACTTTACCCACCTTTGCAACGAGTTGCCCTAGTGTTGAACTATGTGCCTTAGCTTACGCTACAGTCTGCCGAAACTTTTATAGTTTTGCTATATTCGGCATGAAACTCTTTGATTCCTATCTTTGAGTTTCTTATTCGGCTTTGAAATAATGTGGGATATAATATCCCCTTAATTTAAATAATGTTAATACAATTGATTTATTGCAAAAGCCCTGCTTCAATAGGGCATAAAGAATGAGCCCAATGACCGTCTTAATGGTGGCAGATTTTTGACAAGGATGTAATGTGAAAGAGAATAAATGTAAAATGAGTTTTCTTTCTAAAAAAAAAAAAAAGATACCTTCTACTAATGAAGAAGGTCTAAAAACCAATATGATGCTTTCTACTTGGAGAGTGAAATGGATATGCTGAACTATTAATTTCTGCCACAAAATCTAGACATTACAAAAGAAATTCTTGCCAAACTTCAAAAATGTCATCAACATTACTCACTCATGTCAAAGCATTGACAATTTACCATAGTGGTATCGTTGGGCATCTATTGGTGAAGACATGTGCCCATCCTATCACCGATTCCACTACACACAATAACTTCCAAGAGGTGAGAAACCAGTTTGGCTGGCTAAATGGTTAGCATAACTGCTCTCCAAACAACAAACTGTGGGTTCCAATACTGCAATAGGCATGAAGAATTTCACTGGCCAGTGTGGGACTCCCACCATGCTTATTGGAGGCCTAAGCGGATTCAAAATGTTCCACGTTTGTATCTACAGCAGGATATCTGATCCAGGCGCGCGCGCAAACACACACACAATGGTTTATAAAAGGTTTTCATGGGTGGGAGCCACAAAAGGGTAGTAGCAAGGCACTGGTGTTGACTAACAGATCCTGGCTGCATTTCACAAATGATATTCATATCAGGAGAACTAGGTGACCACATGGAGCACAATGAGAAACTTGTAACAAGAGATCTTGCTTCAATCATCCAAATCTATCGAGCTACAGGTTAAGAACCACATGTAGAGCAGTGGTTCTTAACCTTTTCGATGTCACAGAGCACTTTTGATTATAAGAAAAATTTGGGGAACACCAAAAGCATTAAGGTCATAAAACTAACAATAAAAATATGCATGGACTTGCCTTTCATAAAAATGGAACTTATTTTAATGCGATGCTTGAGCTTGTCGGCTTTTGCAGATATCAGCAATATCAGGTATAATATGTGATATAGCTACCCTTATCTCTTTGTCTATATTAGTAAGGCTTTCGTGCTTTTTAGTTTTTATATGGGTTAATATTGATAAACCGAGCTTAGACAAATATGATATTGAAAACTGTAACAAAATTTTCAGTGCCCTTGTGGAGAGAGCTGGGTATTCGGCTTGGACAAAAATCCAAAATTCCTCAAGAGTTATTTCAGAGAATTTCATTTTTTTAGAGTACGATCTGTTGACAAGGTAACTAACTGTCCTCCTCCTTGTAACAAAAATTCACGACTCGATATATTAACTGTGCCCAATGGATTCCGTATCCAGTTATAATTGTGTTTATTTAAGAAAGGAAAGTAACTTGAAATCTTTTCTACCAATATTGCTAAATGTTTTGTTATAACGGAGATAATTCCCTCGACATTTTTATTATGCAGCAAAGGAAACATATCTACTGTATTTTTTTCTGATATGTGGTTTTTCCAAAGAGATACTTTTTTCTGAAAAGCTGACAATTTTTCAATGGATGTCAAAATATTTTCATTTTTCCCTTGGATACTGGTATTAACACTATTTAAGTAATTAAAAATATCTATAGTAATTATATTTAATTAAAAATATAAACATGCCATTTTAGCATAGATATCGTTATACCAAATATCGTTTTGAAGACATTTTACAATCGCATCTGTACCTTCATTTCGACAAAAGGCCAATAATTCATGAAGTTCTAAAATTCAGAAAAGCACTTTACCGCTCGATAACCATCTTATTTTGGTGTGCAAAAGCAAAGATTCGTACTTGGCTTCCATAGATATGCAAAGTTTTTTTTTTTAAAAAAAGGTGCGCTTTTAAGGTCTTGACTTGATGTAATTTATCATATTTACAACTTTGTCTAGTACAAGTTATAATATTGCCAGTAATGTTTTTGAGGGGGGGAAAAAAGTGCATAGATATAATATTTGGGTATTATTATATCTATGATATTATATTATAATAATGGAGCACCATCCGTACAAATTCCTACACACAGATCCCATGAAATTTAAAAAATTTTCTAAATATGATGTAAGAGAGTCAAAAATATCTTCTCCTGTTGTACGTTTGGTAAGTTCTCTGCAGCATAGAAATTGATTCATTAATGAACTATTGCACTATTTGAATAGTTTTTTGGAGTGTAAATGGAAATAGTTTTTCCAATTACACTGTGAACTGTATCATGTGACAGTGCTGAGTGTAATTGGAACACTGGTTAAGAACCACTGGTGTAGAGCAATACTGGTCTGAAATTATCACCAAGTAAGTAGTGGTCAAAGTGAGTTCAATGGGCACCTTGTGATATCCATGAATCCCCATATTGAGATACTGCAACCATCAGTTGATTTCCAGCCAACCATGCAGTCTGATTAGTCATGATTTGGCTCATGAGTGTTATGTAACAAGGAAAAGCTTAGGATAAATTCATCTGAGAGTGTTTGTTCAACTTGCACATGGAATACTTTGCTTCAGTGGCAGATGAACTGTCTTCACACTATGATCTATCACGAAAACCAGATATTATGAAAACTATCACACAATCTGTTCTTCTGATTCCATTCTATTGGAAGAATTAAATAACACAAAAATCACTTTTACTACTAATGAATATAATAAACTGCTGTCCAGAGAAGGCAGATATCGCCCCTTTAACCTGACTACAATATAATTTAAAGAGAATTTTTTTATTTACCTTAATGGTGCATTGGAACAAGCAGCACAGGTTATTTGCAAGTGTAATCAATGCAACACCTTGGAAACTGTTTTCATTTATCTGTGTGTGTGAAATGTATTCACTGCAGAAATCGAAGGATCAATAGAAAGAGAGCGAAACTGGTGAGCAAGCATGCAGTAAATGCTTTGAAAGTGACAGCTGGGTTGAGAGAGAAAGTGTTAGCAGAGTAGACAATATCTGTGGAGGAGCAGAAAATGTTTACATTGGAATTAATATTGAATGTGAGGTAGAGAAAGTTCAGGAGAAAAAAGTGGGCATCAATAAGGAAATAATCACACTTGCAAGTTATCCTTCACAGGACAGAGTACAAATATTATAGATTTCAGAATTTTTGCAATTAGGATATTGTAGAATCTTAATATAAATACAGCCATAGTATTGGGATGTCATCTCATCTTTTGCAAGAATGTGCAAGGGAACTGGCAGTGCCTCTTGGGTAGGTTCTTTAAGTTTCAGCTCTGGCAGAAATTCTTTTGCATAAGGACAGTTATAAGACTGCAATAGTCAATTATAGAAAAATCAGTATCTCAGGAGTGGTGGTAAAAGAACAGGGGCAAATTCTCCATGCCTGCTGGGCAAGCTCATTACTTGAGAAAGATGTAATATTTATTTGTTAATAAATGCATGCATTTATAAGTATTCCATTTAAGCTTTTATTTTTGTAGACAGGACGTCTTAAGCTTGAGCGGCAATAATTGAGCTTTGCATTGTATCGAAGGCCAATGCTTGCTTGTCTAGTCAAAGCTACCTTGGTTGTAAGAGCTTCCAGGTCTTTGCTGTAGCACTGTAATTTCATGTGCGTGCATAGCCATTTCCGCTCCATTCACGTCGTCTTAAACACAAGGCCATATGCAGTCAAAGTAGCTCTAACCAGTGAGCATCAGCCAGCCTATACAAGTGTGCATGTTGCTTGGGAAAATTAAGTTACAACCAACTTTTTATGACGATGTTATTGACCAGTTCATAAAGAAGAACCGTAGGGTAGAATTTGTGTTCAAGTAGCTAAATTGAAAAAGATAGAATATCAAAGGGTCAAAGCTGTATAACTGAGAGGAGACCTCCACATAGCCTTTAAAGGAATGCGGAGAACCGACCAGGGCTTCTGACCTAATGTCCAATCCTCACCTTCTCGTGGTGCACCCTGTTGGGTATCTACTTTGATACTGAACGAACGAGGATGGGCTGGCAATTTGGGATTTAGCCGACCAAATTGTATTCTTATTGGTTGAACCAAAATAAAAAATGATGGTACAACATGACAAAATTTCATGCCGGCTGGGGCGTCGCCCGGTTAAACAAGGCCCCCGTTGTTTTCGCCAGGGAACCAGGGCGAACAGCGAAAAGTCAGCTACTGGAACAAATCTGAAAACAAACCCCAACTCAACATCACCAGAGTTAAAGATCGGTACTATCAACGTAAGAAGCCTGAATGGCAAAGAAATGGAGCTAGCTGAGGAATTAGATAAGTACCAGATCGACATAATAGGGGTGACTGAAACAAAAAAGACCAAAACTGGTGAGATCTTTCTGAGCAATAAATACAAAATGTTATATTCAGGCAATAACAATCAAGGAAAAGAAGGAGTAGCCATAGTATTCAACACAAAATACGAGGCTAATCTTCTTGAATAGCAGTCAGTCTCAAGTAGAGTAATGTGGGCAAATATGAGAATGGGGAACTGGACAATGAGACTTATTTGTGCCTATGGTCCCACAGAAGGTTCTACTAAGGTAGAGGTGGAGGAATTTTTTGAGGCTTTAGAAAAAGCAACTGACACAATGAAAAAGGAAAAGTTGGTCCTTGTTGGGGATCTAAATAGTAGAGTAGGAAATGATTGTGAGACATACAAAAATATTTTGGGAAAATTTGGAGAAAAGAGCAAAGCTAATAATAATGGTAAATATCTGTTGGATTTCTGCTCAGGACATGGACTGGTTATTACTAACACCATGTTCCAACATAAAAATGTGCACAAATTCACATGGAGAGAAGAGGCTAGGAATAAGAAAAGTCTCATTGACTATGTTATTGTAGATAGTGATGTTTTTTCCCTGGTGCAGGACACCAGAGTGTACAGAGGATTTGAAATTGGAAGTGATCACTATTTAGTCTTGAGCAGGATAAAATTGAATTTCATATTGAAAAGAATAACATGTAAGAAAGTTTTAAAGCGAATAAAAGTTGAGCAGCTCTCAGATGTAAACTGTAGACTAAAATACAGAAATATTATTGAAAAGAAAATGAAAGAGTTTGAGAACAGGAATCAAACCTTGGAGATTCAGTGGCAAACTCTGAAGGAAACATTGATTGATTCTGCCAGAGAGGCATGTGGTGAGGTTGTGTGCAAAGATAAAAAAATTAGAACTCCCTGGTGGACACAGGAAGTTAAAGAGGCAGTGAAGGAAAAGAAGAAAGCATATCAAAAGTTCCTGGCAAATAAGTCAGCTTTTACTCTTACAGAATACAGAGACAAATGTAAGAAAGCTAAACAGTGTGTAAAACTAGCTAAACAAAAGTCATGGGAGGACTTTGGCAAGAATATAGAAAATAAATATCAAGAAGGTGGCAAAATATTCTGGAGGTTGTTGAAGAAGCTTAGGAATGGAGGAAAGAGTGCTGTAAAAGGAGTTAGAGATGATAAAGGTGACATGAAAACAGGAGAAAAAGATATCCTTGAAGTATGGAGTAATTACTTTGAAAAACTGCTAAATGAAACAAGCAGTGATGACAGCACAGTGATAAAAAACACTGACCAGGCATGCAGTCAGGAATACATATCCATACTTGAAGTAGAAAAAGCCATCAAAGGCTTGAAATGTGGAAAGGCATCAGGAGTAGATGATATTCGACCAGAAATGCTGAAGTATGGTGGTATAAGAGTCTTACAGTGGCTGCGCTGCATAGTTCAGAAAGCCTGGACAGAGGGACGAATTCCCGATGATTGGAGTAGAGCTCTCATAGTACCCATATATAAAAAGGGAAATAAAACTGAATGTGAGAATTACAGAGGTATTTCCCTACTGAGTGTTCCTGGCAAGATCTATGCAAGTATACTTGAGAAACGGTTGAGAAGAATTGTGGAAGAAAAGCTTGGTGAAGAACAAGCTGGATTCAGGCCAAATAGAGGCTGTCAGGATCAGATCTTCACTTTACGCCAAATAGTCGAGAAAGCATGGGAATATAACAAAGATCTGTATTTAAGTTTTGTCGATTTGGAAAAGGCATATGACAAGGCGCCAAGAGAGAAGCTATTCAATACGCTGCAGTTATATGGTGTCAATGGGGCATTATATCAAGCAATACTTAGTCTTTATTTGAGTTGTGAGTCAGCAGTTAGAATTGAAGGAAGCACAGGAAGATGGTTTAATGTTAAATCTGGTGTGAGACAAGGATGTACATTATCCCCTCTGTTATTCATTATCTATATGGATCACATTATGAAGGAATGTGGTATTAAACCTGATATCAAAATTGGAGATGTTAATGTCAGCTCTTTGCTTTATACGGATGATGTTATACTTCTAAATAAATCCGCTACAAGTCTGCAAGAGTCTCTGACTAAATTGAATAGCTGTTGTAATAGATATGGTATGAAGGTCAGCAATAAAAAGACAAAGACAATGAAAATAGGCAGAATCATTGAAAATGTCAACTGTGTTGTGAATGGAGAACCTGTGGAACAAGTAAAACATTTCAGCTACTTAGGCACAATTTTTACTGAAGATGGTAAACTAAATATAGAAATAGACAACAGAATCAGCAAAGCTGGTATCGTGGGAAGTCAATTGAATAAATTCATATGGAATAAGAAAGAAATTAGTCGGAACACTAAATTAGCTGTATACAAGACTGTGTTCAAACCAATTTTAACTTATGGATCTGAGAGCTGGGTCAGAAGTAAAACACTTGACCAAAGACTAGAGACCGCAGATATGAGAGTCCTGAGAAAGATTAGAGGCGTGAATAGATGGCATCAATGGCAATATCATATTAAAAATGAGGATATTAGGAAAGAACTTAACATTGTCAGCATCCAGGAATGCGTTAGCAGAGCTAATCTCAGATGGTATGGTCACTTAAATAGAATGGGAGAGGAAAGATTAGCAAAACAAGTGTTCTCTGCCAGGTTGGCAGGAAAACGACCCAGAGGAAGACCAAGATATAGGTGGATTGATACGGTGCAAAGTGCCTTAGACGATAGAAATATAAGATCTGATAATGTTGGAGTCTTGACAAGTAACAGACTGATTTGGAGGAAAATTGTAGATAGGAAGTTAGTAATGATGTAATTTTTTCATGTAGTACTGTCATATCCTGTACACCCCTTGAGGGTACATGGCAGGAATTTGATGATGATGATGATGATGATGAATATCATTTGTAAAATAAATGTTGTATTTGAATGATTAAATGTACATACATTTCTAAATACGGTAAAACCCCGAAGTTACGCGGCAGGTGTGACCAACAAAAAGTGCGTAAGTTGAATTCGCATAACTCAGGGTATAATTCTGCATGTAATTTATATATACAAACATACAATTGGGACCAAAGGTTTACAAAAACACCTATTTTTTTAAGAAATATAATCATTATTATAGTTTTTCGTACATAAAAAAAAAGAAAGTTATTTCTATGTCAATGGTTTCATAGAAACTAATAGATTCGTCTGACGGCATAATGTCTTTTTCTTGTCACGCAAAATTTCTTCATAGCAAGCTAATGATTTTTTTATTCCTTCCCTTGTGGCTACAATTCGTTACTCGTTAGAATCTATCTCCTCCAAAATCTGTAAACCTTTCTTTTATGATTGTTCTTACTGTGGATTCCTGTAGATCGAACTTCTTTGCTAGCTCACAAATTTTCATTCCTCCTTCAAAATCCTTAATAATGTTGAGTTTTGTTTCCAAAGTCAATGTTTTTCTTTTCTTGCTAGCAGTAGAAGAATCGGACTTGCTTCTTTTGGATGACATTATTATTTTTTATGTGATAAAATTTTTATCAAGAACATAACATTAAACAATCACAAGGTTTGTAGACTATAAAAATCATGTATGAATGGAGACCGTGCAAAACACGTCAGTGCTTGTTCACAGCATGTGCGACACTGGCGAATGTAACAAGCGCCTGAAAGATACAACTAGTGGTAAGGCATGAAGCGGAACGGGAATACGTACATATAAGAAACCGCGTGACTCTGGATTCGCGTAAGTCGGGGTATGACTGTATAGAGTTTTTCATCATCAACATCAAATTCCTGCCATGTACCCTCAAGGGGTGTACAGGATATGATAGTACTACATGGTCAGTAATTCATTATTCCGCTAATCAGACTTCAATCACACTTCTCACTCCCTGAATGATAACAAGAGCAAGCGTGAATTTCAAGACCAGAATTCGCCCCTAAAAGAATAAGAAAAGTTGGTCAAAAGATAACTCGGGAATGGGTGGATAAGAATATAATACTTTATTAGAGGCAACAAGGTTTTGTGAAGGGTTAGTCATGTCTTAGTAATTTAAGAATTTTTTATAACAAAGTGACAACTGAGTTGGATAAAGGAAATAGCTATATGATGATTCTGTAAATGCAGGTAACAGAATATCACATGGAACTCTGCTGCACAAATTACAACAAATGGGGATGGATATGACACTAGTTATGTGGATAAGAAGGCGGGCTTATGGATAGATATCAAAAAGTGGTATAGTACACTCCATAGAACCCGGTCTGGCAGATTGCCAAGAATAGTCAATTCATCACCAACACACGAAATCATGTGCTTTATACGTAAAAATTTCCAACTGTTACATAAGCAAAATAAATACCACTTTAAAAACTGCAATGCTCATAAAAGACAAATTAATTTTCCAATGTGTAATAATAAACAACTAATCCCACAAGACAGATTGATTACCCTATTATCTGAATGGATTCTCCTTCTGACATAAGGTGTATGTCAGAAGTCAAAGTCTCAAAGGGTCTCACATCTGTGGGCGTACAATATATGGAGGAGCTTTCCACTCCGTGTCTGCCGGGGGGGGGGGGGCTTTTTCGGCTGTGGCCCTTTCCTTGAATTTTGGGGTGGTTTCTTTTTCCTGGTGTTTCCGCTTTCTCTTCTTCTATTGTTTGTACTATCTAGGTGTGGGGTTTGTTGTATCGACATTGTCTTTTGTGCTTGTTGCTGACTTTGTTTCCTGTATGTTCTCTGTAATCTCTATGATTTCTGTTGGTTTTTCAGTTTTATCGTCGCCTGTCTTTTGTGTATTTGTCTCCGTTGGTTTTGCTGTTTCGAGGGTTTTATAGGATTGAAGCAGGGGAAGGTTCTGCAATAAGATCACTACTGTTTAATTTGTACATAAATGATATAAGTAATTTGAAAGGAAATATTTAATTGTTTCCTGATGATGCAAAATTAGGTAGAATATAGTTAATCAAGGTGATTTAAATAAGCTGTCAATTTAATGTTGAGAAATTATATTTATGCAACTTGGGATACATAGATTAGAAGTCAGGTACCACACTGATGAAATGTGCTTCATGAAATGGAAGAGTAGAGATTTGAGGGTGGCAGAAGTTTAGAAGGCATTTGATAAGATTGACAAGGCATCACATAGCTGAAATTTGGCTATTGAAGAACACTATCAAGTAGAAACAAGTTATGCTTCTTTATAAGGCTTTGATACATCCCCTCTGGATAACTGAGTTCATGTCTAGTCTGCTGGGTTTCTTGGCAATGAGGAAGTAGTGGAGGATATCCAGAAACTAGGGACCAAGATGGTGAGTGGTCTGTGGAATACTCCCATGAGGTTAGATTAAGGGTTTGAAGAAGTTGGTTGATAGGTGAAAGAGAGAGGATGTGATAGATACATTTAAGTTACTTAAAGGGTTTTATAGGATTGAAGCAGGGGATGTGTTTCAGCACTTAGCAAGAGGGGGAGAGAATAAGGGGTCATCCCTGGAAGTTAAGAATAGTTAGTAGGGGTGTGTGGACTAGATTTTTTCCTTAGAGAGGGTTGAACGAATGGAATGGTTTGCTAGAATCAGTTGTGAGCGTTCTGTCTGTAAATGAATTCAGGGCAGATTATGTGGATAGATTGGGTTTCTGAAGACAAGAGTTTGGATTCCATGGAGGTGCCCATACAGTAATATCTACCAAAGCTAAATTACCATCAATCATCTTGCCTGGTGTCTATAAAGTGCTCTCTTCAATGTTGACTATGTAAATGGACAGATAGGTCATTCTGCTATGATTAAAATGAGTGTAGGACCATCAAATTCTTAGAATCTAAAAGCCTTACTTTGCTTACTATGCCACTAACATTAAGTACAGAGATTTCTGTAATCAAACCAAGATTCTTCATTCTAGAAAATTCAAACCTAATCATCTGTTCATTGAAACTTGTGAAACTTTATGGCACAATCTGAATCTTATTCACCAACTGATGCCAGTTCCAAGCGTTTTGGAAGATAATCAACATTTAACTGTTCATGCATGTGTATACATATATATATATATTTATATATAATAAATAACGGAAAAACTCACGTAGAAATATTATTTAATGGTATAATTTTCGCCCGTGTGTCACAGGCATCTTCAGTACAATTAGGCACAAAAATCAAACATTAACTGACAATTCCAAAAAGCGCCACCTAAGTAGCTGGTGTAAGATAACTAAAAAGGTCAATAACTTTCCTAAAAAAAAAAAAAAAAAAAAAAAAAAAAAAAAAAAAATTTAATACAATAAAAAGTTAGGAAAGATTAGCTGATTTGTAAAGTACTATCTCCCATAAAGGGGATAGACGTAAGCCGTCGGATCTGTTTAAGTTAGGAGAATGAAGTAGAGTTTCACATGCTTCTTTATAAAGGCGTTCCATGAGAAACTGACTTTTGTGAAGAACTCGTCTTTTTCCAATGAACTCTGTGTCTAGTGAAGATGGCATGTTCTGCAAGTCCAGACTTTTCAGGTTTAAAGTATTCAATATAAGATTGGTGTTCTTCTAGCCGAATGGAGGCAGATCTTCCCGTTTGTCCGAAATAACATAATCCACAAGAGCACGGAATCTGGTAGACACCTGGATGATTAAGATGTGGAAGCTTGTCCTTTGGAGAAGCGAGAAAGGTGGAGATTTTTCTAAACGGTCGAAAGGCAACAAAAATATTCAGTGGTTTTAAAATTTTTGCTATACGTTCACTGATGCCTTGTATATAAGGGATGGTAATGCGCGTTATTTCCTCTGTGTTTGAAGAGGGAGACATATTAAATCTACTCAAAGTTCTTTTAATGAAGTAATTCTTATAGCCATTAGATAGAAAGGAAGAAGTTATATATCGTATTTCTTTCTGTAAAAGATCGTCTGTAGAATAAAAGGGGTTCATCGGGCCCACTCCTTTTGTTCTACAGACGATCTTTTACAGAAAGAAATACGATATATAACTTCTTCCTTTCTATCTAATGGCTATAAGAATTACTTCATTAAAAGAACTTTGAGTAGATTTAATATGTCTCCCTCTTCAAACACAGAGGAAATAACGCGCATTACCATCCCTTATATACAAGGCATCAGTGAACGTATAGCAAAAATTTTAAAACTACTGAATATTTTTGTTGCCTTTCGACCGTTTAGCAAAATCTCCACCTTTCTCGCTTCTCCAAAGGACAAGCTTCCACATCTTAATCATCCAGGTGTCTACCAGATTCCGTGCACTTGTGGATTATGTTATTTCGGACAAACGGGAAGATCTGCCTCCATTCGGCTAGAAGAACACCAATCTTATATTGAATACTTTAAACCTGAAAAGTCTGGACTTGCAGAACATGCCATCTTCACTAGACACAGAGTTCATTGGAAAAAGACAATTCTTCACAAAAGTCAGTTTCTCATGGAACGCCTTTATAAAGAAGCATGTGAAACTCTACTTCATTCTCCTAACTTAAACAGATCCGACGGCTTACGTCTATCCCCTTTATGGGAGATAGTACTTTACAAATCAGCTAATCTTTCCTAACTTTTTATTGTATTAAATTTTTTTTTTTTTTTTTTTATTGACCTTTTTAGTTATCTTACACCAGCTACTTAGGTGGCGCTTTTTGGAATTGTCAGTTAATGTTTGATTTTTGTGCCTAATTGTACTGAAGATGCCTGTGACACACGGGCGAAAATTATACCATTAAATAATATTTCTACGTGAGTTTTTCCGTTATTTATTATATATAGTTATGTCTACTCACGGTTTACCTCTTTTAAAACATATATATATTTAATTAGTTAGGTAACCTTGTATTTGAATTACAGAAGCTACCCATTGTTTTCCTTTGAACTCATAAGGCAGTATTCTGTTAACTCAGCTGTGATTGACATAGAACTAAGTAATTTTATGCTACATAACATTTTATCTGATGAACTGCCTTATAGAAGAGAATAATATATACTATATAGTTAAATAAATTCTATTTTTATGTGGTGTAAGCTGTTGTACAAATATGCCTACTATGAATGATCCTTTAAAACATTCAAATTATAAAAGAAACACACATGGTATGGAGAAGAAAAAAATTGTGGATTGCAACAACACATCTTACAAAGAGACCACTTCATTAGATATAAGACAGTCAAATTGCTACCAAATGACACTTCATATTCCATAAACTATTCTTAGAATATCAGCTCATGTGCAACAGAAATGGTGGGATTAAAACAATGTACTACTGAAATTTTGTTCATGAAGCTCCTCTTTATCATCATCAGATTACTGACCTGTACCTTCAGGAGATATACATACAAGATATAATGATAGTACTACATAATAGTTACATCATTACTAACTTCCAGTCAGCAACTTTTTTTTTAGAAATTAATCTGTTATCTATGAAGACTTCAATATTATCAGATCTTATATTTCTCTAACGCACTTTTTACAATAACTTAAACAGAATGGGAGAGGAAAGATTAACAAAACAAGTGTTCTCTGCCAGGTTGGCAGGAAAACAACCCAGAGGAAGACCAAGATATAGGTGGATTGATAAGGTACAAAGTGCCGTAGGCGATAGAAATATAAGATCCGATAATGTTGGAGTCTTGGCAAGTAACAGACTGATTTGGACGAAAATTGTAGATAGGAAGTTAGTAATGATGTAATTTTTTCATGTAGTACTATCATATCCTGTACACCCCTTGAGGGTACATGACAGGAATTTGATGATGATGAGTTTTTACTATATGAATAGGGGGTGCACAGCAGCTAGGTTCTCGTTCCTGCACCCTGTTAGTACCCATTAGGGGAAGCTAAAGCTTCTATCAAACAAACACAAGTGATCAAACTAAAATGCTCCCAAATTTTGGCGCTAAAGGATCCTACATGAGGCCAAGCCTAAAAATAACATTATTTAATATCGAAGGTTTCTCCAGTGCCAAGCAAGATCTCATTGCAAATATTTGCAGAGATAATGACTGTGATGTGCTCAGCCTGCAAGAAACTCACAGAGGAGAAGGTGCTGCAAGACCTTACATCCATGGCATGAAACTCATCAAAGAAATACCCCACGATAAATATGGCAGTGCAATATTTACAAAAGAGAACTTGATCCCATTGTCCATTGACTCAACAAACCACAGAAACATTGAGATTATTACGATCACATTTAAAAATATCTCAATCATCTTAGTCTATAAACCACCAGAAGAAGCTTTCTCCTTCCCTGACAACCTCCTCAATAATAATGCATACATGACTAATGTTGTATTAGGTGACTTTAACAGCCATAGTGTTAACTGGGGTTACACAAAGTCCAATGAAGATGGAGAACTTGTTGAAAAATGGGCTGAAAACCTTTCTCTAAACCTGATACATAATCCAACACACCCTGCATCTTTCAACAGTGGCAGATGGAAGCAAGGCCTGACCTCATATTTGTTAGCTCAAAAATATCCAACATCTGTGTTAAAAAGGTTTTAAATCCGATTCCACATACTCAACATTGACCAATAATGCTTCAATTCAACCAGCAATCAGTGGTGGACTGTTAACTTTGGGGGCCCTGGACTAACACTCTTTGCAGGCCTATCCAATTAACCAAAATTAACCCAAGTTTGGGTTAGTTGTGGCGACTCATTTGCCATTTTGTCAAAAAAACTTTTTTTTTATCCTTTTTTAATAGAAAAAATTATAGGCAACAGACATTGAAGAACTTTTTTATTTTATTTGATGCACTTGGATATACAAACTTTTATATAGTTATAATGAAAAAAGATTTTGTATACATAACAAACATCAAACAAATAAAAAATAAAATATATTAGGCATTACTTTTAGTAACAAACAAAAAAAATGAAACAAATTCTCATGTCAAGAATAAAGACTAAGAAGAAAAAAAAATAATAATACTTATTCTTAAAAATAAAATAAATAAAACATTCCAGGAGTTATATAATGTAAGTTTTTTTTAATACATTAAAGAGACATTTAAAGAGTAACTCTTCTGCATTTTTGCGCTGCAAATCATCACATTGTAATTTTTTGGTTAAATTAAAGTTTATAGAAAGAATTGATAAATAATTTAATCTTTCATTCGTCATTGTTGTCCTATATTTGTTTTCTACATAGGACATCCTGGAGAAGGATCGCTCTGCCTCACAGCTGGTGATTGGCAAGGCCAAAAATATTTTTAAGATTGTATAGCAATTCGGAAAAACATCGCCACGTTTCTTTTCATAAATTAGATTGAATATATCACCGCATGAGTCATATGAGACTGGCTTAGTCTGTAAGTAGGATTTTAACTGAATGCTTTCATTGACTAAATGTTCATCTATATCATCCAAATAATAATAGCATTACATGCACTTTCCAAGTCAACATTTTCGATATTAATGTCTTGCAAATCCATTAAAAATTTGAATCTTTTGCTAAATTCCTTGTAGACACGGCCTCTTCTGTTTAAATCCATAATCAACTTATCTAATGCAACGTATAGCGTATCCCGTTTAAAATTTTCTGCTTCATTTAGCAAAACTTTCTCTTACAAGTGCAAAGTACAAAGTGAAAGGCTTTGGTCGCAGTTCTCGTTGTTGGATATGTTTGCGCATGATTGGATCAAACTCTGCTAGTAATTCCAGAGCCCCCATAAAATTACCATTGTGCAGAGAGCCAAA